>NC_068981.1:160670041-160670459 GCF_001194135.2 Octopus bimaculoides
ATCTGTCTTTATAGCACATAAACAAAATGGTGTTGTAGAAGTGTACACAGCATGTATACTACAGCAGTGCTTATGCGTGGCTTTAATACAGAGATTGAAAAGCAGGGGCAAATTATGCCTACCTAATCTACAAAAAAATAAAATAGTGAGACAGCTGCAGGAGAAATACCTAGCCAAGGATAAACCTCTGTACCTGGCCTTCGTTGACATGGAGAAAGCCTTTGACAGGGTCCCCCGATCCCTTATCTGGTGGTCAATGAGGAAACTTGGGATAGAAGAATGGTTAGTGAGAGCTGTGCGAGCCATGTACAGAGATGCTGCCAGTAAGGTGAGGGTTGGAAATGAGTACAGTAATGAATTCCAGGTAGAAGTAGGGGTCCACCAAGGTTCCGTCCTCAGCCCCCTCCTATTTATCATA
>NC_068981.1:160671570-160690177 GCF_001194135.2 Octopus bimaculoides
CAGTGCTCCTGGACTGGCTCTTGTGCGGGTGGCACATAAAAGACACCATTTTGAGCGTGGCCGTTGCCAGTACCGCCTGACTGGCCCTCGTGCGGGTGACACGTAAAAGCACCCACTACACTCTCTGAGTGGTTGGCGTTAGGAAGGGCATCCAGCTGTAGAAACTCTGCCAAATTAGATTTGAGCCTGGTGTTGCCATCCGGTTTCACCAGTCCTCAGTCAAATCGTCCAACCCATGCTAGCATGGAAAGCGGACATTAAACGATGATGATAATCAGAGTAACCTTCATAATTTTATTGAATTAGGTGCATATTTTGCCATAACAAGAAAATGTTACTATCAATCTATTTTATTCAGGGTAGGCAAGTGCCTACTTTGACTACCTAGGCGGCATGTCCCTGATATATATCATCATCCATCTGTTTTCCATGTTAGTATGAGTTGGCCAGTTTGATGACAGGAGCTGGAAAGCTACCCAGGCTCCATTTGTCTGTTTTGGTGTGGTTTCTATGGCTGCATGCCCTTCTTAATATTAACCACCTTACATGGTGCCGGCACAAGTGCTTTTTACATGGTGCCAGCACAAGTGTTTTTTATGTGGCACCATCTTTATACAAGGTCTGATCGATGGGTATCTGGACTGTTTCCATAGTAATGAAACTAAAGCATGCAGAGTAAAGCCACTTGGCACAGAATGACCTTGAACTTGGCTGTGCATGCGCACTAAGTTTTAACGTTCTAGCTCACTTCCGCTGTTTACAGCAGTGATTGGAAGGGAGGTGTGTAGTGTGTGATCATAGCATTGACCATGACTGAGAAAGTTGTCATGGCAATAGCTGCTCAGAGGTCTATGCAAAGATGCAGAACGTATATGGAGAGGAGTATATGAGCTGCACACAAATGTATGAGTGGGTCAGACATTTCCAAGGTGGCCGAAAAAAATGTTGATATTGTTGAACGTTCTGGGAGGTCTGCAACCAGCAGAGCTGAGAAAAACATCACAGATGTACGTGCAGCTGTGAGGGGAAAATTGTCGAATCACTATCTGTAAGCTATCAGAGGATGTGCAGATTAGTTACGGTTCAGTTCAGTCCATTATCACTTAAGATTTGGGTGTGAGACGCGTGTCTGCCAAGTTAGTGCCAAAACTGCATTCAGCTCACCAAAAAGACCCTCAGGTTTCAGTTGCACATGATCTTGATTGTGTCGAGAACTATGAAAACTTTTTGAAAACATTGTGTAGTCCTCTGAGCAGGTATCACCAAGCTTTTGGTAAAATTTGATGTAGATTTGCTGCTCAACTTTCTGTCACGGTCAATGCAACAATCACACGCAACACACCTTCTTTACAAGCACTGTTGTAAACAGTGGAAGTGAGCTAGAATGTTAAAATTTAGTGTGCATGCACAGCAAAGTTCATGGTCAATCTGTGCTAAGCGGCTTCACTCTGCATGCTTTAGCTTCATTACTATAGCAAAAAGTCCAGATACTTATTGATCAGACCACATATATATATATATATATATATATACATGTATTTATTGATAAATAGATAGATATCACTTGCTATTAAAATGTATTATGTAAATGGAAATATATTTTATATTGTTATCAGTAATTTTATATTTTGATATGTTTGGTAATGTCTCTCTTTTGTTTTAAAAGTTTTTAATGTTTATATAACTAGACATTTATTTTGAACTTTATTACAATAGCCTAATTCCACTGGCATTTGCTTGTTCTTGTAATTTTCAGATTCATTCCATTACACTAAAAGAGGACGAAAACGCCCATTCCATGAAGTAGACTGGGAGGTATGTATTAATTTTATTTAGCAGTCAGGCCCCAATATATAATTTCTTGTGTATTGAGATTCAGAATATTTTATAGAATTTTCGAAAATATCACCCTTATTATTATGGATCTTGTAAAAATGATCCATCTTTTTTTAATTTTGAAGCATCTCTCGTAATTATCTCATATTAAGCACCATTCGAGTGTCGTCATTGCCTGTCCTGCCTGACTGGCCTTCGTGCCGGTGGCACGTAAGAATCACCCATTACATTCTTGGAATGGTTGGCATTAGGAAGGGCATCCAGATCAGATTGGAGCCTGGTACAGCTTTCTGGCTTGCCAGTCCTCAGTCAAACTGTTCAACCCATGCCAGCATGGAAAGCAGACGTTAAACAATGATGATGATTAAGATGGCTGTTGTATGATCACTGATCCCTCACGTGCTTGATAAAGTATTGCATTTTATTATAAACTATGGTACATTATGGTTTGGTTTTGCTTCATTTTACTGAACTATAGTGAAATGGGTTTTAATTACCAAACAGTGAGTGATGAGTATTACTTTCCTTTCTCTAGCATTCATAACCAGACCAACTTTATGACTTTTGCAGACAGTCTTCACATTTGAAAGTATTTAGTAGTTAAAATGTCATAGCACAACTGCATGCACATTATCTACAAATGCTCGCTCTGTCTCTCTCTCTTATATATATGTATGGATATATATATATCTATGTTGTGTTGTACAGATTCTATATTAACCCATTACCTACCAGTGATCTCATATGAGATCACTTAAAAATTACAAATTTCGTAATTATCTGTCAATATTTACACATATCTAACCTTTTTGCTATATCTACTAGATATATTTCTCTGATATTCAAATGAGGTTTGCTAATTTTTCACCCAATATCTCACTTATTTCTATTTAAAATGTTATTTTGATCATTCCAGCGTGTTTCTAAGGCTGTTTTATGCTAGAAATCAAAGTTTCATTAAAAAATTCCAGTTAATAGAATTATGGGAGGTAATGGGTTAATAAAAGAAGAAAGTAGACAGAAGGTGTGGTACTGTTTTATTAAGTATCATATTGTTTTAGTGCTTTCTTTCTTTATAGACCTTCTCAAAAATTCATGTTATAAACTATTTTCACCAACTTCTGACTACTTTCTACAAGCCAATATAACAGTTGGTGTCATGAAGTTTACAACTCACAGTAGAATGCTAAGTTCACTGTGGATCCACTACATGTTATTCAAGAATATTATTAGACTTAAGAATGCTTTGCTTCACAGAATTAATGTTCTGCTAAGCAAACCATTATAATGTTGAAATAGAAGTAATGTTACTATCTTTGTTGCATGTTTTATTTAACATGCATCATCATCATCATCATCATCATTTAATGTTCGCCTTCCATGCTACCATGAGTTGGACAGTTTGACAGCAGCCGGCCAAGTAGGAGCTTGTACCAGGCTCCTGTGTCTCTTTTGGCATGGTTTTTAATGACTGGATACCCTTCCTAACACCAACCACCCCACAGAGTGGGCTGAGTACTTTTTACATGGCACCAGTACAGGTGAGGTCAGTTTTGGCATGGTTTTTACAGCTGGATGCCATTCCAAATGCCAACCACTTCACAGTGTGGACTGGATACTTTTTTACATGATGCCAGCACTGGCAGGATCACCAAGTAACTTGCGAGACAAGGAAGGGGGCATTGGAGGAGGTGATCTTGTGCCAGATGATTAATTACTAAATCAAATGAAATTGAAGCAAAGAGAGGGCAATATTTTATGACTATTGCAATAATGAAAATTAATTTTATTCTTGTAACATTTTCCCTTTCAGGAACCTGAAGATGAAAATAGAAAAAACAAAATGCGTAAAGTTCATGAACCACAAATTACACTCGACTCAGAAGGTTTTAATTTAGGTAAATATGAATATAATTTTTGTTCTATAAAAATAGTCTTTTATTAAATTCATTTGAAATGTTATTCATAGAAATGATTACTATTGTTGATATCTTTCACATTGACTACTCTTTATGACTTGCAGATTTTATTACTGCCAAAGAAGAAGGTGAACCATCACCACCCTATGATACTAAAGATCCTTTGAACAAAGCAGTCTGTAAGTAAATGTTTAAATTATATTAGTTATCTGAAAATCATTGTATGTAATATTGGTTTCAAATTTTGGCACAAGACCAGCGACTTCAGGGGAAGGACTAAGTCAATTACATCAACCCCCAAAAGGATGAAACGCAAAGTAGACCTCAGAAAATTTGAACTCAGAACATGAAGATGAACAAAATGCTGCCAAGCATTTTGCCTGGCATGCTAATGAGTCTTCTAGCTTACCTAATGGTATCTGATATACACTCAGTGGTTAGAGTGTCAGGCTCACAATCACGAGGTAGTGAGTTTGATTCACAGGCTGGGCTGCTTGTTGTGTTCTTGAATAAGACACTTTATTTCATGTTGCTACAGTTCACTCAAGTATATAGAAACTGAGTGAGAAGTTTAGGGATGATTATAGATTTATTGTTTTGATGAGGAGATGCACTGTATGACACATTTATTGGAAATTGCCTGACTTTGAACTAGGTTCAGATCTAATTCTTATGACTGTGTATGTGTGTGAAGTAGGAGGAGATTAAATATTTACTCTGTCAGCTGATATCTTTGAAGTTAATTTTTCATAATATTCAAATATTTTCTTTCCCCTCAATAGTGAATCTGATGAGGATGATGAACTCCCTCTTACACAGCAGTATAATCAGCCCTCGAACTGGTTTTGTAGCTGCACTTATTGAAGAAGCAGTACGATGTGGCAGGCAATATTCTCGTCTTATTCTTCAATTCATGCCTCAAGGAATGGTAGGTTTTCAGTGTTATTTTTTCTTAATTCTGAAGAAAACAAACATTATCAATATGTTGAAAAATAACCCCAGAATCACTTCATCAGAAGTGTTTATATCGACTCAACACCTTTACTTTACAAATTGTATATTATTAATTTGTAGATTGTGTTTGTTTGATAATTACTATAATGCAATAAATTTTCATTTTATAACATTACATTTGAAATTCACGCTGACATCACTTAGAAAAAAGATTAAGTCCCACCATTCAACCTGTCTGACTCTTTCATAAAATGCTTGTAATAATCTGGCCAGACTAAAGTATCTCATCTACCCTACATTATCTTTAATCCTTCACCAGTCACTTTACAACAGTGCACTGGGAACTGGTTACATTGCTAGTAATGGTTTCTTTAGTTCAGGAGGAATTTTTTTCTTTGAAGTTTGGAATAACTCTTGAGTTAATGCAGGCATTAAAGCAAATTAATATTTTTTCACTAGTCTAAAATTTGATTATTTTGTAAATAAATACTAGTTTATCCCTTTAGCATTCAGATTACACTGTCAGACATAATGTTTATTTATTCAAATTGGCTTGAATTAATCCTGCAGTATCTTACTGCTTCAAGATTTCATTGATGTGAGTGTGTATTTTTAGAATGACATTGTATGGTTGGTGTGAGAGGCCAAATCTGGTCTGCTTGAACATAAAACTGGTAGAGTATCTTGGTCTGATATGGCCAGTTTAAATACTAATGGGTTAAATCATTGAAAATGTAAAATTAATCACTCCAAATCCTTAGAGAGATTCAAACTTTGTATTGTTAAGTTGCCTTCTGCCATCTGATTGATTGATTGATAATATCTGTGACAATGTAAATGAAGCTATTTTTAGTAACTAAATGTTTAAGGTACTCGGTTCATAGCCTTTTGGGCATTGTTTTATAATTGTTAGATATATATAAAATGTTTCAGTCTCTATAGACAAGAATATCAGTACAAGTGAAAAATATAAACCAAAGCCTTTTAATGAATATTGTTCCCCAAGAAAGGATTTAGAAATGAAGACAAAGAAACCTTTTCTTTTTTATACTTTTCAAACCAAAGGATGTCAGAATAATGGCTTTTTAGTCAGATACAAAGTTTTGGACTTACAGAAAAGAGGTAAAAAGAAGTTGGGACATGCATAACCTCCCTAAGCAAATTTGTACCTTAATTGAAAATGATTCAAATTGGGAATCAAAACTAGTTTATGAATTGAATTTGCTAAGTAATTAGAAATTCACTGCAGTATCTGCCATTATAGAAATAGTTAAAATGAAGATTTCTTGATTATTGATTGTTCTAACATTACTATAAACTTCCTCTGTTTCAGGTTACTCAGTTATTAAAATGTTTACCAGGATCTCTAACAAATCAACAAATTCTTTCTATATGTGATTTATCCACCACTGTAGGACGTAAAGTAGCAGCTAAAGCAATATACCAAAATGCACAGATGAAAAAAGTATAAAATAGCATATTTTTTTTTTGTTTTTATAAATAAAATTATTAAAAAATTTCCCTTGTCTGTTTTTATATGTTACATTATGATCATCATCTCTTTCATCATCATCATCATTTTAGCCCTTTAGCATTCACATTATTCTGTCAAAAGTAATGCGTATTTATTCACATCGTTTTGAATTAATCATGCATTATCTCATAGCTTTGAGATTTTGATGAGGCAACTGATTGGTGTGAAAGGCCAGGTTTGGCCAGTTTGAACATAAATATTTAGGTTCCATATGGCTAGCTTAAATGCTAAAGGCTTAATGTCTACTTTTCCATGCCTGCATAGTTCAAATGCGAGTACATTGGGGACGAGTTTTTACAGTTGAATGCCTTTCCTGTCACCAACCCCATTTGTTTCCAAGTGAGGTAATAATCACTCAGTCTCTTGAACAACAAACAACCTGGCCATGTTTATGCTGGGAACTGGAAACTGAATGAGCATTTTCTTTACAAAGATCATTCAACATATCAAGTCAAGTTAAGAAACCCGGAGATGCTTTTGTGGTAGACTGCAATCGAATGACTGTTATGAAGGACTTTATTACAAACCAGCAGACAAGGGAAATATGAACTCCCACAAACACAAACATGTACATATTGTTATAAAGTTTGAGCTACAACAATGGTTTCAGTTCTTGTAATGACAACTGCATGTGTCAACACCTTATTTATTTCGTCTCTATTGTTTTGGATTTCCACCTCTGACTTCAAACAGCAAACACCATCATCATCATCATCGTTTAACGTCTGCTTTCCATGCTAACATAGGTTGGACGATTTGACTGAGTACCGGTGAACTGGATGGCTGCACCAGGCTCCAATCTGATCTGGCAAGGTTTCTACAGCTGGATACCCTTCCTAACGCCAACCACTCCGAGAGTGCAGTGGGTGCTTTTACGTGCCACCAACACGAGGGCCAGTCATATGTAATACAAATGTATTTATTGATAATAAAATGATTTTCATTATCATCATCATTTAACATCTGTTTTCCTTGCTGGCATGGGTTGGATAGTTTGACTGAAAACTGGTAAGCTGCACCAGGTTCCAGTCTGATTTGGCATGGTTTCTACAGCTGGATGCTCTTGCTAACACCAACCACTTCAAGATGGTACCTGATTCATAAGAAAGTACTAAAATCATATAGAAAGTCCTAGTTATAATAATTTTATTTTGTTAGAATGTTACTAAAATTATAAAGCCTGAACAATAGTTTTATTTGAAGAAAACTTCATGTGTCTGCACCTTTTTAACTGCTTCACCCACCCCCACCTTTAATAAGGAGACATTTGATTTACTCCCCTGACTATTCATTACCAACTCTTCCCCTATGTATAGGTATGCAGTTTGAGTGTGCTCCTTTCCGGCATCCCACGCTGTTATGCATATGTATGTGTAAAGTATATGTTTGTGTGTAATGCATACATGAGATATATACTGGGGGAGTGTATGAAGACACCATCACTGTTTCTCCTTGATGTTGCGTCCTCTTAGCTTCTTTTTTCCAGCTAGCTAGAACACCCCACTTCACCTTTCATCCTCTTCTTTCTTGCAGGTACTTGCCCTTGATAGTTTGTGGGATTGAGGGAAATTGTAATTCATTGAAATAGTAATCATTTAATTGGACATGTACAGGAGCCCTGGCAAGTGTTCACTCAATTTTTTTCCCTTTCAGATGCTAGCCACAGTACCCACAACTACTCTTCAGCTTTTCCTATAAGTACACGACTTTAGAGCTGCTATAATCAATACTGACTTAATGAAAGGTAGATCTGTTGAGATCTTGAAATTCTAGGGCAGGAGCATATAGATGTGTATTGTGTGCAATAGGTGAGATGGAAGGGGACCTCAGCTAGACTCCTCGTGGGCAAGGAACAAAGATAAAATTCTTTTGGGTGGACAGTAGTGATGGGATGGGTGGTGTAGGCAAACTTTTGGCAGAAAAACGTGATGATAGATTGACTGATGTAATCAGAGCATGTGATAGGATAATTAAGCTGAGACTAATAATGTCAGATAAAGTACCAGCACCATCTTTGCTCATACGCCACAATCTGGACTGGCAGATAAACAGAAGGACCAATTTTACAACACCCTTTTGCAGAATAACTCAGTAATGACCTTATTGTAGCTGGTGACTTCAACAGACATATTGGACAGCACCCCATTGGATTCCAGGGCTTACTTGGAGGTTACAGCTTTGTTTCTAGAAATGAGGAGAGAACAAGATAGCTGGTGTTCTGTAATGCAATTGAGTCAATGATCAGCAACACTAACTTCAGGGAACCAGCCAGCTAGCCACCTGATCAGCTATTAGTATGGTGCACATGAAGAATGTACAACCCTTTCATAGGTTAGTGATTAGTGACTTCAGAAAATAGAGACATATAGCATAGAGGACAATTGGATATATATGAATATGTTTTTCCATGCATCATCTTATGATGCACCTGGACATGTCATAAGTGATGTTTCCCAAGGACGTTAGGTGTTTCAGGTCTTTCAACATCTGACACCCTGACCCAGATGACCTATTTGGGATTGATCAAGCTCCAGTTTTGTCCAGTTAGCACTGCCACTTCTATGGCTTGCACCTCTTGATCCACAACCACCCTGAGGAAACCTACTGCTTCCACAGCCAACTTGATAGCTGGCAAACTTTCTGTATCCCACCTCAATGGGATCACACCTTGCTGGCCATTCATTACTTTGGCATCCTCCTCTTACTCTCATTTTCCTACTCAATATGTTTCTCCTAGGGAATGGAGGTTCAACAGAACCACTTGCTTGGATGTTTCTAAAATCAGCACCATTTCCAGCCTTAGTGATGTTGAAATAACAGTTTCTCAGAATTTTGGCTGCTTCTCCAGACCAACTTACTGCTCCTAATCTTTTGCCATTGCAAATAAGCCTGAAGTGGCATCTTATTCTCAGCATCCCTGACAAAGGTGATAAACTTCTTTGTTTTTGACAGAAGTACATACAATAACTAATCACATTTTAGTTGTATTAATCGCAGGTCAACAAAGCTGGGAAAAAGTGTTTGATTTCTCACCAGTTGTTTCGTTTTTGCTACTTTTATCTTTTTGTATCTCACAACATTTCTTTCTCTCAAATTTGGCTTTCTTCCCTTCCCCCATGTCTTTTAGTCTTCTTCCTTGCTCTTCTGTTCGCAACAATTCGGTCAATCCCAGGTCATACACACAATCTCAAATATATTAGCAGATACACATACATGCGCACATATGCATGACTTGTTAATTTTGCATGCTCGTAAATTAAGACAAGTGCATTTATGTCATAAATGAAATATTATCTTAATGATATTATTTCATTGACATCCTTAGCCAGTTAGTAATGGTGGAAACAAACAATTCGACTTTCTATTGTCTGATTGTAACCTTACCTCATTAATGTTTATATTTGAGGCTCTGGAAATATACATTTAGAATATATAAATTTAACAGATACATTATTTCATAAACAAGTTCTGGCGTGTTTTGACATAAGATTTATTTCAGTTGGAACACAGTTGTAACAAACAAACAAAAAACGAAAATAATAATGATAATAATTTCCTTTGAATAATAATAGTCCCAGATAACATTTCATATTGAAATCTGTGAATTGAATGAGTTTGTATGTTGTGGAATGAGAGGGAATCTCACGTTTCAGACCGGACAAAAGGTCAAACCGAAACAGGAATATCTCAGCAACTGAAATTATATTTTCCTTCAGCGAAAGTTGATTCTGAAATATCAAATTTCTCTTATCCCCAAGGCTTACCAAAACTCATAAACTTCAAACAAAAACGAGATAATGTTAAAAGGAAAGAATAAATATTTATAGTATAGAAAGCAAACACCTGTACTCATATAAGAGGAACACTAATATTATTATTTTTCTTATCAGATAACATTTCAAGTATGTTTAATTGTGTATTTTACTTGAATAGACGGACCATTTACATAATTCTTTGTTTGTTTATGTATTTTATTGTTTGCTCAAGGTATCAGGAAAGGATTTTATCAATGGTGATGGTGATTGCAATGACAATGATGATGATTTTTTTTATTTGCCACTAGAGGTACAATACAAAGACAGACATAAAATGTTGGGGTTCACTTAGAATTCAGTAATACAAAACTAAAATCATAAAATATAACTAAACATGGTATAAAACATTAACAAAAATATGATGATGATAATGCAATTCTTCTGATGCTGGAGGACTTCCAGGGCCAATTGAAGAATTTCGCCATCCTGACTATCCTTGAACACCAAAGGTAAATGCCCTCTGTATTTGTTGTTCACCGCTCTCAACTACTTTTCAACAGATCCACTCTGGGACAGCACCCCACTCTCTACTCTCACTTTCCTTTCAGAGTGAAACCTGAAAAAGTCAATGAAGGTCTTACCAAAGAGGAAAGTCTCTCATGTTTTCAACTTTGTCCTCCACACAACTTTTTCACTACAGCTACCAAACAGAGGAAAACTGCCAGGATGCTGGCAGAGCAATTATCACAACAGACTGGGCTGATGGCCAGATCTGTCTCATATACAACAGTAGCTGTTTGATATAACTCCATGAGTCAGCAATGCCAGGGCTCTAAACAAGTGCATGCTGGAGGCTTTTGTTTCTCTGCACACGTTTCAGACAGATCCATCTGTCTGTAACTGTAGAGTTTATCTCAGACTAGTCAGCATTGCCAGGCTAAAGACTTTTGAAAATAATTCATAGTAGTCTCTAACCTGACAGTTGCCTACTATATCTCCTTTGTCAGCATCTTTTCTCAGTAGCATTTCCACTTCCTGGACCACAAAGCTAAAATTTTTTCATTCAACTGCCAGTTGTAGTAGTCATTTGAGGTCACCAAAGAAGTTGAGTATGAATTCATAAAACTCAAAAGGTTGTCCATCAAAACCAGATGATTTGTACCTTGCATAACTGTTCATCATCTGCATTTCAGTGGCTGTTATCAGCTTTTCACAATAACCTATGCATTCTGCCAAGAGCTATGGTGGGCCATCTTTGACCCATCACCTACCTTGAACAGTTGAATGAAGTGCTGCAGAAAAACCACATGCATTTGCTTGGAACTAAGGAACACACACTCATCTTAATCAGTCAAAGACCAGATTGTAGCTTTGTTATCATGTTGTATCTCCTTGCAAATCCATGTTAACTCGTCCTCATATATCTTCTCCACACTTACTCTCTGCACATACTTTACTATAGAGGTGAGAACAAACCATTTTGATTCTTGGATATTGTTTCTGGCCACAACATCTTTCTTTTAGAACTGGGGTGATTCTAAGGACCTACTGTTGTCATTCCTTTCCAAAAACTCCCATCTTTTTCTCTTCTCCAACTTTGATTCTGTTGTATAGAAAAATGTATGAATGTGGAGCTGAGCAGAATAGCGGATCAGCAGAATTATCAAAGTATCATCAGACAAAATGTTTTATATAATTTAGTTACACTTCTTTATGTTCTGAGTTCAATGGAATCAATAAAATGAAATATTAGTCTACTATTGGGGTCAATATAGTTGACTGACCTTTACCTCTGCCATGTTTCTAGACTTATGCCTAAGCTAGAAATTATTATTAATATTACTGGGAAGGAAATTTCCACACTGCAGTGACATTTCTTTATGATTAGTTGAGGTGTGGAGAATTCATTTCCTTGCTATATGAGAAATGAAAAATAATATCATGATAATGTTCCACATAATTAATTTCATTTAGCTTTCTAATGTATGCTGCATTAGATATGTTAATATCAATAGTCTTTATCACTATGCATCTGGGTTTTTTTAATCTTGCATATCATTAGAAGAGACTAAATGGATTGCTCTCAGGAAAGGTATCATGCCATAAAACACTGCCTCAAAAAATCTTTCTAACCCATACCAGCATAGAAAAGCAGATGTAAAAATAATAATAATGATAATCCTTTCTACTATAGACACAAGACTTGAAATTGTGAGGGAGCTGGCTAGTCAATTAAGTTGACCCCAGTGTTTCACTGGTACTTAATTTATCGACCCCAAAAGGATGAAAGGCAAAGTTGACCTTGACAGAATGATAATAATAATAATAATAATAATAATAATGATGATGATGATAACAACAACAATAACAAAACAACAATGATGATGACAAAAGTGAATTAGTACAATGACCCACACAGTAATAAAATGATCATGGTTTCTTTTAAATAAATCAGTTTGTCTGTGAACTGTCCATAATAGGTAAAAACTACAGGTTTCACTTTGTGTGCATCATCATCATAATTCTCATCATCATCGTATTTGTTTTAAAATTGATTTCTTTATAACCAGTATAGTACTGGTGTAGTGACTAGAACAAAAATGCTTTTAAATTAGTGGGTACCTAACCTGCTAATCTATACATGAGCACACCTGTCTACACAAATATCCTTTGAAAAGAAACATCACAGATGAAAAACATTTCTTCAAATTTCCAAATACAAAATCTTTGAATAAATGGAAGTGCCATTCAATAAAACTGTCAATTTATGTGTTACTTGTGAACTCACCTACAAATTCATCAACCAGTCTTAACAAATAGTCTAGTTTTCAAGCCCTGACAAGTTCCAAATAGCAATTCTTCAACAGCACAAAGTAACGACATCAACATCTTATTTTGATATACAAAAGCTTATATATAACAAAAGGTTTTAGTGGGTCTGGCCATTAACTCATTGTTGGTAGTACACAGTGAAGGCTAAGTGATTATGGTATTCAACTCATGATCATAAGGTGATGAGTTCGGTACCTGGTGGCACATGGTGTCTTTGAGCAAGACACCTTATTTCATGTTGCTCCTGTTCACTCAGCCAGCAAAAATGAGTTGTATCTGTACTTCAAAGGGCCAGCCTTGTTACATTCAGTGTATCACACTGAATTTTCCTGAGAATGTATAGGTACGTGTGTCTGTGGAGTGCTCAGCCATCTTCATGTTTCATTGATTAGATCAGCTGGAACTCATGTTGTTGTAACTGATGGAATGTCAGTGCCAGTGGTAATAGACAATATTAATAGGCTGCATGTGAAGGTGAGAACCACTACACTAATGTAAGTTTATATTTGTTTCTGTACTTTTTTATTACTTGGAACATTTGCAGTTACATATGTTCCTTCATTGGACACTAAACTCTGCTTGTGAAGACCTCTTGAAGCAAGTGAAATCAAAATCAAATTCGATGACAGCACCGCATGACTGGCTTCCATGCTAGTGGAGCGCTAAGAGCACCATCTGGGCATGATTGTTGCCAGGGCTGCTGACTGGCTCCTGTGCCAGTGGCATGTAAAAAGCACCATCCGAGCATGATTGTTACCAGCATCGTTTTACTGGCACTTGTGCTGGTAGCACGTGAAAAACAACATTCGAGCAAGGTCGTTACCAGTACTGCTGGACTGGTTCTTGTGCAGGTGGCACGTAAAAACACCATCTGAGCGTGGCCGTTGCCCGTACCGCCTGACTGGCCCTCGTGCCAGTGGCACGTAAAAGCACTCACAACACTCTTGGAGTGGTTGGTGTTAGGAAGGGCATCCAACCATAGAAACCAAGCCAAATTAGACTGGAGCCTGGTACAGCCCTCTGGCTTACCAATCCCAGTCGAACATTTAACCCATGCCAGCCTGGAAAATGGATGCTAAATGATGATGGTAATGATGATGATGATGATGATGATGATGATGATGAGGATGATGATATGAACTACAACTGTTTGAATAAAATAGCATATATGACATAGTTATTGTGATAGTTAAGTCTTTATTGCATAAAATATTTTAGCTAGTTATATGAAAATCATTCATGGTTATTATTAGTTAAAATAAATAGAGTGAGAAGACCTTATCATTAAACTGAATTCTATGTAGCACTTGAGGTTGTTAAGTTTGGGAATTAAATATATCACTTCTTTTATAAAATTAACCAAGCATATTTACTAATTTCTCTGTAGACTGAAAAGAAATGGACAGCTTTAATTGATTTCGACCCTTGTTGGGATCCACAGTTCTATATTGCACAATACACTGCTTTATATTACCTTATATTATATTATATATTATATTATATATTATATCATTTTATACTATTTTGTTTTATATTACATTTGTTTATTTTAATTTTAATTTTATTTTGGTTTTTATTTCCAATTGCCCCAGTCTACTCAGCTATAAATGAGATCCACCAATAGTCGAGAAGTAAACCCTACAACAGGCTGGCATCCCAATCAGAGGTTAAGGTTGTCATCTCAGTCACTTATGCATCAGGGAAACCTGGTCAAGCTCTGGTCTTATGAGTGCCACGTCTCATGACAGACATATCCAAGATTAGAGCACGTAAAATAAATTGGCTTGTTGCCAGTTCTAGGAATTGAACCCTTGATATGTATTATGATTATGTGCTGAACACCCAAACCACAAGGTCATGCACTTTCATATGTGTATATTATATGAGCAATATATCACTGCCATGATGCAAATGCATTACATCCCAATATTAATATTTTAAGAAAGCTTTTTTTTTTTTCAGTAAACAAAAACAGCAGAGCACTAGACAGCATTTAGTTTCATCATCCAAAGATTTATGAACACATTTTGTGTCAGCTTTGTCTTTCTTCAAAAGTTAAATAAGAATAAAAATAAATAAAATAATTTAGGCCTACAGGTAGACATAGATCACACTTTGAAGTAGAAACATACAAAAAAACTCCTGATTAAAATAGAAAGATCCAAACAAAAGTAGCTTCTAAATTAAAAAAAAAGAAGCAAAAAACAGTAAAAACTTACTAGAAATAGGTATTGTAAAACATTGGTGGGTGGGGTTATATTAGAAACATAGAATATTAAGATTAACTTGTCCATGTTAAAACATGTTGCCATTCCATTTCACACTGTTCACTGTAGATCTGACCACTTTATTTGCAGTTTATGTTTCCACTGTTACTCCTGCTGTTTTTATATATGCTGTCAGCTATTAAATTACAAATTTCTGCAACTTTGTAATTATTAATTGCAACATTCAATACTCTTGCTAATTGTAACTTTCATTACTAAACTTAGTACTATTCCAACTTTTAAAATAGTTATTTACCAAATGCCTTTTAAAAGAAAAGAAAATGAATATTGCAATTACATCTCCGTTGTGATTTGCTGATAAGGAAACACTAATTAGAAGAGAAAATTTCTAATAATACTTTCATTGCTTGACAACAATTGCAATTCTGTCATTAACAAACACTGTTACAAACTAGAATTACATAAGAATGACCAAGCCAAGGGAAGAATCTTTGCATGATCAGTTGACCTGCTAAAAGTGGCAACCAAGTCTCCTTCAAAAACACTGGCTGTCTTAAACAATGGAAACATACATTGGATAAGGAAGTCCAAGATATATCATTTCTGGGAAAAGGATCAATGAAATTTTCATTTGGAATGCTTTTAACAATTTTTGCCCAGTTTCTAAAATAGAAACTATTTATTTCATTTTTAAATGACTGCAAAATTAATTGATTAAAAAAAAAAAAAATATCAATCATTTGATAATTTCACTATTTCCATTAAGTGGGACAAAATTATATTGGAAAATGTATACTTTTGTGATTTCTTTTAAGGCTTCAGTTAACTTTTCTAGACATGTCCAGTTCTTTTGAGAAAAGAACAACTGATAGAAAGCTGTGCAGTGTTGTATGACACAAGAATCTCTTAAAGAATTTTTGCCATTAATTGAACAATGATTATTGGACCCAAAGACTATTGTAAATTTAAAGTAAAGACTTTTTATGGACACACTGATGAGGTAAGCATTTTGTTTTCACTACTCTAATATTTTTGCTGTTAATTTTAAGCCTATCTTTTATCTTTTACATGTTTGTTATTGGATTGTGGCCATGCTGGGGCACTGCTTTCTAGGGTTTTACTTGAAAAAATCGACCCCTGTACTTGTATTTTTAAAAGTTTGGTATTTATTCTATCAGTCTCTTTTATTGACTCGAAATGCTAAGTTATGGGGGCATAAACAAACCAACACCAGTTGTCAAGTGGTAATGGACAGACACAAACATACACACACACACACACTCAACAGGCTTCTTTCAGTTTCTATCTACCAAATCCACTGACAAGACTTTGGTTGATTCAGAGCTAGAAGATACTTGCCCAAGATATATTATGTATATATACATATATTTAAGTGCGTGCATGTGTGTGTGTGTGTGTGTGCACGTGTGCATGTATGTGTGTTTGTGCATGTGTGTGTGTGTGTGTGTGTGTATATATATATAAACTTATAAATGACGAAAGAAACAGTATAGTGAAATTTATTTAACTATAAGAAAATTCAAATATCACAACAAGTTGTTTCATATCTTAAAGCTTGTAAAGATAGTCTATTTTATAATATTTAATAACTAGAAAAGCACTCAGAGAGCACAGACCTCCGCCAAAGCAGCTCATTTCCACCCATATACACGCATGCTGAATATCGCCCAATTTCCCAAACCAATGCCGGCAAAAACATAACAGAGATACTATTTTATCCTCTTCTCATACTTATCTTGACCATCATCATCATCAACACTATCTGTGCTTTCACCACAATCATTGTCAAAACTACGATCACCACAATCAGTTTCTTTACACAGTTGAAAATCCATTACCTGATAGTCATGGGACTGAGATTGTTGCAGATTTTTGATTTTTCTAATTTCGGATTGCTTTATTAAAACCAGGTCTAAACACAATAGCTTATAGACATACTCTGAATGTAGTTCTATATAAATTTTTGATAATTTTTTTTATACTTAAGACCATCAGAAATGTTAAGATATCAGCCTCTACCCACGTTGTCATGCTTTGATTAAAAGGTTACAGCATAGATTAGATTACTTAGATAAGTTTCAGTCAAAGTTGACTCAGGCTATGTCTAATTTAATAGCACCACCTGGAAGAGATACACAGTCAGCTCTGGGGAACCATAGCCCGTTCAAGCAGAGGGTTATTGTTTTCAGAGACATATCTAGGTGTGGGTGGCTTATCTGATATTTGTTGGGGGTAATCATCTATGGATCATTTGAATGCTGTGAAGTCACTTTCCTCCTTTATGTGTGTCTGGCACGATGTTGAAGCGAGCAGGGTCAATTGAGGTGAAATAGTTCTGTCATAGTGTTGTGATATGACACAAACATTTCTGTAGTGAACGGATGGCATGGGGTCCAAGCCTTGGACGAATTTTAAAGATGGGCAATGTTGATGGAATATTTTCCACATCATACAGATAATATAGAGCTCACAGCGGCGGTGGAGGGAGCAAAGCCTGAGCTTTTTGAGTCGATCCCAGTAGTCAAGGCTTGTCATGCCATCCTCCGCAGACCTCCGACAAGCAGCTCATTTTAAGATAGATACATGAGTAAAATTACTAATAGAGAAAAGAAAATAAACTTTTGAAACAGCAACGCCACCATAGGTTACGTGGAAAGGATGAACGTGAATTCAAGGGAGATAATCAAAGAACGTAACATTGTAATACTTCATGTAAAGTAAATATAACAAATGAAAAATCCTTCAAGAATCCATAAAAATTCCTGGATCACTACCAAAATTTCAACATCTGTTTCTTGTGTCATTACCAACTTTTCTTGCAAGTTTCATCAAATACCTTTCACAACTTTTTGAGTTATTTTGCACACAGACGAACAAACCAATGCCGATGAAAACATAACCTCCTTCCTTGGCGAAGGTAATAAATAAATTATCTACATATCTGCACTAATGCAAAAAAATCCCTTAAAACAATGCAGAAATTAAGCTACAGCTTCAGGTGAAAGAAAAATCTTACTAAAGTCTCAACATAATATTTCAAGAACACAAAGTCAATATTTAAATAGGACATTAAAAGTTATGGAAGACAGTAATAATAAAATAATCCTTTCTACTGTAGGCATAGGCCTGAAATTTGGGGGAAGGGATTAAGTTAATTACATCACCCCCAATACTCAACTGGTACTTATTTAATCGAGCCCAAAAGGATGAAAGGCAAAGTCAACCTCAGCGGAATTTGAACTCAAAATGTAACAACAGGCAAAATACTGCTAAGCATTTTGCCTGGCATGCTAACGATTCTGCCAGCTTGCTGCCTTAAATTAATATAAAATAATAAGATGATTGTCTAACAAATGGAATGGAATTTTATAACTTTATACACTCCTTATCGTTTTCTCTTGTATTGTACTATATATTCTATATGTTTTGTGGAATGATTGCTTAAGGAGCTTATTTTATGAGTGTTGCTGGATTACTTGGTGTGTGTGTGTGTGTGTGTGTGTGTGTGTGTGTGTGTGTGTGTGTGTG
>NC_068981.1:160690237-160695808 GCF_001194135.2 Octopus bimaculoides
GTGTGTGTGTGTGTGTGTGTGTGTGTGTGTGTGTGTGTGTGTGATGTGTGTGTGTCATTATTCAGTTTATTTCAAGATTTCTTGCCAATAGAGAAAGAACTGGTTTCTAACCTAGATTCAAGGTTCCTTCATTGGAATTTCAACATCAACAACAGGGTATTTTGTTTGTATATATGTATGTATGTACAGATTTGTATGTTTTATGTATGTATTCTCATGCATATAGTTACATATCTAGACATGTTGATATATGTTTAAATTATAAACTTCTGGAAAGTTTTACAAATTTTTACCGTTCCAATGATGGATTGGATCTGTAGTCCTTGAATTAGCTTTCTTCTTTCTGGTTTTGAGAAGCCTAATTTCTCAAGATTTGTATTTAGGCAGTGTGTTACATATCCCAGGGCACCAATAATTACAGGTATAAACCTGAACTTGTAATCAGGATAGAGTAACTGCAGATTTCTCCATAGTTCAGCATAGGTGTTCTCTTTTCCACTCTTCATCAGTTTTATGTTAACATCTGCTGGGCAGCTAATTCCCACATCTGTGCACAGTTTCTCTATCCCAAATCATTATATCAGGTCTGTTGTGCTTACATTTTATTGAGCTCTTCACTAGTACATTCCACCAGTATTCCTTTTTATTATGAGTGGCTATGGCTTCTACCATACAGTGGGCTCTTATTTCTTTGTACTCAGGATTATCCTTCTGACAGATTTCATTATAGAGTGTCCTAGCTACGTGTGTATGTATATATGTATGTATTTATGTATGTATATTATAACATCATGATATTTTCTGCAATTCAGGTGAATTGCGTTGCTTTCTCCCCAGACTTTAAACTCATAGTAACTGGATCTGATGATAAAATTGTCAGAATATTCAACACAACAACCTGTGAATTACTCTACGAGGTAGAAGGACACCAAGGTAATAATTCTATATGTTGATTTTGTGTTCATAAAGGTACATTAGTGATGAAAAAGGAGTTGATTTAGCTGTTGTTGCCAGATGCATATTCTTTCTAATTAACGCACAAGTTTTATCTTTATATACACTATATGTAACATATGGTATAATTATAAACCGGGCAAATTTTAGCTATTTCTACCATGAACAACCTTAATCTATTTTTGAACCTTATTGGGTTCTCATCAGAAGCATCTACATCATTCTGAAACAAGCAACCAAACTGTTTATATACTCAACAAATACAGCATTTACTCTATGAAGGAGTCCCTAATTTGCATACCGAAAGTGTTTAACACTCTATAAATACTAGCGGCCTGGTTTAACACTCTATAAATACCAGCTGTTGAGTGGATAAGCTACTAACAAGCAAAAAATTTCAACTCCAAATAAACAAGTAATGGTTAGTATCACCATACTACTACTACTACTACTACTACTACTACTACTACTACTACCACCACCACTACCACTACTACTACACCTGATTTCAAATTTTGGCACAAGGCCAGCAATTTTGAAGGGAGAGAAGAATTGATTACATTGATCCCAGTGCTTAACTAGTGCTTGTTTTGGACCCTGAAAGAAATGAAACACAAAGTTGATCTTGATGGAATTTGAACTCAGAGTCAGAAGAAATGCGATTAAGTATAATGTCAATGCTCCCACGATTCTGCTAGCTCACTGCCTAAACAATAGTAATAAAATCTGTAAAGTAGATAAATCCTTGTGTCATGAGGAAGAATGAATACTGCCATTTCAAAAAGAGACTCAAGAGCAACTGAGGTAAAAAATTGGACCTGGTGTTTGACTACTCTTTTACTCTTTTACTTGTTTCAGTCATTTGACTGCGGCCATGCTGGAGCACCGCCTTTAGTCGAGCAAATCGACCTCAGGACTTATTCTTTGTAAGCCTAGTACTTATTCTATCGGTCTCTTTTTGCCGAACCGCATTGGTTGTCAAGCGATGTTGGGGGGACAAACACAGACACACAAACACACACATATATATATACATATATACGACGGGCTTCTTTCAGTTTCCATCTACCAAATCCACTCACAAGGCTTTGGTCGGCTCAAGGCTATAGTAGAAGACACTTGCCCAAGGTTCCATGCAGTGGGACTGAACCCAGAACCATGTGGTTGGTAAGCAAGTTACTTACCACACAGCTACTCCTGCGCCTACTAGTTCAGGAATGTTGAATTCAGTTTCATTGCAGGTTTACTGTTGTGTATTTGAACAGCACACTAAAGTATCATGTATAGTATGTCCTGAGTAAGATATTAAGATTGAATTACATCCAACTCCCGCTTGGGAGTTTAGATGTCGTGGGGAGTATGGAGTTACCCCATAGTAACCACAACTCCAAGGTGCTCTGGTTCAGAGTGGCAGTACCTGCCAAGAGCCCTGGTTATGGGCCAATAGTGGAAGATGTTCCTGTGGTTAAAATATAGAGGACTTGGAGAAGAGTTAGCCCCTTCACATGTGTCACACACGTCCACTGGTTGGTGAATATGCTCTGGTGTCACACAAATCAGTCCCACTGCCTAAGAGTTAAATAAGACCCTAAGCTTCAAGAGTAAGCTTAGGAGAACAGCAAATAAACCAGCAGAAGGTAATAGGAAATCACCATTGTGTCTTTCCCCCAACTAAAATCATGAATCTTCAGATTTTAGCATGAGAGGTCCTTGATTGCTGACATTTGTAGCCATGATGGTATGTGAAGAGAGACATCATAATCTAATAAAAACTAGAGTTAAATATGAGTCCTTTGTAAAGTTTAGATACACAAGAATTTATGGGGTAAAAGCTGCTTCAGTCCACCAGAAGTATTCTACTTTATGATGCCTAAATTGCGAGGAGTAAAAGCTCCTTAGGAGCTTAAACAACACAAATCATATTGCCAAATTCATTCACTAATTTCTCGTTTTTTTCAAACAGTGCTTATCTATAGTAATATATTTCAATTCTGTCACTCCTAACTTACTCTAGTTTATGGAGTGAAATAATTCTAGAGGATTGAAGCAGGAATTTATGCAGGTTTTATTTTTTACCTCATAAATTTTGTGTATGTCATGTGTCATTAAATGTCTTCTTACAAAACAGGTGTGGTGTGCTGGAGTTACGACAACTTTAACAATGTTAAATGGTTGGGCGACGTTCCCTTACTTAAATCAGAATTTTGTAAATCAGTACCCCAGATGTTGCCTTTCAAACCAAATATTGATAGAATGATAAGAAAGAAATGAATGAATAAACAAACAATATCATACATTTATAGCTGGAAGTTTGTTTAATTTAAAGGCGAATATTACTTCCGTAAAGTAAGCAAATATTGTAACTGTTGTAATTATATTTCTTTAGGTGCAATTCGATGTGTGGCGGTGTCACCAGACAATAAATTTATAGCCAGTGGATCGTATGATAAAGCCATTCAATTATGGAGAATAAGTGATGCAAATTTTTATAACAAACTTTTAGGTAAGAAAGTATTTTGGAAATTTTGAACAAATACATGTGTAAATCAATGGGTAATTTGCTTACTATCATCACAATTAGAAACTGAAAGGATTGATAAATTGTATACTAGAATCAGTAGCCATTCATGTAATTTTCCATGTCTGCATTCCCATAATTTTGATTCATCAGGATCTTCCAAATGGAAATGCCGGTACCATACGTTTGCTGACAATGACTGTCACTGCATCCAACAGTCTGCCTTCACCCAAAACTTACAACTCATATGGGAAAGGATGTTGCCAGGAATTAAGGTAACTGAAATACTTGGCTCAAGCAGTTGCCTTTCTTATATCAGTGTCTAAACCATCAGTACTTCATTCTTGTTGACACTGGAATGGGGGCGAGCATCTTACCATTTGCTCTGGTATCCAGTATCAAGAAACTGATTTCTGATATTACACTAGGCAGCTAACTATTCTCAGTATAGCACTACTTCTGTCAAGATAACTAACAGAGGATATCAGCTTGAATCCAACATTTTAACTAAGTCGACTCATCTGCTGAGTTGTAAATGAATCCACACTAGTGCTAACCATTCTCCAGCAAATAGCATGATCAAACGTCTTCCTCAACAGCTGAAGTCAGCTCTGAAGGTATATTCTGATAACAGGTAATGGCTTTAGAATCTCTTTTTTGTTCTATTGAGTATATGCTCAATTAAAGAGAGGATTTGATGTACATGAATCAAGCTACTTTACAATAATACTTTCATATTATCTAGTTGTGTGTGCTTCATTTCAGTATTTTCCAACTCCAGCAAAATTATTCACATCATCTGCAAGCCTACATTTCTAGTCTACCATCTACTATCATGGACAATCGCCACCCATGAACTGGCTGGCATCCACTAGTAATTTACATGTTTTTGTCTGAAAAGATTCAATTCTCTGCATTAAGAGGTAACAGCTCAATG
Organism: Octopus bimaculoides; assembly: GCF_001194135.2. Classification (NCBI taxonomy): domain Eukaryota; kingdom Metazoa; phylum Mollusca; class Cephalopoda; order Octopoda; family Octopodidae; genus Octopus; species Octopus bimaculoides. Next base: position 160,694,647 of record NC_068981.1, read on the forward strand.
AATATAGGATTACTATATAAAATCGATCAGCATGTTACAGGAGAGAATTGCAAGATGGATCCTTCAAGCCAAACCAACTGGCAGAGACCAAGGAGGAAATGAATGGATAATATCCATTGTCTCAATCATACTTGGGAATCCAGCCAGAAAGTATAACGATGGTTGCTTCTGATAGGACACTATGGAGAAGGTACCCTCACAACTGTCCAATTAGTAATAAATGGAGAAGATGGATTGAAGTGTTGTCTGAATTGAGTCCATCTTCTTTGAAGTATTTCATCAGACTCCTAAGTAATTCATTCTTGATGTACATAAAAAAAAAAAAATGAAATCTGTCAGTCATAGATCAACTGAAGTAGGCTCATTTTGAGTAAAATATGACACCTAAATCAGTATCTCACCAGGTCAGTTTAACACCATCAATACATCCTTCTATTACAGTTTCTATTTCTACACCTGTTTTCTAAAACAACTCTTAGATTTCATATGCACTGATTAGTTGTAAATGTTGGTGAGTGAAGTAATTCTTCTAGGTTTTAAGTGTATGTTTAGAATTTTAGGCTTTTGAACTTCTGAATGTCCTTAATAGAGTTTTTGAAGGAAGGAGTTAAAATCATAGTTCTGGTTGAAGGTGTATATTCTAGGTTTCTCATGTTCCTATTGTCTTTGTGTGGTTTTTAATGATTTAGTGATTATTTTCATGAAATGCTTGATAATGACTTTAATTGCTATGGAAGAATATATTGTTTGATTTTTGTTGTTATTCATGCATTCTCCAAATTGGAATACACAACTAAACATGACTTCTCTATTTTTTGTAACTCTTAACTTTTTTTTTTCGATTACATGTCTTAAACAAAGAAGATGGCAACACTGCCAAAGAAAAATTTAGTTTAGGGTTTACATGAAGAAGAGAAATGATTGAAAAAAAATTGAATTTTCAAATTGTTTTTTCTACACAGCTATAATTTCCATTGTTTAAAACACAAAAAAGCTGAAAATGATTGATTTTCTAAATAGATTAAAAGCAAAAGGATCATCATCATTGTCATCGCTGCCACCACCACCATCAGCTGTTGGTTTGTTTACATTCCTGTAATCTAGCAGTTTGGCTAAAGAAGCCAATAGAATAAGAACTGGGGTTGATTTGTTTGACTCAACC
>NC_068981.1:160695849-160700699 GCF_001194135.2 Octopus bimaculoides
AAACAAATAAACGAAAGATATAATACTTTATACATTTCATACAATTTATATTTTTAAATTTCAAAATATGACAAGTAAAATATTTTAAAATTTCAACTGCAGGCCATACCAAAAGTGTTGAAGTGGTGATATTTTCTCCAGATTCAAATCTGCTATGTTCTGGTTCATGGGACAGATTAGCAATTGTTTGGAATTTAGAGGTAAGCATAAAAATTCACGTTACATACAAAGGTTTGTTTTGTTGTGTGGGTGTATGCATGTGGTGTGTGTGGGTGTGTGTATGTGTGTGCATATGTGCATGTGAGGGGGTGTTCCACCTTTGGTCATGAATGACCATGGGATTGCACCTAGCTTTTCTTATCATCAAGTCACATGACCCAGTTGTTAACCAAATTAGTTGCAGGTATTGGTTGGTTTTAGCTGTCCAATCGTATGTTTGCAATAGAGTTTGTTCCCAACGAGGGAAAAAGCATTTTTACCTGTAGAGCCTACCCATGGTTATAAAAATACAAGTTTCTCCCATTCTTAGTCTTTGAACCAGAGTGTGTGTGTGTATATGGTCATGTGTTTCCTTCTGATGGAAACACATGACCATATACACACACACACATGCATACTCACAAAGACACATATGGAGACATACATGCATACATAACAGACACACGTATATAATCACATAAACCCATACACACTCAAACATGCACACATAAGGAGACAGAGGTACACACACACACATGAATATGCAGAATACATACATATGTGCATACACAAGCACACATGCACAAAAACAGATAAAAGAGAATGCAGCTCCAATAATGGACAGAGTCAACATCCATTGACAAGGTTGAAAAAGCAATGAAATTTTTGGAAGAAAATGTATAATAAACGAATGGAAATCGAACCGGTGTGTGTATTAGATAATATGGCATTAAGACAATGATTCTCCCCATACACAACAAAATTTGTTTCAACATACGAATTTACGTAAAGAATCTTGCAAACCAGATTAAAAAAAAAAAAAAAGAAGACGAAGTAGAAAAGAGGTAATTTCAAGAATAAATCGTCCTGGAAATTAAATTCATGGGAGGTAACTCTTGATAATTGCAACATATAGCGCTAATGCTGGCTAAAATAAATTAAAATGAAAGAATTTTTAAGTGCTATTTTCTTTTTTACATGTGCTAGTGAAAACAAAAACGAACAAATATAAATAGTCGATACAATTTGTAAAATAGCATAATTCGTGTGTTGTAAGGCAGTAGCATAGCTAGAGGAAGGAGTGAAACAGTTCTCTGCCCTGGGCGACTCTTTTATGAAGATAGCACTTTTGGATCTCCTGTAAAAGCTTGAATAAGCTTGCTTGTGGTCCTGGCAGACTCAAAGGCTGCAAAGTAGGCACACTCTAGTTAAGTCACTGCTGTAAGATAAAGGGAGTTAATCAAATGTGAGCACCATTAATTGAGAAGTTAACTTCATTAACTGTTAATCCATTAATCAAAAAGTTAACTTTGATAACCGTTAATCAGTTAATTATTTCCTAATGTAATGGAAGTTATCGATAAACTGTTAACGTTAATTTTTATTAAAGAAAAAAAATTTTTTAAATCAGTTTTTGCTCTAAAACCACATAAAAACACCTTTAAAAAGTGCCAAAACTATAAAAATCCATTAACTTCAATTGAATTGAAGTCAATGGTAGTTAACTCAACTTGACTTCAGTTAAGTTAAATGTAACGGAAGTTAATTAGTCCTGATGACGATTTCCGAAGTTAACTTAAAAGTTAAATCGTTAACGAAAATGTTAACTTTGTTAATTAACGATTAACGGTGTGGTGCCCAGGTTTAGAGTTAACCATATAAACTATTGCTTTTTGTGTAGTAAATTGTTAGTTTTTGGGAATGGAGCAAAGTAGTTAAAAAACGAAACTCAGTAAACCATGTCAAATTGGCACTAATCCAACACTGAGGAACAACAGTTGGCATTTCCTTCTTAATAATGGCACAACTCTTAGTAACCTTTTTAGTGTTTCTGATCTGATTCTTTGATACTCTTAATATTAAAGCAAGTTATAAATATTCAACAACCTAGTCCTCAAATCATAGATGAAATTTGGAAGACAAAAGGATGAACACAACTCTATTTTTTTCTCTACATTACTATCTTTTAATGTATAGAAACATAACTATTATAAAATTAAAGAAGTGATTTTAAATTCTCAATCGCAGAATAATGCTAATAATGTAGCCTGAACAGGATAAACTACCCCTATTTTGCAGAAAAAAGTGTAGGTGGCTAGCTGTGGACACGAACTCACATCCCCGTGTTATAAATCAGCTCACTTATTTTAACCTTTTGTCTTTTTCAGTTATGCCAAGCAATAATTCTGTTAACTGGACACAATGGACTGGTACAATCAGCTGCATTTTCAGCCACAACAAAATGGATAGTAAGTTGCATCTCTCTGCATATATATTTTATTTTTGATGCTTAGCCCCTGGTCAGTTCTGACTGATTAGTTCTATGATCAAAAGTATACCAACAGAACTACCTCATCCTCTCAAACTTGCATTTTTAGGTCTATATTATCCCTTCATATTCAAGAAAGCAGAGTTATTTGAGAGAGATTTAATTGATATTTCAAGTAAGTGTCCACATTCATTTGTCTCTCTCTCTGTCTCTTGCACATACTATTAATAATGATTGTACTTTGACTTATTAGTATGCTTGTTTACATGGAGAAGCAATGGCCCATAGGATCGCGGTTTCGATTCCAAGACCGGGCGTTGTGAGTGTTTATTGAGTGAAAACACCTAAAGCTCCACGAGGCTCCGGCACGGGGATGGTGGCGAACCCTGCTGTACTCTTTCACCACAACTTTCTCTCACTCTTACTTCCTGTTTCTGTTGTGCCTGTAATTCAAAGGGTCAGCCTTGTCACACTGTGTCACGCTGAATATTCCTGAGAACTGCGTTAAGAGTACACGTGTCTGTGGAGTGCTCAGCCACTTGCACGTTAATTTCACGAGCAGGCTGTTCCGTTGATCGGATCAACTGGAACCCTTGACGTAAGCGATGCAGTGCCAACACACACATGCTTGTTAACACAATTCAGATAAAAATACTTCAATGCTACTTTGGCATGTGATCCACACTTTAAAGGGAGACTACTTTAGCTTACTTTTCAATTTCTAAAACCCTTAAGCGTTTGGTTAAAGATTTTTACAATGGTGACCATGTCGTCATTGTGGTGGAGAAATGATGAAGAGATGAGAAAAAAACGATGAAATTTTGCCAACTTCTTGCTGCAAAGCTCATGGCTGTCAAACTTGTGTCATCTATGTGCTTATTTTAATTGTAATATTGTTTATTCTTGGCTTATTATTATTATTTACTAAGACATAAATGAAACATGGTTTTATTATTATTAAAATAGTAAGAATTTTGAAAAATACATTTACAATGCTAAGTATGTACAAAAGAATTTTTAAAAATTTGAAAAGCAATTTGATAATAAAGATGAAACATAAATTTGAATAATTTTATTCATGAATTGAGCATGCATCTGCTAGAAATGCAAGAGCATCTTAAAGGTTTTTAGAAATTTAAAACTAAACTAAAAAGTAGCCTAAAGTAATCACCCTTTAAATTGTAGATCACACACCAAAGTAGCCCCAGTACTTCTTTGTTTTAAAATACACACAGTTTATTATTGTTACATCAGTCACAACTAATCATTAACTGACTGATAATCTACTGATTGGAAAATTAGTAAATTTTATCCCCCCTTTTTGTCACTGTACTGTCCAGACAAAGTGATTTATCTATCACTGTTAATAGTTTCCATGAAAGGTACAGTTCACTGTGTACAGAACAGAAGTGACTACTGTTTTATTATCTCCTATTCTTGAATTCTTCCTTTGGCTTGAATAAGGATCAACTAAGCTACTCCAATGTATTTTTACTTGAATCAATACATGGGGATGAAACTTCTATGTAGTGAGAAATTATGACAATATCTATTGTGTGCATGTAAATATATATTATCATGTACTGAAATCATTCTCATATTCTGTGCATAACAGATTGTTTATGAGGTTAGAGTGCATCTTATTTGTATATTCGGCCTGTATAGAACTAAGGAGGCTTGACTAATATCATGATAGTTTGGTTCTTAATCATGTGATTTCATTAACTTTGGTTTTAATCTACAACCATTTCTGTAGAAGATTAACTTGGTATTTTTTTTAATACTTCTTTGAATCATTAGACCGCAGCCATACTGGAGCACTGCCTTGAAGAATTTTTTATTGAATGAATTGACCCCAGTACTTCTTCTATTGGTCTCTTTTGCTGAAGTTCTAAGGCCTACAATTGTAGGCCTCATTAAAAATGTTAATAAATTAATTTATATCCATTAAATCTCTCCATTTTCTTACTTAATGATATTTGATATGTATATTATACCTATTTTTATACTGAAGGTATATTTCTCAACAATATGATATATTAAACCAGTGTGACTTGGATGAAACCATCTCCATAAGAGGTTTATGTCCTCAAAGTGACACCAACACCAGTTGTCAAGAATTGGTGGGTGACAAAGACACACATATGTCTATATATATATATATAATACAAAGAATATATATACATGTATACACACATATATGTACATACTTACATCTACATGTGTATATACATGCATATCAGGGTACAGGACGTTAGAACAATAAACCACAGACAACGGAACAAACACATAGGAAAACGGAAAGCCCCTTGGAATATCCCTTCATCAGCTGTCTCTATTCTATCCAGACGTTTCGAATATATATATATATATTGTGATCTAT
>NC_068981.1:160701038-160706799 GCF_001194135.2 Octopus bimaculoides
ATTTTTTCGGTAATTTTAAATGTCTTGCCCGCTTACACTTTGGTATTCCGCTGAATTTCGTTTTGAGAACAATTTAGGTCTTAGTAGACACAAGATGTGATCTATTTCTAGCACATTAAATGTCCACGTTATATATAAAACTATATATATATATATATATATACACAGGACCGCTTGACTGGCCTTTGTACCGGTGGCACGTAAAAGCACCCACTACACTCTCGGAGTGGTTGGTGTTAGGAAGGGCATCCAGCCGTAGAAACTCTGCCAAATAAGATTGGAGCCTGGTGTAGCCATCTGGTTCACCAGTCCTCAGTCAAATCGTCCAACCCATGCTAGCATGGAAAGCGGACGTTAAACGATGATGATGATACACACACATACACATATATCCTTTACTCATTTCAGTCGTTAGACTGTGGCCATGCTAGGGTACCACCTTGAGGAATTTATTTTTTTCTTTAAGCCTGGTATTTATTCTACTGGTCTCTTTTGCTGAAGTTGTGGGGATGAAACACACCAACACCAGTTGTCAAGCAGTGGTGGTGGGCAAACATAGACACAAATATATATATATCAAATATTATTAAGTAAGGAAGTGGAGATTTAATGGATATAAATGAATTTATTAACATTTTTAATAAGGGCTACAATTGTTTCAATTCACTCTCAATACAAATTACAAAATAAGTTTGCATTTTGAATATTTAGAGTAAAATATCTTCAGGGCCAATAACATTAAGGCAACTACATGTTGATTAATTGATATTCTTCAACAGACTAAGTAGATGAAAATACGTTTAATTTGTGTGTGTGTGTTAATAATTTTATGTATATAATATATATATTTTTATAGTTAAATAAAATTATTAATACACACAAAAAAATTAAACGTATTTTCATCTACTTAGTCTGTTGGAGAATCTCAATTGATCAACATGTAGTTTCCTTAATGTCTATTGGCCCTGAAGATATTTTACTCTAAATATTCAAAATGCAAACTTATTTTATTCTATAGGTTTGTAATTTGTATTGAGTGTGAATTGAAACAATTGTAGGCCTTATTAAAAATGTTAATAAATTCATTTATACCCATTAAATCTCTCCATTTTCTTACTTAATGATATTTGATATTTATGATATACCAATTTTTATATTGAAGATATATTTCTCAACAATATGACTTGTCACATCCAAGTCACAACAAGTGTGACTTGGATGAAACCATCTCTATAAGAGGTTTATGTATCCTCGAAGTGACTATATATATATATATATACAATGGGCTTCTTTCACTTTCGGTCTCACAAGGCTTTGGTTGGCTTAAGGCTATAGTAGAAGACACTTGTCCAAGGTGCCACGCAGTGGGATTGAGTCTGGAACCATATGGTTAGGAAGCAAGCTTCTTACCACACAGCCATGCCTGCACTTACAGGCCTTTGTTTGTACACACATAATTGTTTTATCTTGTTTTCTTAAGAATTACAAAAGATGTAAATGATTAAATTCCTTATAATTTTTTGCTTTGTTAAATCTGCATTAAAGGCAACTGGATCTTGGGATTTTTGCATTCGAATTTGGAATTTGGATGAAGAATCTTCTAAAGAGAATGCATCTAATATGAACCAATTGTCAAAATCTGATTTGAAGAAAAAGAAGAATCTGAAAGCTGATGTATTCCCATTAAAACCCAAACCAAATCATCTTCTTCAGAAGCACAAAGGAAATGTTCATACTGTGGCATTCTCTGGAAATGATGTACTGGTAAACATATTCAATGTAAAATCACTCAAACAGTATAAAAGTAGATTGAAATAAGAACAATTTATACATTTCTGATGACAATAGTACAAATAAAATACAGAAGTAATTTCTTTTCTTTACTGTCAGAGCATGGTGGAGAAAAGGAAGTATAAAACCATGACTTGGGGTTTGTCCTTATACTAGTAACATCTTTGAATGCTTCCAACAGAATGGACTCCAGTAAAAAGGCACCCAGGGGCTAGAGTTAATCCATTAGCATTCAGATTACTCTGTCAAATGTAATGCCTTTTATTCACATTGTTTAAAACTAATCAGGCATTATCTCCTAGCTTCAAGATTTTGATGATATAATTATTTTTAAAATGACATTGTAGGGTAGGTGTGAGAGGCCAGATCTGGCCGATTTGAACATAAAACAGGTGGAATATTTTAGCCAGGTGTGGCTGGTTGAAATACTAAATGGTTAAATCTGAAAATACTTTAGGTCTGTTCTCCTCAGTCCTCCCAATTAAACCACACAACACTTTGGTTAACTAAGTGGGATCAACTCTAGAAAAAACTACGTTAGTGAAGCAAACTTCTTATCTAGGAATTCTAATTTTGGCACAAGGCCAGCAATTTTAAGGGAAGGGGCGTGCTTATTACATCAACCCCAGTACTTGACTGTTACTTTATTGTATTGACTTTGAAAGAATGAAAGGCAAAGTTGACCTTGGCAGAAAATCTAAAGAGCCAGAAGAAATGCTACTAAGCTTTTTGTCTGTGGTCACAATTTTGCTGGCTCGTTGCCATAACTTGGTATGTATAATAAATGAATGACAATAACCTTGATGACAAATTGTAATTTTTTCCTTAATAAATCTATGCTTAGTATGGGTTATATATTTCCTAAGAAAGTTGATTTCTTCCTCATATTGGATAAACTGTCTCCATCATATATCCTCCGAACATACTTTTAGATTAAGTAAATTAACCAATTATGCTTGTCTGGATCAGTGGTTCTCAACTGGGATCCATATAAGATTTTGTTGTTAAAAATTATGTGCAATAAATTGGTTATACTTCTACAATACACAAAATATTTTAAGAATTTTTAAAATTACAATTCCTAATATTTAATTATAAAAATATAATTGGACTTTTTAAACCACTGAATAGCTATGGAGGTCCAGTTAATTAAAATATGAATCAGAGGCATCCATAGGCAAAAAAATTATTGAGAACCACTGGTCTAGATTATCAGGCTTGTAGTATGGACACACAGTCTTAGTTTAAATTCTCTGTGATTCTGATTCACTTTGCTTACAAAATATATACAGGTTGTTTAACATAAGGTCAGGCTCTGATGAAGCAAAGACATTCCACTTTTTTTTTCAGATATACTGTGTCTGGGACTACACTATCTAATGTATCTTTTTTTGTAAAGATATTTGAGAGATTTAACTGTTATTTTAGCAGGTCTAGAGACTTCTTTGTTGTTTAACCTTAAGGTGGCCTTGATCAAGCTATGACTATCTTTTTCGTTTTTCAGGAATAACATAAATGTACCCAGGACAATATTATTCAATTTGTCCTTTTTAAAGAGGTCTCAATTTTAGGAAAATTTGGTATGGTTAATTAGAGCTCCCTTCATTATCTCAAATATTTACCAGTGAAAAAACAAAAAGCACACTAAATATAATGCCCCCGTGACAATTCAATGTCCTTAATTCTCTCATTTCTCATTGTGAAGGCAAGTGGTTCCTGGGACAAAACAGTATGCTTGTGGGATCCTCTGAAGGGTCAGCTACTACACTGTCTTCAAGGACATGATGGCTGGGTACAAGTTGTAGCATTTTCTCATGATAATCTCTATGTGGCAAGTGCATGTGAAGATGACACCATACGAATTTGGGTTGTTGAAAATGGGAAATGCTGCAAGGTTCTTGCGGTGAGTCCATTAACCAGTTTACAGCAGTGCACCATCACACATTTTTCTTTTTTTCTATGCTATCCGTAAATAGAACAGGTCAGTAATGGATTTCAAACTCATCCGTTTCTGAAACTATTAAACATTTTCTGATCTGACTAAATCTCACTATTTTTTGGTATCTGTAACTTTCCATTCATTATAATGGATGATACATCATTTTCACAAATCTTGTTGGGTAAATAGTTATTGTTTATCCATGTTGGTATGAGTTAGACAAAACTTATTGATGCAGATTTTCTACAGCTGCTCCTGTCACTAATCCTCACTATGGTTGTGTGGCTACAAAGTTCACTTTGCAGCCACATTGTTCCATGCTCAAACCCTCTGTATGACACCTTACGAGTTTTGTCTTTAACCAACCAATGCCTTGAGTGGAACAGGTAAAACCCTTTGGCCTTTTGTGTATAGATAGTTCGGGTAAATCCCAGCTGTCTCTTCTGTGAAGCATATCTGCTTATTCCTTACATGTCTATATAACATGTAAATCTTTGATATTTACATAATTCCAGGTGGTAAACATGACAATTTCCTAAATTCACCTTCCATCAAGAAGCTTCAATCTTTTCTCTGTAAAATTTATTGATGTGGAGATATGATTAAATAACACACAAGTATATTAACATATTCAATTGCTCTTTTTTGCAGGCTAAAACAGAAACAGTACAGCTGTGTGTTTTCACTCCACATGGTACTCTTTTAACATCAGGAACTAACAGTGCAACAGGTTCCTTCCACACACATTAAAGCAAAATAAAATTGTACAAAACATAAAATTACTTGTTCCTTATTGTTTCAGTCCACCACTCACACCCAACAAAAATCTCAAACTACAGGAAAATTCCCCTCTAGATCAATCGATACCCCACCACTTATTTTATATTTCTTGTACCTATCTAGAAAATAACTGCAAGAGGTCAAAATTTATAAAATAGATTATATAACACTATTTAAATAGATGTTAATTACACCTCCACACCAAAATCTGTGACCATGCGTTAATGTTATTTATTTCTATATGAAGTAATCAAAGTTTGAAACTGAACATTAAGTATGAAGAAAATTTGTCCAGACACCATTTGCATTAATTCATTTCACAGCTGCACACCCAATTAAATGGGAGAATGGTTTGACTAGGCAAGAAAACAGTTGAGTTGAACAAATGCAATGAAGAACCTCATTTTTACAATTTTGGTACTTCTCACATCAATTTAAGGAAAGGATGAAAATACAAAAGAACATTTTTTCCATTTCAATTTATTTTAAAAGAATACATTTACTTCTTCTTGGCCACACCAACAGTCCTACCACGACGACCAGTTGTTTTAGTGTGCTGACCTCGGACACGCAAACTAAAAACAGAAAAGAAAAGAAAAGTTTGTTACATAATCAAGACCACATTGTGATGTTCCAACAAGTAACTTCAAAACATCTGCATGAGAATTCTGACATTTCATAAATAAAAAGAAATCCACACTAGTCATTATTATTGCAGTATTAAGTTCATGTACTTCTTTTTGTGATGCCTGACCACTCAATATAGTTCAAACCATGCTAGATGTATGTCTCTAGAGAGGAAACACCCAAAACCTTGTTAATCAAACAAACCAGGGGCATGAGATTCTATTCTTGCTTTCAGAACAAAATGATTTTTTTTCACCCCATTTAAGCAATGATTCTAAATTCCCCAATATAAAAAAAATGGATACAACTACCATGGCAAGCAGACTAACAATATTTAACAGATTTCTTCAAAATATCTGATTAAGTTCACTTATAGATAAGTCATCCATGTCAGCTAAACATATGCTATTTAGCAGTTGTATGCTGTCAACTTAATGTGACAGTCCCCTGAAGGGAATAATACTACACTACTGCATAAATCTGAGAGATTTAGAAATGTATTATTTCATCATCATCATTTAACGTCCGCTTTCCATGCTAGCATGGGTTGGACGATTTGACTGGGGACTGACGAACCAGATGGCTACACTAGACTCCAATCTGATCTGGCAGAGTTTCTACAGC
>NC_068981.1:160706809-160721876 GCF_001194135.2 Octopus bimaculoides
GGGACTGACGAACCAGATGGCTACACTAGACTCCAATCTGATCTGGCAGAGTTTCTACAGCTAGATGCCCTTCCTAACGCCAACCACTCTGAGAGTGTAGTGGGTGTTTTTTATGTGCCACCAGCACGAGGGCCAGCCCGGCAGTACTGGCAACGGCCACGCTCAAATGGTGTTTTTTTTTATGTGCCACATGCACAGGAGTCAGTCCAATGTTTTGTTCACATGCCACCGGCACAAGTGCCAGTAAGGCAAAGCTGAAAATGATCACGCTGCTCTGGCAGTGATCCCGCTCGGATGGTGCTGCTAGCGCTCCACTAGCATGGGTGCCAGTCACTTTTACAGAACCAGACTCCCCCAACACCCAATCTTAGCAACTACTTAGCATATCAGCAACATGCTATCTTAAAACATTTTCAATTAAAAATATACTGACCCCCAGAAATGACGTAGACCACGATGTGCTCTGATCTTTTTTAACCTCTCCAAATCTTCACGCAACTTGTTGTCAAGAGCATTTGCCATAATTTGGCTGTATTTTCCATCTTTGATGTCCTTCTGTCTGTTAAGGAACCAGTCTGGAATTTTGTACTGACGAGGGTTTGACATGACTGTTAAAACTCTATCAACCTGAAAAAAAAAAAAAAAAAAAAAAAAAAAACAGCATTATTAACACAACTCTGAAATAGAATAGTTGACATCAAAGTATAATTATGGAAAGGGCAGTATCCCCTCATGAACAGTTGTCAAATTCAATTTAGATGCAGGCAACTACACTGTAATGAAGTCAAATTACAAATTATCAAAAACTAAATCTTTGGTTCATGAATAACAGGATACAAAATGAAATTTACATTTTAAATTATGAATTATATATACAAGGTTCCTTGGTATAAGCTTTCTTTATCTCTCCTTTTTAGCTTGCCTAAGATTTGTACTGCTTTCACCCCACTCATCAATCATATAAATGTTTATTGTTGAAAACCTGGTCACATGGAGGCTCTGAATGTCATCAACATTTAACATCCATGTTCCGATGGATCTTTTCACCCACCAGCACTATTGAGGTTGGTTTATGTCAGTGGATAAGGGGAAGGAGACACAATGCATGTTCGTGTAGGGGAGCTACATAGCCACTCCAATTTTCTGGAAAAGGGTGAGAAGGGGAAAACATAAAATTCTTCATAGGAAAATCACAAAGAAAAAACTGGAATTCTTACCTCCTCTTCTGTCATTTCACCAGCACGTTTATTTAAATCAATATTGGCCTTTTTACAAACTACATTGGCAAATCGTCGTCCAATTCCCTAAACAAAACAAATATATATATATATATATATATATATATATATATATATATATATAGCATAACAAAATTTATTAGAATTGAACGAACATTAAGCATCAAATCCAAAAGCGTTTTAGAGAGATGAAAGCAGCAAAAATTAAGTGAAGTGGCTGCAAATTTCAAGCCTTACAAAACTCACCTTAATGGCAGTAATAGCAAACATCGACTTCCTACGACCGTCGATGTTCGTATTCATAATACGCAGAATATGCTGAAACTTCTCTGGGATTACGAGCGACTGAAAGTAAAAAGAAAACGTGTAAATTTAATAATAGAGACGGTTGGATAAGTAGTATCCAATTCTTTAGTTTGGTAAATTCGTAGCTTAAATCATTCCTTCTCATGTGGGATTTTAGAGACGCCGTTTTGGATTGCTTGTGTATGCGATTTATTACAAGCGTTCGCATGAATAGTTTAACCATGTAACGGAAGACTATATTAACAAATCATATCTTGATTAAAAACAATATGCAACACAAGACAAAATGTACGTGGGGAGCATTTTCATAACTGATAAATTGTAAAAAAAAAAGAAGATAGTAACCCATTTATATTGATCTATCAGAGGAGGGTGCTTCACACGACCTAAACAAAATTAATCGCGCTATTGGATTTTGTTCAATTGAAGATTACAGTCAATCAATAAAGGTGTTACAACGATTCCCTTTTTATTTCCCATACGAGGGAAATTCAGATGCTATTTTTAACAGATCGAGCGGTCCCCATAACCTCGAACTTCTTATTAATATGGCTTTCGTATACAAACAGAAACCATCATACAATTTTTTCTAAAGAATAAACAATACTTCAGATGTTTTAAAGAATGAAATATTTAACAAGGGCAGTACTGTTTGATCCAATTTAGTTATTCCACCCGACTATTCATGTATGAACGACGAAACGAAACTCTGCATGTTGCTAAAAAGGGACCACGACCTCCGAATTTTATGTGGTTTAAACGAAGTATTGTACATATTTAATTTTACAATTTATATTGGATAATATTAATATGGCAGGTAAAAGACCTGCTGGAAACTCAAACTACACTGGACTAATCAAAGGTTTTCTTTTAAAAAAGCACTAGAGAATGGTGCGTGGCAGTAGAATTACTTTCTCAGTTTTAATCTCTGACAGATTGATGTTGAATTTGTACAAGCTTTGTGGGTGGAAGCTTGAAATAACAGGATATTAGTAACTTGAAAACCAGAAATTTCTAAATCAAACAATAATTGCACCACGTGAAGAAATTGTGCTCCAAATACTTTACAAATTAATCTAATGCAATATTTCAGCTGTACGAAAACACCAGTTTTCTTTTAGTCAAAGAAATAAATTTTAGAGATTATAATTTCGATAAAAGGAAATATAAGCAATATACAATACAGTGAAGTAGATATATTTATCCAAAAATGGTACATTTTCGTTTGAAAATAAATTTATGGTAGACACATGATGGCTGGGACACAAATGTAAGGCGGTAATATTTTAAGTAATACTCAGTAATAAATAAACAATTGTTACCATAATATTGAATCTTGCACAAAATGGATATCAAATAGTAAATACGATGTTTTTCTTAAAGATGAATTCACTAAATTATTAAGATTATAAAGGATAAAAGCAGAGATATATCGTAACACCAACTTACCATGGTTGCAGTTTACCGGAAAAGGAAGTTTGATTGTTCACGTGACTTAAAGATGGATACCACAGCAGAAGACACGAATGGAGAAGAGGTGGGACAATAATTCTGTTTTGAAATATATGACTGCATTGCTTTATTGTGTTAAGTAGGATAAATTATATGTCCGTTATCGACATCTGTAAATTCTTGCAACTGAAATGTCTAAACACGTAGTCGTACGTAATGTGAATGTACATATAATGTTTTAATAATGATAATAATAAAAGAGTCTGTCAATTTGTTTGTCTTGCAATGTTAACTGGCGATAGCATTGGATGTAAATACTTATAAGTCATTTTAATTTTATTAATTGAAAATGATGCAATCAAAAAATCCCTAAATTGTTTATGTATTGTTATCGTTTCAGTTAAAGACATACACTTTCATTTAATTGAAAGCGTGTTATACAAATGCTATGTTCTGAACTATAGTTTAAGATATTAAAATCAAGCGTTCGGGTATCTCATCACTTTTTTTTTATAGAGTAGAGTTTGTTTTAAGGAAAAATTAGTTGCTTTTTCTCATTGGCCCAGAAAGCCCTGTTTTTAAAAGCAAGGGGTTGGCTCTTTGTTTACGCAACAAACAGTTCTGATTGTATTATTAACAACACTGGTACGTTAAAAAAAACGTCTTTCACTTCCGATCCAAGACAAAATCGTTACCGCAGCTCGCGTTATCCATTACAACCACTTTCCACATAGCTTTCATTATAAAATGTGAAAAAGAAATAATTGCATATAGAGCAGTGGTTCCTCACCTGGAAGTACCTGCAAACCCATGGGGGGGGGGGGTGAGGAGATGGCATTTCAGGATTGTATGACAAAGAGGGAGAGTATATACTTTATTAAAATTGCTTTTCAGAATAAAATTATTTGCTGAATCTTCAAAGTAACTTTATTTTATTGAACACTCACCGAAATTTATTATTATTATTTTTTTTATATGTTTATAGAGAAAAATACATTTAATTCTTTAGAGATTACGACTGAGAGCCATGTCCTTGTTCCATTCGCCAACGGCATACTTATGTGAATCTGGTTTTAGTTCTCGTTTCCTAATTAAACAAAACCTAGGAATTGTTTGATCGACAGCCAGACTTACGGGTCGTAAACAGGAAAAAAATTCCATGTTTTGATTAAAGTCACTAAATAAGTCATTGAATTTAATGTTAATTTAATATGGGATTGATGTAGTTAGCAAGATTCTTGACATGAACTCGTGCGTTGGAACAGATTTTGTTGTATCTTGCGAGGGTCATTATGTCCAGAATAAACACACGCACTGTTTCTATTTCACTTCTTGTATTATTATTATTATTGAGTGAAAGAACAGTGCATACCATCAAAGTGACATTGGGGTGAAATATACCAGTATACCCATATTGATAAGGATACACCAGGCACATGCATCACAACTATATGTGCGCGACATAGTGATCTCATATCAAAATAAACAGCGCATGACCTTACAGGTGGGGGCAATTAGAATTTTCTTCAGGTTGAGAAGCCCATCCTACTCAAAAGATCTCTGAATAAGGGTTGTTCAAGGATGTTGAACAAAACACCCATATTTCCAAAGGTGAATTATCCAAACCTCAAAAAATTCCTCTCAACACATGGCTATGATACTCTCCCACTACTTCTGCTTGTGATCAGAGATGCACATATCGTCAGCCACTAAGGGACTTGCTCAGCTGGTTAAGATCAAGCAACTGACAAGCAAATCTGTGGTATTGAGCACATATTATTATTATTATTATTATTATTATTATTATTATTTACTTTTAATCTGCATATTTGTTACAATCACTCACCAAGACACACCCAGCATCCTAGGGTGAGTGAAGGATAAGAAATGTTGCAGTATGACTGAAAGCTTGGGCAGGGCAGGTGGCAGGGGCAGTAGTGAAATATCTTTACAACACATACATTTAAATTGATAGGGTTTTTCTAAGGATAAGGGCAGTAATTGTCAGCACAATCTTTTAGATTTCTCTGAGACATGGTTCTCCTGGGATATTATCTAGACGTTTCTGACACCTCTTTCTTATACCAAGGGTTCCCACAATAACAGGAACAGTTCTTGCTTTAAGAGGCCACATCTTTTGTAGTTCAATTTCCATGTCCTCATATTTACTTAATTTGTCCAATTCCTATACAGATATATTTTTATCAGTGGGAACACTTACATCTATTAGTCTACAAGTATTTTCTTCTCTGTCCTTAATGACTATGTCTGGTTGATTAATTCTGATCAAGCAGACCTATGATCAAAGGCACTCTAGCTATGATCATCATGTTTTAGTTGTATCCTATTTTAACACCTTAAAAAAAAGTGGTTTTAAAATACTTTTATTATTGAATATGTTGTTAACAATTGTTCATTAACACTATTTCTTCTGTTTATCGTTCATTAGCCTAGTGTGTTTGTATGTACCATTCCTTAGCATCACCACTACCATATAGTATATCCTGCAACAAATACCAAGAATAGGCTGTTGTTCAATATTCTCATCTTATCTGCATGAATCCATGTGGAGAAATATGTCTGGCTCTAGTGAACACACTTTTGGTTGTCCTATTTCTCCTGTAAAGGAACTGAGCATCATTTGTATTTTGAGACATAAAAATAGAAAGTTTGCTGGAATGGATTGTAAACAAAATAGAATTTTATTTACAATCTTTCCAGCAAGCCTTCTAACAATGTTTATTTTAAAATTTGCTCTTAAGTTTTTCCCCAGAACTGTCACCATCTAGTAGCACCATGTATATTTTCTTGCTTATCTGTGATTTGATCTACATTTATGCATGCTGATACATAGTGGAGCTTGTAAACTACAAAGTTATAGCTACAATCCTAAGTAGGTTAATGATTTCGATGAATAAAAGAAAAATTTGAAGATGAAGTAGAAATATATGTAGATCAGATTTGAGAGAACGTTAGATTTCGTAAGTTAGATGATGAATGTTTGGAATATATAGGCTGAATTTGTTGCGAAGCTGGAGAAGAAAAAAAAACCTGATGCTGAATTGATAATGATTTTCATAAAAATAACACTGATGCAATTGAGTACAAAATAAATCTACTGTCTTTAACGAAGCTTTTCTAAGATATATTTTTATTCCATAGGGTCTTGGAAATTTTGATGTGGTCCCCAATCTTGGAGTTTTAGACCTTACTTCAGAAGATTTCCTCCTGGATGAAGTTGATTGTAAGTCTCTCTCTCTATATTGTTGTGTATTTATTTTCAAAGATTAATATATTATATCTTTGGATTTTGAAATTTTTGAAATTTTTAATTGATTATTTTCAAAACATGCATGCTGATGATGAACATTGCATTCATTTTTCCCTAGAAATTAATAATAAAGAAGTAAGAAGTTTTTAAAGTTATATAATTTTAGCCAATTGAAAGCCTCCATTGCTGACATATTTTAAGTTGCAACTGTTATCTTGGAGATGAGCACAAACAAAGATGAAACCCTTATGTGGTTTCTCAACCTGCAAAAAAAAAATGTTGCAGCCAAATCTTCCTTAAACTACAAAATAACATCTGAAAAAACAAAATAAGCTGGAATTGGTTTGAATGCTATTGATCACAGATATACTTCATCAAAAATTGTATTTTTTTAGCCATTCATAATTAGAGTACCAATCCATCATAATATCGACCTAAATTCATACTGACTCTAAATATGGTTTTTATATGTAATCATGAACACATTGTATGTATTAATGACAAACATATTCAGCATATTATATATATTATATATAAAATCATATGAATGATATTTAAAACTTATGCTACTCTTTTCTGTTTTACTTTTTGTATAATTTGTGTTTTCAATTTTAATGAATTTTTATTCAAATATTTTAATATTTGTTACTTTCTAGTTCATATACAACAAAATCTGGAAGATGATATTGTAAAAGAAGCTTTGAAAACTGTGAGTAAATTCTGAAATTAATTTAAGAACCCTTCCATATTTCTTATTGGTGTTTCTATGTTGGACATCCCTAATCAGCTTTGTTTGAATACAACTTTTGTACAGAGATAAGTCAGGGCCATGTAGGGAAGAAAAATTCTAATTAATAATACTTATGTGGTGAATTTTAATTTGATCATGACAAAGTATGGATTTTGGTCTTATTAGACTGCCACTGCAAAGTGTAACTTACTTCATCCTCATCAAGATTAAACATTAGAGAATCATTATATTATGGAGATGTATTTGCATGACAAGTGTTTTGATATGGGAATCGTGTGCTGAAAGTAAAATGATTGCAGTGTGGAAGACACATATTAACCATTCGGAAACATACAAAGACTGTTAACTTCACTTAAACCTTTATTGTGTGTGTGTGTAATAATAATAATAATAATCATCATCATCATTGTTTAACGTCCACTCTTCACACTGGCATGGGTTGGACAATTTGACATGGAGCTGACTAGCAGGGAACTGTCTGGACTCCAGCTGTCTGTTCTGGCATGGTGTCCATGGCTGGATGCCTTTCCTAATGCCAACCACGAGTATGCTGGGTGCTTTTCACATGCCACTGGCATTGGTACATTTATGCAGCACTGGCATGGGTACTTTTTATGTGGCACTGGCATTTGAAAGGACAAGCTTGAATTAGTGGAAGATGGCAATTTTACTTAGCTTGATGTGTCTTATCAAGTATAGCAAATTGCCTCTCCTGGTCCCTTGTCAATTCCTCGGTGATGCCCAGCGTCCAAAGATCCTTTCTTACCACTTCGTTCCACATCTTCCTGGGTCTACCCCTTCCACAGGTACCCTCCGCAATTAGAGTTCAGCACTTCTTTATGTAGCTGCACTCATCCATATGCATCACATGACTAAACCAGCATAGTCTTCCCTCTTGGTGTAATATGGTGTCAAAAATTATTGTCACTCCAAACTGCGAACTGGTCACTGTGACAGTGTAACATTATCAGTGACCAGGTTGCTGTTTAGAGTGAAGACAGTTTTGAAACCATATTACAAACAGTAAATGTTTAAGTGATGTTAACAGTTTTTATGTGTTTCTGAACGACCAGTATGTGTCTTCTATGCTGAATCAATATATTCATTTCAAATTTTGGCACAAGGCCAACAATTTCAGGGGAGGGGATATTACATTGACCCTAGTGCTCAACTGGTACTTATTTTATTGACCCCCGAAAGGATGAAAGGTAAAGTCAACCTTGGGCAGAATTTAAACTCGGAATGTAGAGACAGATGAAATACCACTACACATTTTGCCTGGCACAGTAATGATTCTACCTTTCACTGCCTTGCTGATGTACTGTAATGTACATGAGTAAGCATCAAAAACAATAATGTTTGAGAGAAATTATGATAATATGCATAAAAATAACAGTCAGGTTAGTTCTATCATTTAAAATTTTGATTTCAAATTTTGGCACAAGGCCAGCAATTTTGGGGAGGGGGTAAGTTGATTACATTGATTTCAGTACTCTGCTGGTATTTATTTTATTGACCCTGAAAGGATGAAAGGCAAAGTTGACCTTGTCAGAATTTGCTATCATTTTTAACATAGTGAGGAAAAGAATTTTAATTAAAATTACTTACAAGATGAGAAGAAAGTGTTAAATCAACGATGAAGGTATCTGACTGAATGCTGAGGAACACTCTGAAAGTTCTACATGCTGAGGATACATATATTAATCAGTATGTTAATTTTAGTCAAATTTTAGTAATACTCTTCTTGTTACCTGTAGCTACCTCATTGATTGTCTACTATTTTAGATTCTCATTTTAAACACAGGAGAGAGTATATTGTAGAAGGTTTGATTGCTTAAATTTCTATTGATTTTGAAGTAGTCTGCATAAACATCAAGCAATGTATTTTGTATATAGTTGAGATAAATGTCATCTAGTGGAGAATGGTGATTGAATGGTGTTCATTGCCTCTTGTACTTGATGGTTGCTATAATGGTAATGAAAACAATGAGGAAAGTACCACAAACATTGAAAACTATAGATGATGTTTCATTAAACTACTGTATATAATACAATACTGTACACAATATCTCATACACATTGCTGATCAATGTGAGAAGGATGTAAGTGGCTGAATGACATATTAATTTGTTTTAATGTTTTAGTCAAGTTGGAAGCCAGTGACCTTATGACCCTTTACAGACCTTCCTCCCTCCCACCATACAGGTGGAAGAGAGGAGGGTCTCCTCAGATTGGAGACATGCTTATAACAGAGTGGACTTTTTTAAAGGTACTCAAGATGCCAGGTGGTGGTGTTGAACCAGATGACAGCTTAGGTCTATCCCTTAAGCAGGTCACAGTGAGATTTGAACTCAGAAGACAAAGATGAGAGAGATATCACAACATTCCCTACTATGTATATATATATATAGCTGTCAACACACTGCCTAGTAGGTATCCCATGTATTAGCACTGATTTTGATTATTTAACTTACAGAGGGAAGAGCAGTTTTCATGACCTTTTTCAGTGCTTTCAAGACTGAAGGAATTTATTATCCTTGTGGATTAATGCTTGCAACAGAGTGGTCTTCATTAGAGGTGCCCAAGGGCTAGGTGATGGTAGATGATGGATCCAGTCTACCAACCAAGAAAAATGAACATTTCATTTATTGAGCTTCAACCAAATGTTAATAGCAAGGCCTTCTTTGATATGAGTCTATGATGGAGGACACCTGCCCATAGTTCTATGCAGAGATTGAACCCAAAACCACATAACTCTGAAGTGAATTTCTTAACCACACAGCCATATCTGTCCTTATGGATGTCTGCATCCCCCCCCCCCCAAAAAAAAACCCAGGCATCTTAGTACCAGTAGATTTACTCCTTTGTTTCAGTTATTAATTGTGCATAAAAACAGTATTTTATTTTTATCTTATAGGGTGTTGATCTCAGACAATATTCCAAGCAAATAGAGAAAGAATTATTAGAGGTTGAAAATGCTTCTATACAGGGATGTATCCTTTTCATGATATTGTATGTTTTATTTACATGATTTTCATTCTAAACTGTTTTGTCAATGTTTAGACATAATAATGATGTTTGCTTGATATAATGATTTGGATATGTTGGCTGTATATTTTTTCTTACATTTTTACTTCCATTTAGATTAGGCAGCTTGGAAAAAAAATTAAACATTTGCTTTAATGGATAAAATAAATTTTTTGGCTCTACATCTAGGTGTCTATTGTATTACCAGACATTTCAGAATGGCACCTGTTGTTAAACCAAAGCAAGAAGTTATACATGCTCTGGTTAAGTGCACAATACAATGATTGTAGTAAAATTTGATTTCAAGAGCATAGGATTTGTATCTTATCAAAATGTAAACGGTTCCTCTGTCATGAATTGAACTGAAGCTGCTTAAATGAAACCTAAAATCCCAACTCTTTGAGAAGCTGATACATTTATGGTTAGATTTCTTTCTGTTGCCAGCCATGAAATGAAAGAAAGAAGAGGATATTTTGGTAATTTGGACACAACTTAGTCACTCTATTCACTTAACTAACGATAACTATCTTGAAAAGAGAAAGGAGTGTCTATGTATAGTTAGGTTGACATTGAGATGAAAATCGACATTTATATTTGCTTGTGCATTTCAGCAATCTGCCAGTTTCAAAATGCATAAAGCATAAAGTTTTATACCATTTGAAATATGTAAAATATACTTATCAGACACCGTTTTATGGTGTAAGTTCTTTAATATTTATTATTTTTTTAAATAAAAATAGATATCAAATGAATTTTATTCTTCATTTAATATTATTGAAGGTATTTATTATTTTCTGAGAACTTTAGAGTCTTGAGTCTACCAAATGGCAAGTTGTGGTATTTATAATCCTCTAAGCAAATTAGTGAAGTTTGATAGATTAAAATAGTTCTAATGATAATTCAAAACCATGTTGCAGAATCAATTTTTTTGTGACGTTTGCCCTTAACTGCATTTAAAGATATTAAAGAGAGCCAAAATATTGCCAGTCTTCACAAACAGATAGCAGCATGTGATACCATCCTAGAGGTAATTTCTATAATTTCCACACATATATTATTGATGTTTATTTCTTCACTTTTTTTATTTCTTGTACTTTTGCCCACACTGTGTAGTTTTGTGGGGTAATGATAAATTTAGCCATGGGTGAATGGTACTCCTTTATTCCAATTGATATAGTATTCTTCAGTATTCGACAACACATGACATCACACTATAAATGCAACTAGTAGATGTTACTTATAGAGCCTGCATTGAGCAAATACATCGTCAGACAATCAAAACAGAAATAAAATCTGATTGTCTGATGATATGTTTACTCTATGCTGGCCCTACAAGTTTCATCAAGTAATTGCTTATCTATAGTGTGCCATCTTGTGTTGTTGAATACTAAAACATATAAAAATTGGCATAAAGGAGTGTCACATTCTATCCATGCTCTTTTCTCTTGCATACAACAGGGTGTACAAATGTGCTTTTCACACAGCTATAAGAGTTTGAACTCTTATTTCTAGTAATAATTCTGCTTCTAGCACCCACAGTCACAATCAGTGATGACTAAATTTTTCCTATATGGCTTTGTATAGTGGCTAGCTGCTGACATTAATTTTTAGTATACACATTGACATCTTGCCAAATCAGCCATAAATTTATATGGTAAATATATATATTGACAGAGGAATTTAGCTGTTCCATCAAAGCAATGGAGTCCTAATTACTGGATGAAAATATAGTCCTGTGATGTATCTTTGCTCATGGGGCAGTTATCTATCCTGTAAATGTATATAAATGTGCTTTTCGTGCAGCTATAAGAGTTTTAACTCTTATTTCTAGCAATAACTGTACTTTTAGCACCCACAGTTACAATTAGTGTTGACTGAATTTTTCCTATATGGCTTTGTATTGTGGCTAGCTACTTACATTAATTTATATATATATATATAGGCTTGGTGATCAAGAGAGAAACAGAAAAGTTTCGGTGGTAGATGGGTTGTTTGGTGTCTGTTTTCCATATCTGAAAGACTGTTTGATTATTTATATTTACAACACAGAAAAGAGAGAAGACAAAACAGAGAAAAATAATTTCACTGGTTTATGAATCTTTAACTATTTCAATTGCAGAGGATGGAACAAATGTTAAATGGTTTCCAGGCTGATTTAAGTAGTATCAGTAATGAAATTCAAACATTACAAGAACAGTCGATTGCCATGAACATCAAACTCAAGAATAGACAGGTTAGTACCAATATTAGATTTCGATTTCCTTTTATTCATTTATAGTTATCAGTAACAACCGCAGCAATCTGAATTCCTTGGGTGCTGATTGGTGAATCAAAGTTTTGGCAGTTTTGCCTTGTCACCAGTGCAGTTCTGTCCTTCTACCAAACACATGTTATGCTGAATGACTCAATGACCTATTTGTAAATAGATGTGATGTGTGGGTGCAGTCTGTTACAAGAAGCTGTGCAACACTGAAAACAAGTGTTTCGTTAATTTGAAGTATTGAGTAAACATTGTCCAATCAATGAAATGTGCAGTAGATTTGTGTGTTTCTTTCTAAGTGTGGGATGTCTCTCAGACATTTGCTGCTGTATAAGCTGGGGTAAGATTCTACATATCTTACCTGCTATGAGGAGACATATTACAGAAGTAGGAAACATACTAAATGATCAGCTAATACATTTCCTATTTTGACTTTAGTGAAACCTGAAGTTAGTAAATTTATTAAAGAATTATTCAAGTATAATGAGTGTTGGATGTTATAAAATAAAATATTTACACTTGGTTTACAGCCTCATTTTCCTTTATAAATCTGAGGCCTTGTATTATATGTATAATAATTTGATAATGCAATGTTGTAACGTGGTTTTAATCATATTCATATATTTAGCATCATGATCTTCATTTTACATATGCTTTTCTATAATGGTATGGGTTGGATGGGTCATTAGGGTTCAGGTAAGTTTTTATTTTTATCATTGTTTGTTAAGTTTCATACTTGGTATGGTTTCTACTGCTGGATGGCCTTCTTATTACCAACTACTTTACTGAGTGAACTGGATGCATTTTATTATGGCACCAACACTAGAAAGGTGTCTTACCCAAGCAAAAGTAAAGAATCTGTTCTCTCTACATTGTCTCCATTTATTCATTCCTTTCTTTCCCACACAACTTGGTGTGTAGAAAGGGGAATTTTTTTGCTAAATCACTGGTACTGTTGTGCATTACTATCTCTTATCACATAGGTAGCATGCTGTGAGAAAGGAGTTACAGAAGTGATAGGGTGGTAGAAGAGTAATAAATGAGAGACAGTGAGAGTATGATAGAGAGAATGATGGAGAGAGTAATGAAGGTCATAGTGAAACGAGAGAGAGAGAGAAAAGTATAAGATGAAGAGGAAGTGATAGGAACCTTTCTGAAGTTCTGTATGTAAATTCTTCATGCTACCTCAAACAATAATCCATTAAACATAACATTAATGTTTCAGGCTGTGCGGGGAGAACTGAGTCAGTTTGTTGACGAAATGGTAATTCCTGAGAGTATGGTGTCGTAAGTAACTTACATACAATACATACATTTTACTCAAAGGTCAGTTTTTCAATCAAGAGTTCACGAACTAATCAATCTTGATCACTGTCATAGAATCTCTTGCAAGTAATCAATTCTTATAAGATGTAGGAAGGTGATTTCTGTACCTTTGCATCTAAGATTATTCAGTTTCACTATTCTTACAGTGTCTTTTTGTTTTTTTTAACCTTTCAACATAATTGAAATCTGAATGTTATTTTTCTGTGAACAGACATATCGTGGATACCCCAGTGACTGAGCGAGAATTTATGGAACAACTGAATGAATTGAATCATAAAATAAATTTTGTCAAGGAACAGTCGTTTAAAGAGGCTCGCTCTTGCCAGGATGTCCGTGATATTCTTGAAAAACTCAAGACTAAGGTATATTACTAAACTAATTAAAAGCATCTGACATAATTATTCATTTACATGTTGTGAATCATTGTTATCGTTTTAAAACTCGCAAGTTTCTATTTTATTAACTATAACATATCTTACATTGATACATTGAAGAAGGATATAGTTGATTGAATCAACCTTTGTAGCAGGTATTTATTTATTGGGTATCAGAACAAGAAAAAGCAAATTGTGTGATATTATTTGAACTCCAAATACTATAAGACAGTATTAAATATTATATTAGTGGCATTCCTCTGTGTCTGTCTCTGAATCACCTATTTTTAACTGTGACAAATAATAACTGTATTTATATTTCAACTATAACCATGTTGGGGGTGGGGTAATGTTTTGGAGGTACTCAATTTATCAGATTGTTTACCGGAGTTATGTCCCTTCCAAAGAATTATTCCTCCATCACTTCGAATTTAAATGCAACTAATGCAGCCTCTCTCTTTCTTTCTCTCTCTCTCTTTCTTTCTTTCTCTCTCTCTCTCTCTCTCTCTCTCTCTCTCACACACACACAGAGGCTTCGTACAATTTCTGTCAACCCAGCTCCATATATACACAACAGTAATCAACCTACCCGATTATGATATAAGACACTTGTCCAAGATGTCATGCGTTAGGATCGAACCGAGCACTATGTGATTACGAAGCAAATTTCGTAAGTCATCTAAAGTTCTTTTATATTTTTAGGCTTTAAGCAAAATACGGGAATACCTTCTTCAGAAGATTTACTCATTTAGGAAACCGATGACAAATTACCAAGTACCCCAAAACACTATGCTTAAATTCAGGTCGGTTGCTACCTTTTCTTTCTGTTGCATTTTTTTATTTATTTTTTATTTGTGGAAGTGTATTTTGTAACGAATATAGATTTGATATTGAGATAAATGTGGAGAATGGCAACGTCATTTGCAAAAAGTGTAGAATGTAAAAAAAAACATCAATAAAATAATGTTTGGAATTTTTTTACTCCAAGGTATACGTAGGTAACTTACAAGTATTTAATTAGAAAAAACATTTAAAAAAAAAAATCCAATTAATTTTCATATA
>NC_068981.1:160722199-160730914 GCF_001194135.2 Octopus bimaculoides
CCCCCCCCCCCCCAAGGAAAAATGATAACTTGAAAGCTTAGAAGTATCTAATTAGAAATGACATCAAAATATTGCAAGAGTAGAAATCTCAAAGCAATGCTATTAGTAACCTATAATTCACTTTCGTTTTGGGATTTCAAGGAAAACATACTTCTCTTTTTTTTTTTTTTTTTGCATTCCCCATTTATTGGAAATTGCACTACAATTCTCCACACTTGCTGACATTTATAATGTAGAAGCCCTGTGTTTAGTGGCTATGAAGTATATGTTAACACTCGCGGAGTTGTTTTGTTTCAATTCAGCGCTGATTGTATAGACCTATGATCAAAAAGCGTTCCAGTAATAACCATTTCGTATTTTATTCAGACACAATATATCTATAAATATCTTATTCAGTATGTCCTTTTAGTTTGAAGATATTAAAGGTGTGCTTAGAAAGAGATTTTACTGCTATTTCTAGCAGGTGCAATTACTACTCAAAAAATTATCTTGACCGGCGTACTAATTAGTAATTACGGAGTTGTGTCCCTTAATTATTTCTTTTTAGTGATATTTAGTGCCATACGCTTTAGCATAGCAAGGGAAGTCACTTAAATCACAGTTCACATTTATAACGGGGTTTGAAGACGAAGCAGTGTTGTTATTTACGCTCAACAAGTACGTGAGACAATATTGTATATGTATTAGTCTGTGTGAGTATATGTGTGTGTGTGTATATACATACTCTTTCACCTGTTTCAGTCATTTGACTGCGACCATGCTGGAGCACCGCCTTTAGTCGAACAAATCGACCCCAGGACTTATTCTTTGTAAGCCTAGTACTTATTCTATCGGTCTCTTTTGCCGAACCGCTAAGTTACGGGGACGTAAACACACCAGCATCGGTTGTCAAGCGATGTTGGGGGGACAAACACAGACACACGAACATATACACACACATACATACATACATATATATATACGTATATACGACGGGCTTCTTTCAGTTTCTGTCTACCAAATCCACTCACAAGGCTTTGGTTGGCCCGAGGCTATAGTAGAAGACACTTGCCCGGAACCATGTGGATAGTAAGCAAGCTACTTACCACACAGCCACTCCTGCGCCTATCCAGTAAATCATAAATCCGAAATAGAAACACACTCTAAGTTATAGAGCAGTAGAGTATATAGATAAAGATAGATATGGCTGGTCTATTGGGTTACCCTGGGTATCACTTCCATAACGGCTGGTCTATAGTGTACTCTGCATTTCACGTCCATAAAGCATATAGCTTTACAGCATTTATTCAGACCCTAAAACCCGTTGGCCTTTGGCCTCTCTAGCCATAGGCTAATGGGTTTTAGGGTCTGAAGAAATGCTGTAAAGCTAAACACTTTATGAAGTGAAACCCAGGGTAATCCCAAAGACTGGCCATTTCTATCTTTATCTATCTATCTATATATATTGACTTCAAAGTTAATTTTGTTACCTTCATCAGAAAGCAAGTAAGGTGAAACTTCGAAGTTACTGTCAATTTATTTTTC
This sequence comes from Octopus bimaculoides, assembly GCF_001194135.2. Lineage (NCBI taxonomy): Eukaryota > Metazoa > Mollusca > Cephalopoda > Octopoda > Octopodidae > Octopus > Octopus bimaculoides. The sequence goes on from NC_068981.1 coordinate 160,723,724, forward strand.
TCTTAAAATCCAAATAAATATGATGTATTCTTTAAATATATTGAGTGATCCTTTCATTAATGTTTTACAATTATATATAATCTCATTTGGCAAATACTCTACTGAAAATTTATTTCAGTTGAACATTATAGGTATGTCTGTTTGTCTTGCTAGGTTCTTCAATGAATTCCTCATGAGCCATGAAAGACAAGTAGCCAAAGAAATTCGTGATGAATATGTGGACACTATGAGCAAAGTTTATTATTCTTATTTTAAAGGATACACAAGTCGACTCATGAAACTTCAGGTATTCCTTTATAGTTTATTATTTACATATTTAGCTAGCAAGATTTTTCAAAAATAATTATCTTAAATGAAGGGAACTATAAATTCAGCTAATTATTAGAAGTTTTAGCTGATGAATATGAAAAAAGAGAGAGCTCATTATTTCATATGAAGTGTATAAAGAAATTATATTTTGTACTAGCAGTTAATTTCCATTTTTTTTTCATATCACTAATTTCTCTGATAACTTTTAGAAGAATCTACTAGTAGATACAGTGAACCAGACTACAGCTGTAGAGAGTAAAACCAAGACTTTAACACTATTCTGCATCACTTCATCAAAATTGACTTTTTAAAGGTGCCTAATCTTTAAAGAGCATTATTTTCTGGCCTCAGTGGTTTAATAAACATTTAACCCTTTAGCATTTAAACTGGCCAAATATGTAATACTTGTAGCTTCAAGATTTTAATTATGCCATTCTAAAAATAAGCAATCATATCATTGAAATAATGATGATACAAGATAATACATGATTAATTTTTTAAAAAGTGTTTAAATAAATATTACATTTGATAAATCAATATGAATGCTAAAAGTTAAATAACAAAGACTATAGATGATTATTACATGTAATGACACTATTTATGATGGGTCATGTAACAGGCAGTTTGTAGTGAACATCACTTAGGTTTTCTTATCTAGTTTACCCTCTCTGCTAATCCACAAGTCATATGATACTTTCAAGGAGAGAACTTCATTAGTGATCTCACTTGTAGAAGATGGGGAGCAAAAATCATGGTTTAGACTATTTTTAGAATTTCATTTTCTTAGAAGGGATTTTGTGATCATAGAATTAGTACTTTATGACAGGTTAATATTTCAAACTGAATGTATTTGCTTACATTTCTTTTACAGTATGAAGAGCTTGCAGACAAAGATGACTTGATGGGAATTGAAGATACAGCAAAGAAAGATATCCTTAAATTTCAATATTTGTAAATTTTATATTCATACATTCATTCATTCATTCATTCACCAGGGTGAATCTCTCCCTTGATTCTTGTTAACACCATCATCATCATCATCATCATCATCATTTAGCACCTGCCTTCCATGCTGGCATAGAGTAAATGGTTTGATTGGAACTGGCAAGTTGAAGAGCTACATCAAGTTCCAGTCTAATTTAGCATGGTTTCTACAGCTGGATGCCCTTCCTATCGCCAACCACTCCAAGAGTGTAATGGGAGTTTTTTATGTGTCACCAGCATGGGTGCCAGTCGTGTGACACTGGCATCAGCCATGACTATGATTTCACTTGGCTTGACGAGTCTTCTCAAGCACAGCATATCACCAAAGGTTTTGGTCACTAGTCATTGCCTCTTTAAGGCCCAACATTTGAAGATCATGCTTCACCACCACATTCCATGTCTTCCTGGGGTCACCTCTTCCACAGGTTCCCTTCACACTTAGAGATTGGCACTTCTTCACACAGCTGTCCTCATCTATACACATCACATGGTCATACTAGTGCAGTTGCCTCTCTTGCACACCACATCTGATGCCTCTTATGTCCAACTTTTCTCTCAAGATGCTCACACTGTCATACATGCACACTGACTTTGCACACCCAGTGAAGCATACTGGTTTCATTTCTTTCAAGTCTACGCATGTCCTCAGCAGTCACAGCCCATGTTTCACTGCTGTGTAGCATAACTGTTCACACACAAGTATCATACAATCTGCCTTTCACTTTGAGGGAGAGGTCTTTAGTTACCAACAGAAGTAGGAGCTCTCTGAATTTTCCCACCCTGTTCTTATGCTAGCAGCTACACTCTCAGAACATCTCCCTTCTGCTACTGACTTGGTCACCTAGATAATGGAAACTATCAACTATTTATTAATGCTGGCATTTGTTTCAAGTATTTTCTATACTCACCACTTTAAGGTTTTGTTGGTGAGCTGGGTTTTTTCGTCTTTTAGGTACCTAGGTGAAATTTAATTAAGAATGCAAAGAGTCAGAGTAAATATCACAGGGCATCTGATCCAACATTTTTGCAATTTGTCTATCCACCATTCTTGAGTAGTAATTTTTTTTTTATCAACCTTTAAAGGATGGAAGGTAAAGCTGACCTCAGCAAGATTTGCAGAGTAATGACAAATATCACTAAGTGTTCTATCCAACACTCTAACAACTTTGCCAATTCACTGCCTTTTATGTTTTATATTGATTAATGTAATTAATTTAAGATGTACCATATTCGAAAGTAAGTCATTTCACATTGTCATGTCACTGAAATATATTTAAAAATGATTCCTTAATGTTCACAAGGTTTTTCTCTTCAAAGCCTTCTTTAAAGAACAGATCCACAGTGTTCACTGTAGGAGATAGAGGGGAAGTACTAACTACTCAGCTTGAAGCTCCTGTTATTGTCCCACATGCTGCTCAGAAAAATGAAACCCGGGTATGTCCCAGCTATAATTAATATCTCCTTACTTTGAATAGTTCTTGTTGACTATGGCTATCCTACAAAGATAACTGATTGAATGCTTAAAACTCTTGAGATATCTTGTGACAACTGAAAATGTTTTGGTTGCTTTTTCTCATGAGTTGTAGTGCATCTGAGCACTGTATACAGTAAGTTCATTCATTCATCAGGGTATTTGTCACTCCTAGAGGGATCCCTCTCTTGATTCTGGTTGACACCATCTATTAGGGTTTAAAGGGTTAAATGTAATGTGATTCCATTATAAAGACAATAAGGAGATTTACCTGCTATTGGTCAAACAATTGCATAAAAGTTCTTTCTGTTTATACTCTGTCAGAATTGGTAATTTATTTCCATTACACAGAGTTATGATTGTAGTCAAAGAGCTGAGGAACAGATTATTTGCTTTATTGAACCTACTTCAATTTAGATCCTATATATTATCTCTAACCCTTATACTTCAAATAAATAACATCATGGAGTTATTTCAGTTTACTTCACTCTTCACCCTCAAAAACTTTGATTTGTATTTTCATCATCATTAAGCATCCCTTTTTTTCATTCTGGCGTGGGTTGGGTGGTTCAATATAAACTGATGAGCCAGAAAGCTGCACCAAGCTCCAGTGTCCGTTCTGGCATAGTTTCTACTGATGGATGACATTCCTAGCAAGAACCACTTCACAGAGTGACAGAGTGTACTGGGTGCTTTTTTGTGGTACCTGCATTGGAGAAGCTGCCCACATACCCACAAAACTTCACCATGTACTAGTGAAGTCTGGTGAAGTTACCAAGACTCCTCAACTGAGTGGGGTATAGTATTGAGAGATATAAAAGTATGATACAAGGACAAGAGCTGGTGCCTTACTGAAGGGATGAATGATTTTCCTATCTGGAGAGAGAGAGAGAGAGAGAGAGACAGATGTGAGGTCAAAGTACAGGGTGAATATGAGAAAGAGAGAATAGGATAGAAAAATAGGAAAGGTGTACCTTCATTATTATTTGTTTTACAGTGTTTGTGTTTCTTGTCGAGAGAAATGTTTTATAACATATATATATATATTTTATAACATTTTTATTTTTCTCTCCATCTTCTCCTTTAGTATACATTTGAAAAGCTGTTTCGCAGTCAGCACTACACTTTGATGGATAATTGTTGTCGAGAATATTTGTTCATTGTGGACTTCTTCATGGTATCAGTTGGAAGTACAGCAGCTCAGGAACTTTTCAATAGCATCATGGGGAAAACACTATCAATGTTTTTGGTATGTAGCTAGTTTTCTATTTCTTGACTTCAATTCTACACATTCAACATTTTCTTTACCTACATCATCATCATCGTTTAACGTCTGCTTTCCATGCTAGCATGGGTTGGACGATTTGACTGAGGACTGGTGAACCAGATGGCTACACTAGGCTCCAATCTGATTTGGCAGTTTCTACAGCTGGATGCCTTTCCTAATGCCAACCACTCCGAGAGTGTAGTGGGTGCTTTTACGTGCCACCGGCACGAAGGCCAGTCAGGAGGTACTGGCAATGGCCACGCTCGAAATGGTGTATTTTACGTGCCACCTGCACAGGAGCCAGTCCATATATATGTACTAGTTACTTCACAAGCCAGCAAAGGTGCCTCTGTCTATTGTAATGGGTAAAGTGAAATTGTTATCTGCCCATCTATGAAAAAGGACATTGATACATTGGATAATATAGTTCTAGATAGATTATGTCTAACAAAGACAATCATCATTGCTGGAATAGTTTTAATCATTGGGCAACATTATCAGGTGTAACCTAGAGCTAAACAACAATATTGTTTAGGTATTTAGTTTTTATTTGTCCATTTCTACATGCGATACAATTTCAATGGAAATACTGCAAATTGTCTGCTAAGAGAGATTTAAGACTTTCCAAATAAAATAATTCTATTGAAATATAGAAGGAACTGAAATGGTATGATATGTCTAAATTATGTGCTTGAGAAAAGAATTTGCGCAAATCAGAAAAATATCTAGCTCCAAATTTGGCCTCTTATAACTGCCACTTCTGTCATTATTTTCACACCTGATTTTTCCATGCTTGCATGAGTTGGGCAGGTCCTTCCAAGCATAGTGTCATGTCATTTATGACATTCCTATGTCACCTCCTTTGTGTACACACACACACACACACACATTCCTGCAGCCCAATGTCACTGTTCTCTCTCTCTCCTGTTCTCTCTCTCTCTCTCTCTCCCACTCACTACATTTCCCTTTCCCTCCCCTCTTCCCCTTTGCATTCATGTGAACTCCCTGCTTGTACCTACTGTCCAATTCTCTACCACTCCATTTACATTCACCTCCTTGTACCTTAAGAGTACACCCTAGATCATAGCCACCATTTCTCTCTCACTGGGGTAGCCATGCTTCTCCTCTACAGCAAGACATCTGTTTCTGTCCCTCTATCATAGTTTAATCTCTCATCACCTGACACAAAGCCACCCCTCTCAGTTGAGGGATCACGGTCTTGGAACTTACTCAGTCACCTCGCCAGTGCTGGTGCCACATCCAAAAGCACCTTGTAGAAACCATGCCAAAGCAGACAGTAAAACTTGGTACAGTCCTCTGGCTTGTCAGCTCCTGTCAAACTGTCCAACCCATGCTAGTGTGGAAGATGGATGTTAAATGATGATGATATATATACCAATGAATTAGCAACAAGTTCATCAAAAACAAATTCTCAATTTTATATTGCTTGATACCCACTAGATCCTGTGAAAACCACCCAACCCATGCCAGCGTAGAAAATAGACATTAAATGATGATGTGTGTGTGTGTATACACACATACATACAAATAGTCTCTTTCAATTCATTTATAAATACTCCTTTCTACTGGAGGTACAAGGTCTCAAATTTGTGGGGAGCAGGACTAGTCGATTACATTGACTCCAATGTTTCACTGGTACTTAATTTATCGACCCCGAAAGGATGAAAGGCAAAGTTGACCTCAGTGGAATTTGAACTCAGATCTGAGCGATGAGTGAAATACCACTAAGCATTTTGTCCAGCGTGCTAACGATTCTGCCAGCTCGCTGCCTTAATTCATTTATAAATATCTTTTCTTTAAAAATTTTTCTATTGAACTATTTCTTATTCTGAAAACAAAAAAAAAAAAAAAAAAATTTAAGTATGTTTTTATTTTCTTTGTTGATTTTCTAAAGTTTTCTCCTGTAGTTATTTATTTTATGCACAAAATTTAATGCAGTAGTTTTCAAACTTTGAAATGTTATTGGCTAAGTGATTTGTCACTATTGCTTGATTTACAGGAACAAGTCTATTATAGGCCTAAGAAAAAGGTAGGAGGCATGTAGGAGTAAATTTGTCATTATTGTCATTTGTTACCCCCAAGGCAGCCTCTAGTAAGCAAACTTGTCATGCAGGATGTTCTAGCTATGACTGTCTTGTATTTTTTGTTCTTGTAAACAAAGCATGGTGATATGTTAAGAAGTTCAGTTTACAACTTACATGGTTCTGAGTTTGATTCCACTATCCCTCATTTTGATAATATAGCTTTGGGTCAACCTAACCTAGTGAAATTTGATAAATGGAAACCATGTGCCAGCCTATTGGATTGTGTGTGTGTGTGTGTGTGTGTGTGTGTGACCTTTAATTTACAAGTAGGAGGAAAAGTATTAATACTTGATATGTATAATAATTGTCATTCATTTATCTGAAGTTGAAGCTTCCCTAAGTGAGTTTTGTAAAAAATGGAAACATGGAACTCAGAGTAGCAATGGAGGGAAACCCCATTTTCAAATAAATAAATGTATTTGCTGGCACAAGCATGTTGTTACAAAGTTCCTTTTGCAAGTACATACTTGGTTCCAAGTTTGATCCCATTGCATGATACCATGAACAAATGTCTTCTACTGCAACCTTGGATGAGCATTGCTGTGACTGAAATTTGGTTGGCTAACCACAGTTCAATGACTGAAACCAGTAAAAGAATTGAATATCTAGGATTAAATTATTTAAAGTGTTATGCAATAGCATAGAGGATCCCATTGACTTATTATCAGGGCTGGCCCTAGGGTTGCTGGCACCCTGGGCAAGCTGAACTTCAGTGTGTGCAAACTGATGGTTGTGGAAATTTCTTTGTCTTTGTCATGCCCTCCTTGGTGCCCCGGGTGACTGCCTGAATTGCTGGTACCTTGAGACGGTCCTGCTTATTACCATAATAGTAGTTGTTTAACTGCAGGTCAGCCTTGATTGAACAGAACTATGATCAGAGATCTTCCAGTCATGACTATCCTGTTCTTTCTTTGTCAGTCATGGTATCTATCTATATATATAAAGATGAGAATGTGTATCTGTCTGTGTGTGTGTGTGTGTGTGTGTGTCTGTCTGTGTGTCTGTCTGTGTGTGTGTGTCTGTCTGTGTGTGTGTGTCTGTCTGTGTGTGTGTGT
>NC_068981.1:160731425-160732606 GCF_001194135.2 Octopus bimaculoides
TGTGGGTGTCTGTCTGTGTGTGTGTCTGTCTGTGTGTGTGTCTGTCTGTGTGTGTGTCTGTCTGTGTGTGTGTCTGTGTGTGTCTCTGTCTGTGTGTGTCTCTGTCAGTGTGTGTGTCTGTCTGTCTGTGTGTGTCTCTGTCTGTGTGTCTGTCTGTGTGTCTGTCTGTCTGTGTGAATCCCTAAAACTCGAGAACTACACAACCGATTTCATTCAAATTTTACACATGCCTTACTTAGGGGCCAAACAAATTTCAAGTTCCTGCTTAATGCGAACCCAGAGCAATCTCTTATCTCCTCCACTATTGCAGTATTACGTGTCACTAGTGGAAAAATAACAACTCTCTATTGTAATGTCAGATAGTTTCACTATTAATACTGTAACTATTAAAGTGAAACTATTATTTCACATATATACATACATACATAGTCTGTCTCCCTAAAACTCGAGAACTACACAACTGATTTCATTCAAATTTTACACATGCCTTACCTAGGGTCCATGTAGTGTCATAGGCCCCAAAAATTTTCAACTTCCTGTCTAATGTGATCCACTATTTCAGTATTACATGTCAAAGTGGTACAATAACATTTCTGTATTGTAATGTCTGATACTTTCACTTTAATAGTTTCGCTATTAATACTGAAACTATTAAAGTGAAGCTATTATTTCACATACATACATATGTATATGTGTAGATGTATAGATATACATGTATATATATGTGTACATATATATGTATATATATAGATGTATCGTCTGACTGGCCTTCGTGCGGGTGACACGTAAAAGCACCTACTACACTCTCTGAGTGGTTGGCGTTAGGAAGGGCATCCAGCTGTAGAAACTCTGCCAAATTTAGATTGGAGCCTGGTGTTGCCATCCGGTTTCACCAGTCCTCAGTCAAATCGTCCAACCCATGCTAGCATGGAAAGCGGACGTTAAACGATGATGGTGATGATGATGATGTAATATGTACACATATATATATGCACATATATACATGCATATATTTATACGTATATATATGTACACATACATACATATATACATATACGAAGACACATGCCAAGTTGCCACACAGTGGGACTGAACCCAGGATGATGTGTTTTGGAACCAAGTTTCTTACCACACAGCTACACCTGCACCTATATATATATGTATGCATGTATGTCATCATC
>NC_068981.1:160732920-160758037 GCF_001194135.2 Octopus bimaculoides
ATATATATATATATATATATATATATATAAGAGTTAGTGAGACCACTTAATTTAGTCATTTTTCCTAAGCCAAGATGAATACAATTGTACTCTTGGAAGCTGTAGAGTCACCCGAGCATACAAAATGAGCGTTATTTATAATTCAATGGTACAACACTGTAAAAGTTTGCTTTGAGATATACTTAGATTATGATTTCTGCAATGTGGTGCATAAATTGCCAAGTAAAGGAGAGGCATCTTTGCCTCTACTGACTCAATTGCAATGTGTTATTTTGAGTAAAGTTATTTGGTTGCAGACCTCCTTTGAGTCTTTTTATTATGACTGGCTCAGAGATAGTCCCCAGACGGTAACATTGATTTCAAGGCCTTCCCAGATAAGTGACTGGTCATTCAAAGAGATTTATAAATTGCCAAGATCACTATGCCGATAGGTAACTGAACAGAATAAATTTGCAAACTCCAGAGGTGACACTTTCATTTCCCCTTAGCCCTCACATCACACAGTTGTTAATGTTTATTTGAGTTGGGTCATGCCCTTCCAATTACTATAGATCCATAATGCATCTTACGACTGAGGAATCCTACATTGGGGAGTTGTAATGACTAGGGTAGGGTAGCTGACTGCTTATTGTGATCATTCGTCTTTTGGTTTCCTGTAACTTTGCTCTCTTTTACAAACCCAGTGAACATTCATATATTTACGATTTCAAAGAAATTTGAACAATAGATATAAGACCCAAGTTAAAAAAAAAGATTCCCAACAATTCAACTTCTCTGGTTGACTTTAATTCCCACATTTCAGAGCTCCATTTTTCAGGAGCAAAAACCTTTGAATAAGTTTCATAAGATTTGGATTTTGGAATCTGGGCATAAAGATGAGTAGTATGGGATAAATATGTCATGATTAGAATTTTTGTTAGGGTGTGTAAAGAAGGAAAGAACCCTCATTAAAATTCTTAATCTGCAATTTTGATGAAATTCAAATCATAGCTATTCCAGTTCATTAGAGAAAATATGAAAGAAATGTCTAATTCTTCAGTTCTATGTGACATGGTCAAAGCCTGGTATCTCTGCTAGTATTTAATATATCCTTCCTTTTTCTGAATCACTAAAGTTTGATATGAAGGAGATTTAGCTGCCATTTCTGTGAGATTGAGTATGTAGAGAATTCATCCCATTTCCAATAAAAACAACAAAAATTGAAAAGTACTGTCTTATGTTTTAAATTTTTTAATTGACTACTTTTTGTTAATTGTAGTTTTGAATTTATTTATTTATTTTCTCTTTCCAGAAACATATGGAAGTTTACACAAATGATTGCTTTGATTCTATTGCCATCTTTCTCTGCATTCATATCATTAATCGTTATCGTACCATCATGCTTAAACGCAATGTACCTGCTCTGGAGAGGTTGGTTTCATTTTTACTTTATTTGTTGTCACATTACACATTCAACAAGTTGTCTTGATTTTGTATCTTTCAACAGCACAACAACACAATCCTGAAAACAGTTTCTCATCTTGCAGTCAACAGCAACATGCAATTAATGATTTTAAAGTCATTACAAATGCTAGGACTCACAATCTCTAATGAGCTTATGGCAACCTAATATAACACTTAAAACTGCATCTCAAAAGCTGGTTTTCCAATGCAAGGCCAGGAAATTCTTCATCTTCATTTGATTTCTGGCCCTCTACAAAGCTCAAGTAAAACTCACAATGGACTCGTGCTTTTATATCTGAAATGTTACTGCTGTTACATATATACATCCTAACCTGCATCCAAAAAGTAGCTAGGAATTCTAATTATATCATGGTCTTCATATACCAGAAGTTTATTTCTTGCTTTTCAGCTCTTGGCAATAGAGTTTTTTTGTTTTATTGAATCAGTTTACCCATGCAAGCATGACTAATTGGATATAAAGCTAGAAATATAGTGCTAATATATATTTTATCACATTCTTCTGGGTTAGTAAAATAACTAACTGTAATGTACTGGGAAAGTGTGGTAAAATTGATCTTGGTAGAGTTTGAACTTGGTATAACAAGTTACTGAACTAGTAACAGTAAAAATCTAGTCTAATATTACATTAAATTCTACCTCTCTTCAATAATTACGCCCCAGGATCTCCACTCTTAGTTATTATTAATTAATTGTTAAATGTGATATGATATCTGACAAGAAGAGGTGTAACATATTACTGGAATTAAAAACCGGATGAATAGAGAAGCTTGTCAAAGTAGATTTCCACGACTCAATGTTAAATGAAAATGTTTTGTGTTTAACTACTTAATACCTTGTATAATATTTCATCAACAACTATATCAAAGACATTCTATATCATCATCATAATCATGGTCTTTGTCATCATTCTTATTGAAGGTACTGGCAAACACTTCAGGACATAATGTGGCCAAGATTCCAATATATACTTGAACTAAATATTCATAGCGTTAAAGAATGTGATCCCCAGAAACTTGGACAAATTGATATCCGGCCCCATTATGTAAGTTTTCATCTTCATTTTTGAAATTGTTTCTTTTATAATCAACTTGAGAGATAAATCATACTACCCTAACCCTAACTGCAATATATACGAGAGATGCTGAAAAGTTCCTGGCTTTAAGGGTATTGCGAAAGGCACACACACACACACAGAGAGGCTTCTTTCAGTTTCTATCTACCAGATTCACTCACAAGGCTTTGGTCTACCTAAAGCTATAGTTGAAGACACATACCCAAGGTGCCATACACTGGGACCGAAGCCAGAACTATGTGGTTGGGAAGCAAACTTCTTACCACACAGCCATCATATATAGAAAATCTTAACGATATAAAAGACAGTTGTCTTCAACTGACTATTTTGGTACATCAGTCGATTGTTATTGTTGTTTTTGCTTAGCTCCAGGTCAACCCTGACTGAGCAGACCTATGTGCTGAAAAATTTTACTATGTAAAAACTCCGACTTAAATATATTAACAATACTTTTTGTGGGGACTTCAACTTTTTTTTTTTTTTTTTAAATTTTTTTTTTTTACAAAAAACAAACCCTAAGTTTTCAGTCTACATTATTTCATATTTTATCATTTTGTTTCTAGATCACACGTCGGTATGCTGAATTTTCAGCTGCCATCGTGGGCATCAACCAGTCATATCCCGATGAAAAGGTGCATCAGCTGTTAGGTCAGCTTCAAATTGAAGTAGAAAACTTTGTCCTGAAAATGGCAGCTGAATTTCCTCAGCGTAAGGAGCAGCTTGTATTCCTCATCAACAACTACGACATGATGCTCAACGTTATTATGGTAAGTGATTCTTAATACCCAAACTTTTGTAAAATTGAAATACGGAAGATGTTCTTAACTTTTATAAGACAACTGGGCTGATGGCTTGAAAGAAGAAATGGTTGACCTCTTCAAGATATTGTGAGCTGTATGGTAGCCTCACTAGTGCCATGAAAAAGTGTCCAGTAAAGTGGTTGATGTTAGGAAGAGCATCCAACCAAACTAACCTTCCCAAAACAGACATTGTATCATGATGCAGTCTTTGGACTTGTTGGATTCTGTCAAAGCATCCTGTTGATGCCAGCATGGAAGATGGCGTTAAAAGATGGTGGTGATGATGATGCTTTGTCTATCGTGATTCAGAAATATTTTTTTATAGCATTTCAAGCACTTATTTGTTTTGTGTTCTTTTATTCTTTTCAATGGCTTTAGTAATTGGACTGATGTCATGCTGGGGCACTGCTTTCAAGCATGTAGTGAGTATAGTTGATTTAAACAAGCTCAGTACTTGTAGATTAGCACATATTTTATTGACTGCTGGAAGCATGAAAGACAAAGTAGACTTCATTGGTTTTGAACTTAGAACACAAAGAGACAAAACTGAATATTGTCAGGTATTTTGTCCACTCTCCTACTAATTCTGCCAATATAGAGCCATCTCATAAAAATAGTTTAATCTCCAGAATAGAAGCATTCTCAGTTAGTTTCGTCTCAAAAGATTAAATCTGCTTTATTGGGTAACTAATAATTGAAAAATTCTGAAAGCTATTTCCTCCCATCAATAATATGCAAAGAAAATTTGTGAAAGTTTTTGTACTGATGCTAATATATGTAAAAAAAAAAAGGGGGAGAGTTTAAAATTTGTTCTAACATTCTATTAATTATCCAAATGAACAAACATGTTTTCTACAAATTTTATAGGAACGTACAGAGGATTCAAAAGAATGTGAAAGTTTCCAAGAGTTGCTCTCTGCTCGAACACAAGAGTTCATTGAAGAAGTTCTTGCACCTCATTTTGGTGGTATGGTTAGTTTTGTAAAAGAATGTGAAGTGATAATTGAAAAAGGAAACTTAGATGCCTTGAAGAATGAAGAAAGTTAGTACCTCCAACACTTTTTACCTATTGCTTTGTATCCTTATTGTTTGTGTATATATATGTGTATGTATATCTGTGTAACCCTGTATTTGTGTTTGTCTATTTAGACTTAATGTTTCACAATAGAATAAGATTCAGGCAATGCTTAGCTGGTGTAGGGAATGTCTGAGGTGTTTATTGTATGGAGTCCTGGTTATTGAGGATAATTGTTGATGTGAGTTGTCTTGACTATTTGGTTCTTAAATTAGCATTTATAAGTTGGACTTACCTATGATTGGAATTTGATGGTCTCAGGTTTTGTACATGAGAGGATTTGAATTAAAACCTGTACACTAACAAAACATAAGATGTCCATACTGGCCACATCAATGACCTGTAAATATCATGACACTTATACATAACTTGGTAAGAGTACTATTAAATATCTCTTAGAGACTAAGTATTAGTGACTGTTCAGCTCTAGGATAATTTATTGACTTGGTCAGTTATGACCGACACCATTAAGGGTAGGAATACTTTATTGAAAAAATAGAACCCTACTCTCATTGAAATATGAGGAAATCCCAACCCCACTTCATAGACCCATAAATTTTCTGGGATTTGTGACCCATGATCCATATGGGCCTTTAAACTGCACACCCATAGCACCTTACTTAAGATGACACTGGAGTAGCCATTATGACTTTGGTAAATTCTACAGAATTTATCTTTCACCCTTTTGAAGTCAATAGATAAACAGTACCTGTTATATTATGAAGAGCATAAATTCTAATCAAATGAAATCATTAAAAGAAATAAGTTAGGTTTTGATTAAAGTTTCCACCAAATATTGAAGGATTTAGTTTGAATCAATATTTCTAGTATGAAATCAGTTAGGTAGCTGTAGATGTTTGAATAATGCATCCCTTTTGTTTCTTATTTGTTTCAGGACGAGTCCAGCAGATTGTTCGTGGGTTTAATTCTGATTGGAAGAAAGCAATTGAGATTATAAACCAAGATGTGATGCGTTCTTTCACCAACTTTAAAAATGGTACTCAAATATTGCAGGTAAATAAAGACAACAGCTGAAATGCAGTTTACTTTTTGAATTTGTAGCTATTGTAATTTAAATAGCACTTGTGAGAGCCCTGACATAAGCAAAGCAATTCCACCTGGAATAAAAGAAAACATTAGTAGACAGAATGTCCATGTGGACACCAGACTGACTAATGCCTTGTGAGTGAATTTCGCAGACAGAAACTATGTGGAAACCTGTTGTGTATACATGTCTGTATAAATATATATGCATGTCTTAGTGTTTGTTCAGCATGACCATCAATTGACAGTGGGTGTCAGTTTGCTTATGTCCTTGTAACATAGCAGCTCAGAAAAAGAGACTACTAAAATAAGTACTAGACTTTAAAAAAATAATAAGTACTGGGCTGATTTGTTTGACTAAACTCTTCAAGGCAATGCCCCAGTATGGTTGCAACACAATGACTGAAAGATAAATGCAGTCATTCTTTTGTTTTTGTTTTTTTCTTCAGTTTTATTTATTTATTTATGGAACTTTATTTAAATGAATTTTGTAAGACCTGAAGAGAATCAGAAGCTTCAGAATTGAAGAGCTACTGCTAAATGTGCCTCAGTAAGATTGCTTTTTATGTGATTTAAGCACTTTTACGACTAGGTTCTTCAAATCTTTTGGATTATCTATTTTATTTTATATTGCAATTTGTAAACAATAGTGTCATTGATTACAAGTTTCCAATGATCTAATCACTGGTTGATTGACACAGGTTGATATGACAAAAGTAACATCACACACTCTCTCTCTTCCTCCACTATGCCATTCATGCTGTTCAACTTCCTTAGCAGAAATCAACATGTGACTATCTATTACTCTCTCTCTGTATAACTCCTACCTTTATTACATTCTAGCCTCTATTATTCTGTTTCTCCCATCATATACACACTTCCTTTCCATCACCCTCTTGCCTTGGCTCTCTCTCATTACTTTTCTGTTTACCCTCTCAATCATGTTTCCTTGGATGACTGGGGAACACACAAAGAAGATTTCAGTCTTTCCATAATAAAATACACCCAATATACTCTGTTTGGTGTTAAAAAGGACACCCAGCTGTAGAGACCCCACCAAAAATGAAATGTGGAAGTGAGACATGGTTCTCTGTCTGTCCAAGAGGGCAGTGACTCAAAATAATAACAGACTGGAAGTGTGACAACTCATCTAACCCATGCTAGCATGGAAAACAAACATAAAATAACGATGATACTATGAGTTAACACACAGTTTATATCAAACAAATTCCACTCACATAGTATTGGTCAACCCAAGATTGTAGTAGGACACATGTCCAAAGGGTTATGCAATGGAATGAGATCAAACCCAGGTTCCATCTGGTTACAGTGAGAACTTTGAAACCAAATAACCATGCCTGTAGCCCAGAGGCATAGCCAAGTTCTTAAGTTAAGAATAGTGAGCATATAAAAAAAAGGCACTGTGATACTTGCCAAACAATTTTTAACTCCTTTCTCAATTGTTGAACAGGTGCCAATTTTGAAAAATGTGCTCAGTGGGAGTGAACATTCCATTTGTTCCCTTATTAGTTATGCCACTACTATAGCCAAAGGCTGTAATTATGTCATTTTTTATAATAAACACACACATAGGAAGGGCATCCAGCTGTAGAAACTCTGCCAAATCAGACTGGAGCCTGGTGTTGCCATCCGGTTTCACCAGTCCTCAGTCAAATCGTCCAACCCATGCTAGCATGGAAAGCGGACGTTAAATGATGATGATGAACACACTGGCTAGCTTCTTCAGTTTCTGTCTACCATTTTGATTTACCAGTAGTTGGTTGACACATGGTTATAAATTAGAACATTAGCCAATGACATCCATAAAGTGGGACTGACTTCTATCAGCATGGTTCCAAGGTAACCTTTTTAACCACACAACCACGCTTATATAGATTTTTAAATGCCTAGTAAGTGACAGATGCATGGTTTGAATCATATTAATGGGTCTGCTACTCTTTTAGATTCCAGGTCAGTGCTTATAATGTCTGTATCATTTTGACCTTCATATTTTCATTCTTTGTTATTTTCAGGGTGCTCTCACACAGCTGGTTCAATATTATCATCGTTTCCAGAAGGTTTTAAGCCAAGGCCCACTGCGTAATTTACAGATCCGCAATGAACTTATCAATATTCATCATGTTATGGTTGAAGTAAAGAAGCACAAGCCAACATTCTAATGACATTCCACTGGTGTTATCATTATCATCATCGTCGTTATTATTAATATTATTCCATATTTGACAAGAAGACATAGAACAATATTGTTTGGTATACTGGTTCAGTATAGAAACCTGTCTGCTGGCTTTGTACCAGATATATTATTATCATTGGAATAAAAGCTGTTTACTTGTTGTAATTACCCAATACCTAAAGGACGTTGCCCACACTGATACACTGTTTGTACACACACATGTATGATGCAGGCACACTATTCTCTTAAATCTTCAGTTGTTTCCTTTATTTCTTTTCTAATAAGTTTATTCTAATTTTGCTATTTTCTAGCTTGGGTTTTTATCTTTTTTCAGTTGAGGGTAAATCAAACATGCATCAGTCATTAACTGGCCATATATATATATATATGGAGTAACTTTACATTAAGGAGTGGAACGTACAGTTTCCTCTAAATCAGGCTCCATCACAGTTCCAGCAGATGAAATGGAAAAGGTGTTGCTCCGAAGGATGGTGAAGGAACAACGACTCACAGGGTTCTTACTTGTGAACAGCCATCTCTGCCCTGATAGTGGTGGACAGGGATATAGCCTGGTGGCTAAGAATGCCATCCAATTGAAAATTAATAGGTTTTTGTTACATTCTTTCCTGTTGGAATTAACAGAATTATATATTGTTTCTCTCTATAGCTCTCCCTCCCTATGCCCATAACCAGCCCTTAAAATGGACTGGGATGTAAATTTAAGACAGTTACCAAAAATAAACTATTTCCATCTTTTTAATATCTTCATGAATACATATATGCTTTTAGAAAGTACACCTCTACAAACACTGACAATAATAATAATAATAATAATAATAATTATGATGATAATTTCTAATTTAGCCACAAGACCAGCAATATGAGGAAAGAGTTTACCAATTAAATCAACAAAAGTTGGTTGAAGGTACTGGCAACTTGGGTGATCACCCAGACCTAGGCAACCACCCAAGTGCTTGGGAGCACCACATCTTCAGTTTTGGATTTTTGAAATAAAAGAGATAAAATGAATATAATAAACTAAACTGTTTTATTCTTGTATTTAATAAACTGTAATAAACACTTTATTCCTACATTTGCAGGTTTTACTCCTAATGGAAGTTAACTGGGTGTCCACTCTTTCAGGTGGTTGATGTTAGTAAGGGCATCCAGTTATAAAAACTGTCCCAAAACAGCTCCTGCCAAACTTTCCAACCCATGCCAACATGGAAGTCAGACGTTAAATGATGATGATGATGATGATGATATATATATATATATATGTATACACACACACACATATTGGCATTAGGGAGGGCATCCAGCCCTAGAAACCATGTCAAAACAAACAATTGGAGTGTGACTAGCTCCTGTCACACTTTCCAGCCCATGGCAACATGAAAAACGGACATTAAGCAATGATGATGATTATATATATATATATATATATGCACACATATTTGGGCTGACCAAAGCCTTGTGAGTGGATTTGGTGAATGGAAACTAAAAGAAGTGCATTGTGTGTGTTTGTGTGTATCTCTCTCTCTCTCTATCTATCTATCTATCTATCTATATATATATATATATATATACACACACACACACACACACACACATATGTTGTTTAACATCTGCTTTCCATCCTGGCATGGGTTGGACTGTTTGACCGAGGGCTGGCAAGCCAGAAGGCTGCACCAGGCTCCAATCCGATCTGGCAATGTTTCTACAGCTGGATGCCCTTCCTAACACCAACCACTCCGAGAGTGTAGCGGGTGCTTTTTACGTGCCACCAGCATATATATATATACATCCATCCATCTGTGTATCATACTTAATGCAGATACATTGCATACAGACAAATTTACTGTTGTATTCATTCAGGGAATCTTCATGTAGCTAATATTTTATGTTTTGAATCTTTTTTTTAGTTAGCATCTTGGTATTGAACCAGGACACACCATGCATTTGGTGTTGAAATGTTTATCAAGAATGGTGAGTCTGTGATTGCAATATTGTTATGTCTCAAGCTATTGCTATCTAGCACCTTCGGATGATCTCTACTCAACTGCTAACCGACTGCTACTCAACTGCTCTACCAACTCCTCTACCACGGCTAGACTACCTCTATTTATGTCTTGGGCGATCTTACTTCTTCGCTTGGGGGCATCGACACAACAAATATGGAGAGAGCTTTTCATATTTATTTCAAGTTATATCAAAACATTACTATTCCAGACCAAAATCCATATTGCTATGGACTAAACATTTCTGAGTCGCAGGTTCAGGGCTGAAAAGAAAGCCATCTGGAAGACTTTAGAACATTAAAACTCCATAAAATGTCCTAGCTATTTTGCAGTCTAGACGTTCAGCCCATGAATATACTTCAGCTTTGGGACTGTCTGGTCAAACTGTCAGAATTTCACACACTGATCTCAAATGCTAATCATACATACAAAATGATTTTCAGGAATTTCATAAACCTGACAGTAAACATCTCTGATCTCACCAGTGACAAATCCTACTTTCATTTTTCTGCCTGTCTCAATAAGCAGAATTTTCATTATTGGGTGGTAAACAATCTTAAACAGCTTCACTTCTACATACTGAGTTACTGTGTTGTGCACTGTTGCAAATTTTGATATTTGGGGGTCAATCAGTTATAGTAACATTTAATTAGTATGTGGTGATGCTACAGAACTTTCAGGAGCCAAAACTCACAGACCTTAGAAATTTGGAAGTGTGGTTTTAACAAGATGGAACTGCTGCTCACACAGCTAAAAGACTAGTGGAAGTGTGGAGAGGACTGTTTCCAGGACACATAATCTCCTTATATGGTGACATTGGACGTCTTGCATTTTCACATGATTTCACCTTTCTGATTATTTTCTCTGGGGTTGCCTGAAAGCTAAGGTCTACAAACATTGACCAATAGCTTGATGAATTGATGACTGCTATACACCAACCGATTGTGAAAATACTGCCTGAAATGAAAGGCAAATGAAACACCCTGCATTACTTGATGTTATTGTTATTAAAATATTTATTTCAATAACATTCACCTTGAACTTTTTTGTTAACCAGTAAAATGTGTGGCAGTTGTTTTTTCACACCCTGTACAAATACTATAATCCTCAGAGAGGAGGACTGACATAGAGTCAGTCAAAGAACCCTGCTGATCAAGGACTAAGCTACCTACAAAACACAAGTGCCCATGTTGCCCAACGCATGGGAGCATACTGAGAGTAAGCTCATTCGTATGGATCATATCACACTCACTAACTTCTCTACAATCTTTACTGAAGGGTTGTACCTCCTTCTCCACCAACGCTTTCCACTGTATAAAAGAAGAAATGTGACCTAGTTTTCTTTTGTAATTTTCATGTTGTGGGTGTAAAGAGTATTTCAATGGTGTTATTTTAGTAATAAAAAAAAGGTACTGTCAATATAAAATAAATTGTCGTGCAAATATATAACTGCTCTATCTCTGTGCTTATGCACTGCCAAAGGTGCACAGACACATATAACAAACATGTATGTACAAACACATACACACATTTGAGTCACTTTGCAACTTCTGCCAATTAAATGAAAAAAAATATACATGTATGCTTGTATGTGTATAATTATCATCATCATCATCATTGTTTAACGTCTGCTTTCCATGCTGGCATGGGTTGGACGGTTTGACTGAGGGCTGGCAAGCCAGAAGGCTGCACCAGGCTCCAATCTGATCTGGCAGAGTTTTTACAGCTGGATGCCCTTCCTAACGCCAACCACTCCAAGAGTGTAGTGGGTGCTTTTACGTGCCACCGGCATGAGGGCCAATTTTTACTTGTTTCAGCCATTAGACTACAGCCAAATTGGGGGACTGCCTTGAAGGATTTAGTCAAACATGAAATCCAGTATATATGTTTTTGTCTTTTTTTTTAAAGCCCAGTACTTAATCTATCAATCTCTTAGGCTGAACTGTTAAGTTACTGTAGTATAAACAAACAACACCAGTCATATATAATATATAAGCTACTGAACACTAAGAATTATTTCTCTCCTGGCTCACACACACATGCAGACACACACACACACACACACACACACACAATAGATATATATACACACACATATATATACACATACATACATGTGTGTGTGTATATATATATATATATATATATATATATATACATATATATGTATGTATTTATATATATAATATTGTGTCATCCCATAAATAATGCAATTTTTTTATACTTCTTTTTTTTCAAAATTATGATAAACGAAGTTCTTTTTTATCTAAAATATACTCTCCTTCATTTTCTATAATGTTCTTCCATTAATCTGGTAGACTTGCAAGGCCTCTCTTCCAAACTTCACTTGTCTGTGATAAAAAATACTCCTCCAGTACTGTTCTGACCTTGTTTACAGAATTAATATTTTTCCCATCCAAATGATTTTGAACACTGTAGAATAAATGATAATCAGATGGAGCAATGTCCAGTGAATATGGTGGATGGGGCATCATTTCCCATTCAAACTGCTCCAGCCTTTGGAATGTCATCCTCCCTGTATGTGGCTGAGCATTATCCTGATGGAAGAACACCTTTCATCTTGAAACCAAAGATCGTCGTTTTTCTTCTAGCGCTGACTTAAGCAACTCAAGCTGTTTGCAGTATATCTCCTATTTCTTGTCACCAGAGAACCTATTTCTTGTCACCATTCACTATTCAGTCCAAAAAAGGCTCATTCATGAGACATGTCAGTAAAGAAGAGCACACATGCGATTAAGCTTGGAATGTTTGTGAGGAACCCACTGACTCAATTTGCTGACTTTTCTGAAGGCATGCAGGTGTTGCTGAATGGTTGTATGACCAAATTCAAGCTTCTCTGCTAGTTCCTCAAAAGTTACGATGGGATTTTATTCCACCAGGGTTTGCAGGGCATCTTTGTTGAGCTCTACAGCTCTTCCAGGACGAGGGTCATCTTCTAGGCTGTAGTTTCTGGAACCACCATTGACACTGGCTTATGCTTATTGTCTGATCCCATATACTGCATTAATATTCCTCACACTTTCTGTTGTGTTGTTGCCTTTATTGAACTCATAAAGCAAACTATGCTGAATATGCTCCTTTATGACTTAGATTATAGCTTTGAAAAAAATAACTGTTAAAATCGAACTGCACTCTTCAAAACTTGCACTAAGACTAAGGACAAGGTAGAATTACTACCTGCTTTTATAGCAAGTTGATGCAGGTAGTTTATCCCACACCCCTCTGTCATTTAGTTCATGCAATTGAAAAAACTGCATTATTTATGGAATGACCCAATACACACACACACACACACACACACACACATACATACAGGTACACACATCTATATGTATACATATACGGCATAAAATAAGAGGTCAATGTTTGTGTGTTGAGAATAAGAACTAATTTCAATTTCTTGTCATTTGTGCAACTTAGAGAAAGTCTGAATATCACAAGATCCTTGTTTCCATGCTTCTTCATCTTTAGTGCCTTATCAAATATAAACCTTTTCATTAATTGTCATTTTAGAGTACCACTCAATCATGAAAGTGTTTTTAATCCAGCCAATTGAAGAGAAAAACGATAAATATAAATCCTAAGCTGGTTTAACATAGTTTATTACAGGGATTATGGTAAAGAATAGATGAATCATATGAAATTGTTTTTTTAATGCCTTAGTCAGAGGTGAAAGGGTACAGTAACACCAATAACCCAATTCAAGACTTTTATAACTGGTAGAAGGAAGGGAGTAACTTATCCTTATATAACTTATAAAGTGCTTTGAGCTCTCATGAGACGTCCGGTGCCTATACCATCAAGATGTACTTGGGGCTCATTCTTCATTGTCCAGGTTTGGACTCTTAGAGGAGAATGCTTTCTGCACATGCACTTGGAGAAGGTCAGCTGCCAGAGGTTTTGAAGTTTATTAAAGGCACTCAAGACTAGTCTCTTGCATGTCAGGAAGTCTTTCTTATTGTTCTATATTTTTGAGATGAGGAATTCTGTACATTATTTACATTAGACGGATATGTGTCCTCATCTTGTTTGTT
Source organism: Octopus bimaculoides (assembly GCF_001194135.2). Lineage (NCBI taxonomy): Eukaryota > Metazoa > Mollusca > Cephalopoda > Octopoda > Octopodidae > Octopus > Octopus bimaculoides. The sequence goes on from NC_068981.1 coordinate 160,746,646, forward strand.
GTTACCATAATGTTTCGGCTGATTTACTCTCCAGCCTTCATCAGGTGTCCTGGTAGAATTTAGAACCCAACCTGGGTTCTCATTCCTAGGATATTTTTTTGCTGATGTTGTTGTTGTTGTTATTATTATTATTATGTTTTTTTTCTCTTCTTTCTTCAAATTTTCTTCTATTTCTCGCCGAGTGTTTTCTGTACCCCTAGGGCAGAGAAGCTCATTGTATGCATTCCCAGTTTACACATGCAAATTCACAGGTAAAATATGTATGTAAAAAATTAATAAATAAATAAATTCATGAATGGATGTTGTTTTTGCAGCGATAATGCTCTTCTCAGTACATGAGCCATTCCAGTTAACACGATTTTTTGCTATTATCATTATTATTATTATTATTTATTTATTTATTTATTCAAGGCACTGCCTGGAATTGAACTCACAATTTTTCTTATTGTCAGTAACATAGCATCCAAGCTACTTGAAATCACTGACCTTCTTGAAATGTATGTAATTGTTGGAACAGACTGACAGGTGGATTTCATCTTTGTTGGAGGATCATGTTTTCTGTTTTCTTTGCCTTGGGAAACAAACTGATTTTGGCTCCAGTATTCACCTGAGTACTTGCACATCACACATTTCCCCTCCATGATTACATGGTATCCTCAAAAAAAATGTTTTGTTGGTGGCAGCATTAACTTGTATCCAAGAAGTTAATCTGTAGTGAGAGATTGAAGCTCCTCATCCTGCTGGTTGGTGCCTGAGGTGGCTGTTCAGGTCAAGGGTGGAATAGAGGGGCCCGGGGGCATTTATCACAGGAGAGGATTGGTGAGGAAGTATGAGTTGCACTTTGCATCTTTGATGTCTGATTTTTGCCTCTTGATGTCTGTTATTTTCTATCTGGTCCATTCCCTCCTCAATGATGATATGCTGTCACTTTGGGGTGTCTTTGTTGATTGTCTCTCAGGAGCTGGTCATGGAAGTGGAATTTGGAGTGCTCTGCATGGTCTAGGCCCTGAGGCCAAAATAAAAAGTTTATATTGCTAATAAAGCTAATATAAAGACAATAGGAAGCTACCTTTCTGTATCTTCTGTACAGTCCTTACATAAAGGTAACACTTTCAGTGATAAACGTCCTAGTGACTCAATGGTTTACAGATCATTACTTACTCCTACTTTAAATCATGGTTAAATGTCTTCTTCTATACTGCCAACTGTCATTTATAGAAGAGATATAAATTTCTCACGCTTGAGAAAATATTTGTATTGTGGTATAAAATAGAAATTTACTGCAGTGCAATAAAAGAAGAAAAAAAAATTCAAAAGAACAAATACAATGATCACAGTATTGAAATGTCATTTTGTTACCTAATGCTGGAAGAAAGAAAAACTGATAATTTCAATTCAAAAGTTCCCTAACCAGTTCTAATGACCTACATTTTTTGAAATTCTCAAGAAGAACAACTTCACTTATGTGATATAATGTATATGTGAAATATATTTACTTATTTGTAACTTTATAGGTATTTCTTAAGCATATTTAATGAACTACTTAATGTAAATATCAGCAAGTCTTTATGGTTGCACAAAAAAATATGTTTATAATATTATATTCATATTGCCTTTACCAAATACATTTTTTATATACAAGAGTTATGTAGTTAATTGCCTCTAAATTAGTACATTACATATCCTTTGTCTTATCACCTGTCCCTGAAATGAATCTCTCAGTTAGGTGATTCTCTCAGTTAGGTGATTCTCTCACTGACAATGAAATTTATAACTGATGAAATAACAAAAAACCTACTTGAAAAAGAAAAAAAAGTCTTCAAGTTTAAAGACCAAGCCAGTAACTAATAGAAACTATTACAATAGAAAAAAAAAATAAATAAAATTCAAAATCAAAAGACCTCAGCATTGAAATATCATTATTTCATTTGTCCTCTTCATTGTCATTGTCATTTAATGTCCTCTTTCCATGTTGACATAAGTTGGACGGTTTCACAGAAGCTGGCAAGTCATAAGATTGCACCAAACTCTACTGTTTGCTTTGGCATGGATTCTAGAACTGGATGCCCTTTCTAGTGTCAACCACTTTACTGAGTGGCTGGGTGCTTTTTACATGGCACCAGTAGCAATGGGGAGTAGTATTGAGGGGAGTGGCTTTATGCCTGGTGATGAGAAAACTTGCTGGTTGTGTAATGTTAGTCTGAAGAAACAATAATACATCATTACAAAGCACTTTGCATATAATATCAAAATGGTTCTTTACGCTTGTTTAGCATGAAATAATAGACAAATCTCCCTTAGATTATACCTAAAAGGAGAGGGACACATTATTGATAACTCAGTCCTAGTTATTCCTAAAATGACAGAATAATAACAGCTAGAATGCTTTTGGTTGTAGGGTCTCTGAACAACAACTAAAGTATTCTTGCACAAGCATGGCTGTGTGGTTAAGAAGTTCACTTTGCAACCATATTGTTTTGAGTTCAACCCCATGACATGGCACATTGGGCAGGTATCTTCTACCATAGCCACAGGTTGCTCAATGTCTTGAGAGTGAATTTGGTAGATGGAAACTGTGTAGAAGCCCATCATATGTACATATTTTTTTTTTTTTGTTGCCCTTTCAAAGCCTAGCCAGGCTCATGCGCCCGGTTTCCCGGTTTCTATGGCGTATGTGTTCCCCCCAGCTGGACGGGATGCCAGTCCATCGCAGTGTTACTCAAGAAACAGGAAGAAAGAGTGAGAGAAAGTTGGGGCGAAAGAGTACAACAGGGTTCGCCACCCCTCTCTGCCGGAGCCTCATGGAGCTTAGGTGTTTTCGCTCAATAAACACTCACAATGCCCGGTCTGGGAATCGAAACCGTGATCCTCCGACTGCAATACTTGGCCCTGAGTTTCTAAAAATTATCCATAATTCCTGGCCAGAAAATCCTAGGGAGTAGAGTAGGTGTTACTTGTCAACATCTAGCGTTTCCCTGAGAATGTCATTGCTCCTCCTTACTGTTATTCCTCTATAGAATGTTAATGTGAATGTTCCATTAGATGCACTGTCTGATGGTTAGAGAGCTGTGAGTGTCTCACAATGTTTTGTTACATTTCAAATGTTAGGAACGCAATCTTTGTCTTTACTTGACTCAAGCTGGCAGCTCCATAAAGAAACTCAAAAAAACATGAGCTGTGATAAAATGTACCTGGAGAACAATGACCACATGTTCATTGTGTGGGAATATCTGTTGATGCTGCATCCTTGGTGGATGTCTGCATCATCAACAGCCACATCATGGTAGGCCTCCTTAGTACAAAAGGTATTGGTTGCAGACGGACCAATGGATACACAACATGTATTACTAAAGATTTCATTTTTATATTATCTGACAAAGTAAGGTTAGCTTTAGTGTGACCACTTCCCTCCATTTCCAAATTGCTGGTTATATCTACACAGAATACACAGGCCTGACGTGTAAATGAAATGAAATGGTTGGTGTATGAAACAGTGACAAGGTCAAATCAACTTCAACCGGTGTACCTTCTTTCTTCTTTTTTTTTTCTCCAAACGACTGACAATAGCTAAACAGAAAACACAGACATGACAATTAAATGAAATGGTTGCTATTAGAAACTCAGTTTTCAATTCAACCTAACATGAACTCTCCTCAATTACTAATTCTAAACTAGTACATGTGTATTGTTGTGGTGGTGGCAGTGGCAGTGGTGGTGGCAGCAGTGGCAGTGGTGGCAGTGGCAGTGGTGGTGGCGGTGATGGTGGCAGTGGCAGTGGTGCAGGTAATGGTGTTGTTGTGTGTATGTAATTGTGTGTGTGTGTGTGTGATTGTGTGTGTGTGTGTGTGTGTGTGTGTGTGTGTGTGTGTGTGTGTGTGTACAATAAGCATGGGGTTTTTGCACAATTTCTGACTACCAAATTTCATTCACAAGGCATTGGTCAATCTGAAGCAATGTATTACCTAAGATCCCTGGTAATGGAATTGACACTAGACCCACTCAGTTGCAAATTGAAATTCATAACCACACAGACTTATCTGCATCCATAAAATAATGTAAAATTAAAAGAAAAATTTCATAAGTTTTCATTTGTTCACTCTTTCAATAATACTGAGACGGTAATTTTTTCCCAATATGTCACAGAATGCAATGTAACCAGAGTGGATTCCTTGTTTTCAATATTCTACTAAGTAAAATTACTGTCTTCCATACATATAGATTTGTCCTTTCAGGTGCTGGTGCCATTTAAAAAGAACCCATGCTAGTGTTGTCCAAATGCACCTGTGACAGTGACATGTAAAAAGCAGCCAGCACCCTCTGTTAAGTGGTTGGCATTAGGAAGGGCATCCAGCTGTAGAACACATGCCACAACAGACAGTTGGAGCTCAGACAGCTCCCTGCTAATCAGCTCCATGTCAAACCATCCATGGAGACTGGATGTTAAATGATGAAGATGATGATGATGATGGTAGAATCGTTACCATATTGAGCAAGATGTTTAGCAGCATTTCATCTATCTTTGCATTCTGAATTCAAATTCTGCCAAAGTCGACTTTGCCTTTTATCCTCGCAGAGCCAATGAAATAACTACCAGTTGAACACTGGGGTCGATGTAATCGACTTAAACCCTTCCCCCAAACTTGCTGGTCTTGTGCCAAAATTTGAAACCAACATTAATTATGAAGATAAGACAGCAAGTTGGCAGAACTGTTAGCATGCCAGGCAAAATGCTTAGTGGCGTTTCATTTATTTTCGTGTTCTGAGTTCAAATTCTGCTGAAGTTGACTTCACCTTTCTCGATCAATAAAATAAGTACCGGTTGAGTACTGGGTTGATGTAATTGACTTACCCACCACGCACTCTGAAATTACTGGCCTTGTGCCAAAATTTGAAATCATTATTCTTATCTGTGTATGTTATTTTTGTGTTTTTTCTCTGCATGTCTAACAGTCAATCAATCAATATTTTATCTAATTAAAGCAAGTATGGTACACAGATTCAATTGCATAACAGTTCATTATCAAAGTTATCCATCAAAAAGTGATTAACCATATTGTTTTCCAATAAATTTCTATTTTTTTGTCATACCAAATTTTTCACACATGCAACACACTAAAACATGCATATGCATGCATGCACACACACACACACACATACACACACACACACACACACACACACACACACACACACACACACACACACACACACACACACACACACACACTTACACAGAGTCAATAAGCAAACTTCTACTTGGCCGTTTGTTCTGTTAGAAATAGCAGTCAAGCTTCCTTTGAATTAGCAAAGTTATTAAAAATTCAGATGGAAGGCTACATGGTATTTGTCTTAACTCCCTGTGGCTTGAGTTCAAATTCTGTTAAGGTCAACTTTGTCTTTCATCCTTTTGAGCTCAATAATAAATACCAATCTTGGGCAGCAGATTAGTTGAACTTTGCAGTATTTGTTCCAGTTCTTTGCATTCTGATCCACCATGGTCTATTTGGGCTACAGACTCAGTCTGTCACCCAGTTTAACACCACCGCACAGTACTTTGGTTGTCTTTAGGAGGGTTCTCTCTGCTGCAGGCATTTCAGCCAGGTCTCTAGTTAGAGGCTATCATCTTCCTTCCCTCCCACCAGTCTCTTAAGCAGTAGTTCTCAACTGGGGTTCACCTGACCCTTGGAGATCCATATAGGATATCGTTAAAACTTATTTGCTATAAATTGGTTATGCTTCTATAATACACAAAATATGTTTAATTTTTTTTATACAATTCATAATAATATTTAATTATAAAAAATATAATAGGATTGTTTATGCATCAAATGGCTATGAGGATCCACCTGAGTAAAATAGGGTATTCACAGATACAAAATTGTTGAGAACCACTGCTCTAAAGCATTATAAAGGGTCATGGGCCCTTCTTATCTTCTTGAGTCATGTTGACTCATAAGGGCTGGTTTCCCGGTTTCATGGTGTATAAATTCCCTACCTAGACAGGATGCCGGTCTGTTGCAGGGTTATTCCTTTTTGCCAGATGAGTGGACTGGAGCAATGTGAAATGAAGTGTTTTGCTTAAGAACACATGTTGCCTGGTCCAGGAATCGAAACCACAATCCTACGGTCATGAGTCAACATGCTAACCACTTAGCCATGTACTTCCCACAGTCATGGGCACTGATTTCCTAATTAACTAAAAGAAAATAAAAAATGAAAGAAACGATATTATTTTTAAATGGAAGGGAACTTGTATTAACAGTAGATCAGACACTCACAGTTGATCTTTGATAAGAGGTTTGCTCCAGTGGGGCTAACTTGGGGTTAAACAGCAGCAGCAGCGACGACAACGACAACAACAACACATGTATTCTTTTGTTCTTTTACTTGCTTCAGTAATTTGACTGCAGCCATGCTGGAGCACCATCTTGAAAGGTTTTAGTCGAACAAATTGACCCCAGGACTTATTTCTTAAGCTTAGTACTTATTCTATCGGTCTCTTTTGCTGAGCTGCTAATTTATGGGGACGTAAACACACCAACACTGGTTGTCAAGCAGTTGTGGTGGGACAAACACAGACACAAAGACACACAGACATAAATACACACACACATGATGGGCTTCTTTGAGTTTCCGTCTACCAAATCCACTCACAAGGCTTTGGTTGGCCCTGGCTATCATAGAAGACACTTGCCCAAGGTGCCATGGAGTGGAACTGAACCTGGAACCATGTAGTTGGGAATCAAGCTCCTTACCACACAGCTGTGCCTACATACTAACCTACTTAAACCCCTTTGCTCCCTGTGAAGCATAGGCCATTGACAATTTTTCTCTGCTGTTCTCAACTCTTGGCTGTCTCTTCTGCTTTTCTCCAGTTAGATCCCCTGGTGGATTTTACTACACTGAGTCATATATTTCCTGCATCAGTTGTTAGCAGTTGAGACACTACATCCTTCAAAACTTCCATGCTGCCTGAAATTCACCAACAGTACACCTGATGCCACCTCCCCTGTTTCCTTTTTTTCCATTTTTTTAAAGACTTTTTCACTGTTTACTTCCTGTACATATTCTATGTACTGTTCATACAATTTTGATTACTTTTTCTGATGAGCTGTAGTGCACCTGAGCACTGTATACAATACATTTATTATTATATTATTACATTACATACCAGCTTACCCACACATATTCATATACCAGCATATTTCTCTCAAAATGCCGTTACATATAACATACATTAATATAGAAATTCTTAAACTGTCAAATAGCAGCACCACCTGACCAAAAGAATTACAAGTGAAATTTTTGTCCTACTTTCTTCTTAATCCTTTTGTTACCATATTTTTATTCCAATACTCTGCCTTTGCCTCAATTAATTCTTAAAATAATGAAGGATTTAGTAAAATAACTTTGTCATTATTAACCTACCATCCTTGAGGTAGCGAGCTGGCAGAATTGTTAGCATGCCAGGCCAAATGCTTAATGGCATTTCATCTGTCCTTACATTCTGAGTTCAAATTCTGCCGAGGTTGACTTTGCCTTTTATCCTTTTGGGGTTGATGAAATAAGTACCAGTTACACACTGGGGTCGATATACTTAACTAGCCCTTCCCCCAAAATTTCAGGCCTTGTTCCTATAGAAGAAAGGATTATTAATCTGGTGTTCAGAAACATAAATTTTGATGAAAGGTTTTAATTTAGATTACTTTAAAATAGGGAGTTTATATCATAGAATTAAGGGATGGTCTCAGGTGGGTCAGTATTAAAAGGGGTTAGATAATGAGAAGACGAAAGATTTGCATCTATATACTTCTTCTTTCTTTGTAGTGATGTTGAACAGCTTTAAATAGTTTTAAAATCATCTTAATTTTCTATTAAACATGGCAGTTTGTCTTGCTTCTTTTCAGTCGTCAGTGGGTATTTCCTATGAGAAATATTGCATAAATACTTTATTGTACTTGCATAGTTCTTCCCAAATACCATTTGACACATAGACCAACATACACCTACATACATTCATACTACTACTACTACTACTACTACTACTACTACTACTACTACTACTACTACTACTACTACTACTACTACTACACACACACACACACACACACACACACACACACACACACAAATATCAACATATTCTAACATGAATGTGTTACATATATACACATCATTATCATCATATTTACATAATTATTTGCAGATACCATTATATACACATATCCACTGTTTCTTCAACATTTTCTTTGTTTCAATAAGGGGTTCACAGCGTAAGTGATTTTGTTGTTTAGCCCTACGTCAATGTTGACTGAGCAGCCATTTGATCAAAGGCATTCCAGTTGTGGTCATCTTGCTTGTTTTCTATGTGTAGGAACTCGGGCCCACATTATTCAAAGCAACCTTTTTTGAAGATAGAGTGTAATTTGCAGGACTTTTAGTTGCTATTTCTAGCAGGTCAAATTATCACTTAGAGAATCCCTTGTAAGTTTGAATACAAGAGATGTTCATTAAAAACACTGGGTTAATCATCTTTCACTATTTGTCCATTCCCACACACATATAGATACCTTTTTATATTGGCACATTTCCCCATGAATGCTGTTAGATATCCAATAGAAACATTCATACGTTTTTATAGCTGCATGGTCTATCACAAAAAGCCTTATACATACATATACATACACACACACATGTACACATACATGTGTGCATGTGCACACACACACTTGTATTTGAGAGATAATAAAGCAAATACCATTATTTACACATATACAGACATTATTGTTAAATGCACACATAGTATATCTTAACAACACTGTGATGCAACATTAATGCTGTTTATATGAAACCACATGAACGCTGCTTATATGATATCACATAATACTACAGGAATGCTGTTTATAAGGTATTGCTGCTACACAAATGCAGTTTATGATACCATGTGATACCACACAGATGCTGTTTTTATGTTATCAGATAATGCCCCACAAATACTGTTTATGCGATATCACATGAATGCTGCTAAAGCAATGAGAGGGCCTCAATATGGTTGCTTGCATTGTTAGAAATAACTTTAAAATCTCCCTCAAATTGCACTCTACCACCATAGAAAAAGACAGGTTGTATCATGTGGTTTTTGGATTCTCAGTTGAGGGGATAAAAGACAGGATGGTCACAGTTGTAATGTCTTATATCATAGGTTTGCTCAGCCAGGGTTGGCTTGGCCTTAAACAATAACACTATAAATGCTGTTATATGATATCACATAAATGTAAATTATGTAATATCACACACATGCTGCTGTTACACATTACACACAAACAACATATGCACACACACACACACACACACACACCCAAACAACACACACACACACACACACACACACACACACACACAAACAAACATTAACAAATTCAACAGCTCATATCAGCAAGTTGTTCCATAAAAACCATAACTCTTGCACTAAAGCTCACAGACTTGTGCATGTGGTGCCATGCTTATCAACAACTTTTTGTGAAAACGATTACACACGTATAAGGCAAGAACTCTCTCTTTCATACAAAAACACATAAACAGTTTCACATGTACACACACACACACACACACTTTCTATCTGTACTATGGTCTTATTCAATGCCATTACACCTACACATACGTATACACTATTCTTTCAACATAATGCTTCTTGAAAACTATTACATACACGACCTTACACACACGTGCACGCACACACACACACACACACACGCATAGACACACGTGCACACACGCATAGACACACGTGCACACACGCATATAGGCATACATTCACACACACACACACACACACACACACACACACACACACACATATACAGGGACAAAAATACACACACATACAGGTACACTCACACATGCACATACACACATTTAACACACTCACACATACACGCACACATAGACACACAGTTACAGGCACACGTGCAAATGGTTTTAGCTGGCCATTGTTGAACACCATGATGTTACACACACAAACACACGCACATGCCGACAGTTTTAGTAAATCATCATTGAACGCTTCAGTATCCCAACACAGATTTTATAGTAAACATTTTACTATCTCTTGGCAATTCACTGTTGTTTGAAGTTTTGATTATCTTTCATGAATGGATGATCTGTGATTGTTCTGGGTCAGCAATCTATACATTCATGCATTTTCTGCAAGGAATTGATGGTGTTATGAAACAAATCTGTTTCCTCTCTTTCTTTCTCTTGCTCTCTATCTTTTACTCTTGCTTTCTATTTCTCACTCACTCACTCACGCTCTCTCTCTTTGTCTCTAACTTTGTCTTCTTTTGATTACCTTTCTTTCCCCTCTTTTAGTTTCTTCATCCTTTTCTCCTCCTTTGACTCTTTCTCCCTCTCAATCTTTCTCTTTCTCAGACTGTTCTTCTTGCATTCTTCTCTTTCACTCAATCATTCACTCTCTTTTTACCCCCCTTCTCTCTCTTACACTTTCTTACTACTGTTCCTTATCTGATTTTTTTTGTCTCTACTCAACCCTCAACTGCCAATCTCACTCCCCACACATCGCTTTTCTCCCCATTTTCCCTCTATCTATCTCCAATATTCACTATAAATCTATATACACACATTCCTTTAGATATATTCTTTGCAGTATTGTAGTCTCTATTATTAGATGTTATTGATGCAAGAAGCTATGTAACAACAGAAATCAATATTACCAATAACCTCAATAAATGAGGTAATATGATTAACCAATCAAGCACCACTCTGATTGAAGAATTCATTACAGTTTCTATTCAAAATAAAACTTGCAAAGAACAAGAAAAAATTAAAAAAAAACATTAAAAGAAACTATTTCTGAAAAATTTCAATAAACAAATAAAGTAAATATCAGTCAAACGTTGTTACCGTAGAGCAAATAGTGGGCTCTTGTTGACCAAAGTCTAGCAGGATTAATGTAGATTCTGTTCACAAAATTTGTTAATGAAATAAAATTTGAAGAGAAACACATCTTGGTAATAAAACAAATACAAAAATGCAATAAAACAATGTAAAATAAAACTACAAGTTAACTAGTATTGCAGTCATTTCACACTGGGGTAACCCCAATTGAGCAGACTTCTAATCAAAAGCATTCCAACCATGACTATCCTCCTCATCATCATCATCGTTTAACGTCCGCTTTCCATGCTAGCATGGGTTGGACGATTTGACTGAGGACTGGTGAAACTGGATGGCAACACCAGCTTCCAATCTGATTTGGCAGAGTTTCTACAGCTGGATGCCCTTCCTAACGCCAACCACTCAGAGAGTGTAGTAGGTGCTTTTACATGTCACCTGCATGAAGGCCAGTCAGGCGGTACTGGCAACGGCCACGCTC
>NC_068981.1:160758253-160759165 GCF_001194135.2 Octopus bimaculoides
ACGAAGGCCAGTCAGGCGGTACTGGCAATGGCCACGCTCAAAATGGTGTATTTTATGTGCCACCCACACAAGAGTCAGTCCAGGGGCACTGGCAACGATCTCGCTCGAAAATCCTTACACATGTCACGGGCACAAGTGCCAGAAAGGCGACGCTGGGCACAGGTGCTATCCCGATTTCGCTATTCACTTGCTCCAATAAGTCTTCGCAAGCTGAGTTTCATGTTCAATGAAGGAGACGACGTTGGCACGGGTGCCAGTCGTCGAATTTAGTTCGATTTCACTTGCCTCAACAAGTCTAGTGAAATCGAACTATCCTCTCTTTCTATATAAAAATTACTTTGTCCATTGTATCTATTTTTTTTAAAGATAAGGCATGATTTGAGGTAAATTTGGCAAGTATTTTTTAGCAAGTTGAGCAACAATGGAATAACTCCCTTATTGGCTCATCAGTTGTCATTTGTTGTTTAGTCCCGGGTTGGCCCTGATCAGAAGACTTTTCCTTATGTGTAGGGAGGGGAAGGAATCCAAGACTATGTTATTTAACTAAAACCATGTTATTTCACGACTGTAAGGAGGATTTGGTTGTTATTTCTAACAGAAGCAACCACATAGAGCAGGCATAGGCGAACTTTTTTGAGAAGCAGGCTAACTGAGACATGGCTCATCATCAGATGGGTAGAACTACTAAGAAGTTCAAGGTAATTTTTCATTAGGTATACCATTCAGAAAGTCTTATGGGCTACAGATTGACCACGACTGTTGTAGAAACTCCCTTCTCCAGCTCATAACCACTGATCCACAAAACCATTGATCCAAATCAGAAGTGGAAAACCTTTTCATGCTGGAAAGGCCGCATTAAGGTAAATTGCCATTTAACATAGCTGCTTAAAAAAATTTTTTAAATCTATACTG
>NC_068981.1:160764983-160766801 GCF_001194135.2 Octopus bimaculoides
TTAGCTCTCCTGAAATAAGAATTTCTAACTTCCGGTCAGCTATTGTTATGATCGGCCATTATTATGATTGACCGTTGACTGAACACTATTCAATTTTTTTCTCCGTGTTTTTCTCCTTGTCTCCGTATTCTTTCTGTTGAAGAGCGTAGCTCGAAACGTCAAAGACTTTCCGTATTCCCGAGCGTCATACTAATATATACTTTTGTTATTTACACCACCTGTCCTCGTCTGTTGTTATTATTTGTATATTCTCCCATATATATATATATATATATATATGTATGTGTGTGTATATGTTTGCGTGTCTGTGTTTGTCCCCCCCAACCTCACTTGACAACCGATGATGGTATGTTTACGTCCCATAATGTAGCGGTTCAGCAAAAGAGACCGATAGAATAAGTACTAGGCTTACAAAGAATAAGTCCTGGGGTCGATTTGCTCGACTAAAGGCGATGCTCCAGCATGGTCACAGTCAAATGACTGAAACAAGTAAAAGAGTAATCTGAATAAAAACAGCAGTGACCTGGGCAACGGTGGGTAATTCAGCGAGTTTATTCATAAAGGTCTTGATGAAATGACTATGAATTTTTATTGTGAATGTTATGTAGTCATTGTTCATATTCATATTTTCCAACTTGTTAAATGATTCATTACCCATATGTTGCTGAAATAGTTGTAACCAATGAATAAAAGTGATACCAGTACCTTGATTCTCCATTTGTTATTTTATACTCTGTGACCAAACGAAACTTCCCAGATTTCCAGTTTGTGTGAACCACATACTTCCACTGAAAGATTGTTCCTCTCTATACATTCTGTTAGGAAGGATTTGAAGAGCTGACTGAGATAACCACTTGAATTTTTAGTTTCCCTTTCAAGGCCACTGCTCTATTGACTCCTCCGCTGCTCTATTGACTCCTCTGCTGCTCTATTGACTCCTCTGCTGCTCTATTGACTCCTCCGCTGCTCTATTGACCCAAGTACCAGTTGCCAAGGATTACCCAAAGTGGAGGCATGTTATCATCAAGAGAAACAAACCAGACAGAAAATAACAGACGTCAAGGGGCGGAGATCTGACATTGAACATGCAAAGAGCAACTCACACTTCCTCATTCCCCACAAACCCTCTCCGGTAATAAATCCTCCCTCTAGCTCTTCTATACCACCCTTGGCCTGAACAGCCACAAAGTTGCTAAATTAACTCAAAGCCCGAGAGTTTTGTGTCTGATATATGCTATGAACAAACTGTATGATGATGATAATATGTATATAAGATGCAAGACAAATTTTAAAAAAAAGCTAAGTAATATTATTCTACTTCTAAGTAGGTATTTATAAAATGTATTTATAAATATTTAGAATCATAACTGTAAATATTTTAAAAAAAGGCTTTAATTTATAAATTCTCAGAAAGTTTTCATATCAGACCTTCTGCTCACTGTTATCAATTGGTATGATTCAAAACAGAGCTGAATACATTATGGCTTAGGTAATCTGCATAAATGAAGTGCAAATGAACTAAGTGAAATAACTCAGAGTGAAACATAGAAACATCTATCCACAGCTGTCCTCTTGTCTTCAGACAATCAGATTGTCTTTTCCTTAATGGCAGAGGAATTTTGGAGAATTTTTGATTTGTGAGTTTATCTTCCCTTCTCATTTAGAATTGGTACTAATTGCCACTATAGTGACTGGTCTGGCATTTCTGAAAGCAACAGAAATAATTTCAATAAATCAAGGATTTTTCTTGTGTGTTATTTAATGTGGCCTTATTGTTTTGTATACATACATTTCATCATCATCATCGTCACCACCACC
>NC_068981.1:160768087-160769617 GCF_001194135.2 Octopus bimaculoides
GCCGCTGCCTCCGCCTCCGCCATCACCACCATTTTGATATCCACTTTTTCATGTTCAGATGGGGGTCAGACAGAATTTCCTGAGGTGAATTTTCAATGCTGGATGCTCTTCCTGTCTCCCAACATTTCACCTGTTCTCAAATAAGGTACTATTTCCCCATGATCAGATATGTTTTCATGGAAAATTGGAAACAAAGGACACTGCTTGCTTGACAGTGACACACACAACTATCATGTGATGTCAAGGCTAGGAGATAGTAACACGCATGCACACACACACACATACATACATACATACATCCTCTGTTGGTTTCAACAATAAGTGTTCTAGATTTACCATTTACTTGTTTCAGTCACAGGACTGCAGCCATGCTGGAGCACCACCTTAAAGGGGTATGCTGAACAAATTAGCTTCAGTACTTACATTTTTTCAAGTCTGTTACTTATTCTATCACTCTCTTTGGTCAAACCACAAAATTATGGGGACATAAACAAACCAACACCTGATGTCAAATTTGCTCTCTGAATTACAGACAGATTCAATCCATCTATTAAGTTTCTACAGCTTCCATCTACCCAATTTAATTACAAAAGCTTGGGAGATATGGAATTTGGTAATATAAAACACTTGTCCAAGATTCCACACTGATGGATTGAACTTATGTCTTCAGGACTGTGAAATGAGCTTATTAACCACCCAGTTATGTTTGCATTTATACATGTTTACATAGATCCATACAAACTAGACATGAACAATCTCTTTCAAAAAGTGGGCCACTTGAGACGTGGTTCATCATCGTGCAGGCTGCACTACTGAAAAAATTCAAGGTAATTTTTCGTTTGAAGTTTAATTCAGGAAGTCTCATGGGCTGCACATTGCTAGTGATTGATATAAACGATATAATGCCAACCATTCAGATATGTTTGCATCTATACATATAAGCATAGATCTGTATAAACAATATAATACTCTATAACTTGAGATTTTCTCTAATAAGGATATAAAAAAATTACTTCTTTTAGGGATTAGGAAATATCTAAAGAAACATGTTCTAAAAATAATTCCACAGCAAAATAAGATCTTCCTATTTCCTGCTCTAGACCTTGATGGAAAAGCCATGATGTATGTATGTATATAAAAGCTGTAAGCTATGTTTTGAATATAAAGAAGCTATTGTTTTGACTAACTTTCTTTACCCACTCTAACCTATTTAAAATAATAAGGTTAGCTTTGTCTTGATACTGTTGAAGTTTCTCTGTTATTTTTAGTCCTGGGGACCAACTGTAATTTTCTGGATTTTTCAACATTTTCTTACTATTTAAATCTAAAAGAAGTGTGTGTGTGTGTGTGTGTGTGTGTGTGTGTCTGTGTCTGTGTGCTTGTATGGGTGTATGCACATGTATATATACATACATATATATATATATATATATATATATATATAGAGAGAGAGAGAGAGAGAGAGAGATAAATATATATATGTGTGTATATGCATATATATATATATATATATATATATAGAGAGAGAGA
>NC_068981.1:160769742-160770609 GCF_001194135.2 Octopus bimaculoides
AAATATATAGATATAGATACACATACATGCATATATATGTATGTGTATATGTTATATGTTTATGAGTATCTAATATATAATGTATAATATATATATATATATATATATATATATCTCAGTAGTGATGCCAGGTTATCAGTGTCACTCGGGCTCATCACAGATTTCACATAAGATTCATGCCTGCTTGAAGAATTTCACATTTTTCTGCAATATTTCTAACTCAAAATAGCTTATTTTTTTTTTATATCTTGCATTATGTCTTTCTCCATTTCTAAGTTAAGGGTAAAAATAAAACAACCCTGTAAAACACAACTGATCTTTACACACAATGCACAGAAATCCGACAGCCTGATCTTGACCGACTGTTGTGTGAATTGATGGAAAAGTCATTTCTGATGTATCCGTTAACTTTTAAAGAAGTTCATGATTGGGTTTATCAACTATTTCATTAGTATAGCTTTTTCACATAGCCAGTTTACATCAGTGAAATTGACAATCACACATACACTCTCACATACACTGACACACATACACTGACACATACATACACTCTGACATACACTCACATACATATACTAAGACAGACACAAACATACGTTTACATAACAAATGCGCAAATGCCCAGACTCACAGACACATACACACTCATATATAAAATGTATCGTGGTGGTGGTGGTGGTAGTATAAAATGTCCTTTACTATGTCGTATGTAATGAACACACAAACATACACACTCATAGACACGTTCACAGTCATATACAAAATGTGTGGTGGTGGTGGTGGTGGTGGTATAAAATGTCCTTTACTATGTCGTATGTAATGAACACACAAACATACACACTCATAGACACGTTCACAGTCATATAC
>NC_068981.1:160770971-160781692 GCF_001194135.2 Octopus bimaculoides
TATATATATATATATATATATGTATGTATGTATATGTTTGTGTGTCTGTTTGTCCCCTCAACATTGCTTGACAACCAATGTTGGTGTGTTTACGTCTCCGTCACCTAGCGGTCCGGCAAGACAGACCGATAGAATAAGTACTAGGCTTACAAAGAATAAGTCCTGGGGTCAATTTGCTCGACTAAAGGCAGTGCTCCAGTATGGCCACAGTCAAATGACTGAAACAAATAAAAGAATAGAGATTAATATGAGAACCACTCTAGAGAGTGCTTACACTTTCAGTTTATCCCTCTATGACCCTCTTATCACTATCTCATGTTCTTTCTTCTTTTCTGTCCATACTACAATACTTCGTTCTTCCTCTGATCGTTAAGGTTTTCTTTGAAGCTACTCTAGACATGCATATCTCAGTTGATTTATAACATTCTGTACTTTGATACACAATGTTAATCATGTTTTACCTTCTTGGCTAGCCGACTGTCTGAATATGCAGACCTAATAATGGATTCAGTTTCTTAACTGATCTTGTCAAGTGATAAATTAAAACTGTCATCTTTACCATTTCTTTTATTTGCACTTCAAATGGAAACTCCTGCTTCCTGTTAAAACATGAACACCTCCCAACTGATCGTCTGTATCTATATATGAGGGGGTGCAGAAAAGTTCCTGGCTTTGGGTAAAAGAAAATACAGGAGGATCAGTTAATTATGATTTTATTCAACATATTCCCCTCTCAAGGCTTATTGCAGCAGTTTTTCTAAGCCCTGTAAAAGAACTCGGAAAGTTGAGCCTCCAACTAGCCATTCATGATATCCTTAAAGCCAGGAACTTTTCAGTACCCCCTTGTATGTAAGTAAATTCATTCAAGTTGTTTTCATATTAATTTATTCATAAAAGATCATAATGGAGTGACTAAGAGGTTTTCATTTTATAAACTATGTTATATAATTAATGTTAATCACTGCCAATGCTTATGTTTTCCAACTTGTTGAATAATTTATTGGCCATATGTGTTGTTGAAACAGTTGTAACTAAAGAATAAATATAATACAATTCTTTGCTTGTGTGTATGTATGTATGTATGTATGTATGTATGTGTGTGTGTGTATGTATGTGTATATATGTGTGTGTACATATGTGTGGGTTTATATGTATGTATATGTGTGTGTGTTCCTGTATATATTTAAACGAATGATTATCCATGCTGCTGTCAATTTGGTTATCTGCCCATAGTGGCCATACACCAGGTGACCAAATATATTGTAGTGGTTGTGTTAGCCAAAGGCTCTTGATATTTACAAATTTTGAACATTTATAAATTACAATTTTTAAATATTTATGTGTATGTGTGTGTGTGTGTGTGTGTGTTTATATTTTTCTTTTGATTTAGAACAAAATATATTTATAGACAAGAGTTTAATATTATTTTATTATGTTCATTAGAGGTGGTGAGCTGGCTGAATTGTTTGCATGCCAGGAAAAATGCTTAGTGGCATTTTGGCCATCTTTATGTTCTGAATTCAAATTCCGCCAAGGTCACCCTTGCCTTTCATCCTTCTGGGGTCACTAAAATAAGTAACAGTTGAGCACTGAGGACGATGTAATCATCTTATTCCTTTCTCTGAACTTGCTGGCCTTGTGCCAAAAATTTCAAACCATTATGTTCATACCTTTCACAAAACCATTTGTGCCTTATGCAAAAGCAACTGAATTCAACAGATTCACTCAGATCATCTTGCTCATTATATTCCATCAAATAATTCCAAAGTGCCTGTGGCATGTAAAAAGCACCATTCAAGCATGGTCATTGCCAGTACTGCCTGACTGGCCCTCATGCCAGCGGTATGTAAAAAGCACCCACTACACTCTTGGAGTGGTTGGTGTTAGGAAGAGCATCCTGCTGTAGAAACTTTGCCAGATCAAATTGGAGCCTGGTGCAGCCTTCTGGCTTGCCAGCCATCAGTCAAACTGTCCAACCCATGCCAGAAGTCTGAAGGGTATCTCAGTGGTTCACAAGAAAATAGAAATACCAAATTACACACTGCTTCTTTGTGGATGGCTTGAAACTGCATGCTAAGAGTATGAATGAGATGAAAAAGTACCAGGACCTGGTATTTGGTCAGGATAAATGTTGTTATATGGTTGTGAAAAGAGGAAAAACTGTATATTTATATACATGTATATGGATACATTTGTGCAGATATATATATACATGTATGTGAGAGTATAGTCTGCCTTTTATAGTTAAGATAAATGTTATTAAAAGGTTATAAAGCAGAAAACACATATATTTCGACCTCTCTTGTCTTGATTTTTGAATTCAGATTATGCTGTCAAATGTAATGTTTATTTATTCACATTGTTTTGAATTAATAATGCATTGTCTCATAGCTTCAAGATTTCGATGATTTGATTGTTCATTTTTAGAACGACATTGTAGGGTTGATGTGAGAGGTCAGATCTGGCTGGTTTGAACATAAAACAGGTAAAATACTTTGACTGGATATGGCTGGTTTTAATGCTAAAGGGTTAAAGATCCAGTATGAGAGTCCATCCTCAGTTACGACAACCTCATCAACCAAGATTGCTGAGATACATGAATTTCTTTGCTCCAACTGTTAACTTAAGCTTTGCAACATTATTATTTGCATCACTGAGTTCTAATTCCACTGAGTTTGACTTTGCCTTTCATCCTTTCGGGGTCAATAAATTAAGTACCAGTTGCATACTGAGGATCAGTCTAATCAACTGGCCCCCTCCCCAAAAATTTCAGGCCTTGTGCCTAGAGTAGAAAAGATTATTATTTGCATTTCTAAGGCTGTGAGCTGGCAGAATTGTTAGCATGCTGGGTAAAATGCTTAGTGGTATTTTGTCCTCCCTTATGTTCTGAGTTCAAATTCTGCCAAGGTCAACTTTGCCTTTCATTCTTCTGGGGGTTGATAAAATAAGCACCAGTTTTGCATTTGGGTTGATATAATCGACTAGCCCTCTTCCCTAAAATTTTAGGCCTTGTGCCTATAGTAGAAAGGATTATTATTTGCATCTCTCTCAGTTTTTCTCTCAATGGAGATTCCAACTTTGCTGTCTTAGTAGCAGAGATACTGGGCTGTGCATGTGTTGGTTGTTTTTTTTTATTAATTTGGGTTTGTAGATCTTCATCTGTTGCAGGAATAAATGGTCAAATGTTGGTACCTTTTAGAAGTTGCTCTTCAAAGCTGTTGCTTTGATTGAGTCTGCTCACAAATGTTGTTTTCATTGTAATCTTGAATACATAGAAAATTCATGCTTCTTGTTTTTGCAGTACATATTGTAAAATAAAAGATAGAGAAGATTAGTATGGTTCCTGTGCAAGGATGACATGCAAATTCATGAAGCTTTCCATATTTTGTAGATGCAGGTATGGATGTGTGTTTAATAAGTTTGCTTCGTAAGTACATGGTTTTGGGTTCAGTCTCACTGTGTGACACTTTAATGGGTGAATTCTACTACAGCTCTGGCTGATTAACCACCACCACCACTGTTGTCGCCGCTGCCACCACCACCACTGTCACTGCTGCCCTTCAAGGTGCTCTGTAGAGGGACTGAATCTGAAATCGTGTGGTTGGGAAGTGAACTTTTTAACCATATAGCTATGCCAGCACCAATGCGGAAAATCAGTCTGGAAGAGGTTCCCCTCTCTCCTAACTATGTTTACAGCAGAAGTTGAATCTAACATAACAAACAAATAAATCATTTGTCGATTTTTACTGCATAGAACATCAAAGTGTTTGCACTCTGCTTTACTCATTTCTTTTCTAAGTTGATCAGACAACTTGAAGGTTGAGAGTCATGGATTTTACCTATAGCTTGGCTTGCTATGAAATCTCCCAAATTAACACTTTATCTTTTACTTTTATTTGCTTCAGCCATTTGACTGTGGCCATGCTGGAGCACTGCTTTTAGTCAAACAAATCGACTCCAGGACTTATTCTTTGTAAGCCTAGTACTTATTCTATCGGTCTCTTTTGCTGAACTGTTAAGTTATGTGGATGTAAACACACCAACATCTGTTGTCAAGTAATGGTGAGGGGACAAGCACAGACACACAAATACATACATTCATATATATATATTATATACGACGGGCTTCTTTCAGTTTCCGTCTACCAAATCTCCTCACAGTGCTTTGGTTGACATGAGGCTATAGTAGAAGACACTTGCCCATGGTGCCATGCAGTGGAACTGAACCCAGAAATTTGCGGTTGGTAAGCAAGTTACCACACAGCCACTTCTGCACCTTTAAAAGAATTAACTTTATTTTGTTTTTGTATCTCTGTTAATTGGTATCTATCAATCATCATCGAGGGTAAATTTTGCAGGGTGGTGATATATTAACTTGTATTTATTTTATGAAGCTAGGAAAATGAAATGTAATATGAACGACCAGTAGGATTTGAATTTGGAATTTGATGGGACCAAACTTTATCGCCCATTCATTTTGGATTGGAAAAAATAAATATAAATTAATCGACTTTTACAGCTTCTAGTTGTGAATTTCTGTCTTTCTCACTTTCACATTTTTGTGAATGGCGAATTTTATACATTTTTGGAGAAGCACAAGAGATTCTTGAAAAAATTATAAAAAGAGCTACTTTTACATTCTTTCTTTAGAGCTTGTCTTTCCTCTGCAGCGTCTACCCCACCCCCTGCAATAAAGACATTCTCATATTCACTCTCTCTCATACATTCACGTTTTCTTTCGTTATCACTAGCTTGACAGGTTGTCGCTCGAGATCGCTAAGAAGGAATAGTAAGACATGGATTATGTGAAGTGGTTCTCACTTATCTGACTTGTTACTATCGCTAGATACTGCAAAAGAACACTTTCTCATATGTGCATGCTGTCATCGATACAGACAGGTATAAATGACAAATCACATGCATACACACTCGCACATCTTTATTACATGCATGCACAAACTCCGATGCTGCTCTGGATTCTTATTTGAATTTAATAAATCATTGCTTTAATCGGTATATATATAAAATACATCAAACACAGTAATCCAAGGTATTTAATCTGGTATTCCATATTTTCGTTAAACTTGCCACCCTGAAAAAAACTAAAGACCTTACCCATTCTTTCTTTATTGAATAAACTTTACGTTACGAGGCAAGGAATTTTAATTTTAATTATTTTTTTTTTATCAGTTATACAAAATACCTAATGTGTATTTCATGTAAACACATTTTGTTAAAATAATCCATAGTTATCTATAGTCAAAATGTCAGTAATAAAGTATATTACCACTGAATAGAGGTATTTTAGGACCAAAAATATCCATGGAAGATCGGACGTATGGTACGTCACACTAACACACCAGTGTATTTTGGACATTCTCAAGACGAGTACAACTCTACAGCTCCCTTCTATATCTCTTTAGTAATTTATTCACTCCTACATGAACTGAATAATAGGTCTTCGGTCGTTCCCGCTTTATTTCTTGTTTTCTGTCCACTAACTGATCAAACAGCATTAATAAAAAACGAAGGTAATTATAATTTTAAAAAATGCTATCAATTTTGCCCTATATAATCATTTTTAAAAATTTATATTTCCATTCTATTTTTCCTGTTGTTATAAACTTTAAAAATCAATTAGAGCTGCTGCAAACATACATTTCTGTATTCAGTTTAAAGGTTGTTTAAAAAATTCGAATACTGTTTCTGACCCTGATCTCCCACCCTAGTTTCTATATGTTTTCTATCTGTTCTTATGAGCTGTTATCATGCTAAACAGTACCTTCTCGTAATAGATCTTCTATAGAAAACACTCTCTCACTCGCTCCGCCTACGCTCTCACAGCCACCTTGTATATTTTACTCTGTCACTGCCCCTCCGCCTCGCACCAGCCACTACTACAATTACAGCTGCTGTAGACAGAGTAGTCTTGCCCGTCCGTTTCTCCGTCCTCTCCTAAACAATCGACATACGGCTTTAGGCTTGTGTAGAAGACAGTCTCGTTAAGTTATTATCCCAACTTCCATCTATAAACTCCGTTAGTCTGCTTGACTATCGACAATACACAAGCCACCAAGTAACTACTCCACTTGTCAACGTAAGGCGACTTTAGTTTGAGAGGAACACTTACTTGCGCCATGTCGTTTGAATATTCCCGTGCCCTGATGAGGCCTGTTACGGAGTCTCTCTTGGACAAAGTGAGGAGTACTGATTCGACGATAAAGTTGAATTTCGCAAATCTTCAGAGAGAACAGAATAAGCTGGCCGAAGTACTGAAGAAACGTAGAATAAATGTAACGTATATCAATGCTAACCCCAACTACCCGGAAGGTTGTTTCATTGAGGATTGTGCTGTAATCATAGGGGAAACTGCTTTGATATGTCGCCCGGCTGATCAATCTCGACGAGGAGAGGTATTTATCATTATTTATTATTTTTCTCATACATTTAGCTAGCCAGTATTGTTCATCTCTTTCGCTCACTCTCTCTTTTTAAACATCATGTTTTTCCCATTATAAACAAAACATTCTGCACCTTTTTGGTTCTTGTTTTTCTTCGGCCTCACATCAGCATAACAAACTTTGCGGTTCTCCACAAAGCTGGCTATTCTTATTATTATTTTGTTGTTACATTTTATGGGGGTTGATTTTTTTTTTTATCCTTCTACTCTGGAAAGCCTAACCAACAAAGATACAAATAGTAGTTATCTATTGATTCGATTCAAGTGAAACTTCCTTTAATAAAATTGTCCTTGTTCATTTTAAATATTAGCAACATACACGCACAAAAAGAACCCAAAAAGCACACCTTTTAAATGATCTCGTCAATTCCAACTATCACTTTATCAGTAGTTCTCAGATAATTTCAGGTTACCAATATTGTTGTATTTCGGTATTCTTCTCATTTCTTCTATTGGAAAATGATGAAAATACTAAGTGAAAGAATAAAATACAAACCGACAAAGAAAAGCGAAAGTGCCTTGGTTCTCTCCTCACATATTTTACTTCGATATATCCTTTATCAGTCAATAACTTAAAACGTATTTATCAAACAACGCTTGTTTTTATTTCCCCGTCATTATATTTGTATCATTCCACTTGTTTTAGTTTGAAATTCAATAGAATTGACACATAATCAATAAGAAAGTTGCCTTTTTTAAAATCTAATATTTGTGTATCTATTTACGTAATTAAATTGTATTCGTTATCGTCGATCTAACACCATTTCCCCCATATCAAAATTTCTCCGGCTCTCACTCGGCAATTAAAGGTATATAATTGAATAGAGCCATGTGAGACGGTTGGTCGGTGATACAGTGGAAATTATATCTATCTATCTATCCTCACGCACTTACCTGGTTAGTCACACGACACCTCTTCTCTCTCTGACTGCTTTTACATTGAAGAAAAAAAAATTATATCACCCTTTCGCTAATGAAGGTTCTCTTCAACTTTTAAACAGTTTAAATTTGTAACATGGTAGCAGAAAGCTTTGACAAACGTGGTGGTGATTGTTTTGTTTGGCCCCAGGTCAGTCCAGATTCGGTCGACATTACGGTCCATGGCAAGATTTTTGATGGCAGTAATATTTTACAAGCGATTACTATTTTCTCTTCTCTCATAAACGCATGTATTTACGTGTGACATCGCTGTTGAACTATTTTCTGTTGTTATTTAGCCCTAGGTCAGTTCTGATTGTCGAGACCTGTAGTCAAAGACGTTCCAACCGTTACCATCGCGTCTTTTCTCAAGCATTGTGCACGCAAGGCTGCACTAACAAATATATTTTTTCAAGATGGTAGAGTATGATTTAATGGAAATTCGACTACTATTTTTTTAGTAGATCGAACGAGTATTAGTGGCTACCTCGTTGGCTCGAGTCTTAATTGTTTGTATGTATATCGATAGACTATGTATGTGTGCCCGTGAGTGTATATATTACTATTAAGACAATGATAATTGCTTTGGAACAGTTTCGTAACCTTAGACACTTTGCAACAGATCTCAATCTTACATTATTTTTTATAGATTTTGATTTATCGATTTATTTTGGAGCCAGTAAAGGAGCCTCTATGTGGTCGATTGCTCAGCCTGTCGAAATATCGACCAAATTGTCTCATATCACACCCTACCATCGTAAAAGAGGAAGAACATGTTGGACAGTGTAGTTCTAGAGATACACCAGTCCCACTTCTCAAAATTGGGATGGGCACGACTGGAACATTTTAGAGTGTAGTAGGTCTGATCAGTCAGGCTTGACCAGAGACTAAACAAAAACTTTTGTTTGGTCATGAATTATGGTTTTTTTTCAGTGTACGCGATCTGTCATACTTCTGTAGTAAACTTAGAAGAAAATACAAATCAGAATACATTACCAAACACGAAATGTCATTACATTTTCTAAAGAAATAAATAACAGACATGTGTATATTTGATAATGCCTCTCAAGCCCAAATAATTTAACAAGGACAGTGTTGGTTGATTTAGTGTAATAGTGACCAGATTCAGTATTTCTGGTTTCCTATACAAACAAAAAAAACCTATACCAGATTTTTTGTCATCTATATTAGAAAACAATTTAGTAGAATCGGCTAAAATTTGGATCAAACAACATCTATCCCTCTTAAATATATAGATAATGCAATAATGTTATTTTCGTTTATGAGGCATTCATATATGCATATTTAAAGTTCGTTCAAGAGCATTTGAGTTTTTGAAATAAACTCAATTGATAAATTCCCTCCGGCCTATCACGCTACGCATCCCAGCCCTCAGCTAGCCGCATGTGTTGTATGCGTGTGCGTGTACGTGTGTGTGTGTATGTGTGTGTGTTTGCGCGCGTGTTTGCGCGCGTGCATACATACACACACATTGCAAGAAGCAACGAAAATTTTAGAAAAAATGAGTGGAAATCGAACCGGTGATTATGTTAATTCATAAGGCATTAAAACAATGACACCCCATACCCAATATATAAAAATAAAAATAAAGTACTATATTACAGTCTCACGATAGCTCGTTTTATATATCGATTACGACAAAGTGTATATCTAAATGCATACGAAATGTACCGGCTGAAGCTAACAAACTGTTTTATTTTAGTATTTAATTTTATTTAATCCGTCGACCTGTTCCTCTGTAAAGTAGTTTACAATGACTCATATATATACCTGTCTTTTTCACCTTGTCGCTTCACTTATCTGTCCACAGCATTCCTGTTGGGTTTTTAATACTGGCTGCGCACACACACTGTGTATGTGTGTGTATGAGTGTATATATATATATATATATATATATATATATATATATATATATATATTCGTGTATGTAGTGTCATTTCTTATGCTTTGCTCTAAATATATCATAGTTCTCTCTCCTACCTGTTAAGCTATTCATGTTCAGTGCAGTGTCTCTTGACCTCTTAAACTTACACGTCTCTTAGCTCCTCTTTCCTCTCACCTCACTCTGTTTTTATTTTATCACACACACACACACACAACTAGTTTGGTCTCTATGAAGGGGACCGTGTTTATAACCTTTGCGTATTCACCAAAACTGTTGATATCAACATGCATCCAGTTCTTGAAAATTCGTTGGTCAACAGCTGTGGGTGTGGTACGCACAAGAAAGAACTTCCAGAGGACAGCCGTTGCAATAATGAGGGACTAAGTGAAGTGGTTAGTGGATGGGCAGGGATAGTGAACAGAATTTGGATAACAAGGAGAGTAGAGATGAGTGAGTCAGAAATGTCTGATCGAAGTTGGTACAAGATCAGCTCCAAAGAACAGAAACCACTACAAAAGACAGTAGAAAGACTGCTTGTTTGTAGGCCAGAGATTGGTGTTTGTTTATGAGTTACTTCATGATGCCAATCAGTTGGGTTGCCTTTTTTTTTTGTTGTTGCAGTCTAGGATGTATGGCTGCAGTTTCACCCCAGATGTGTTAGTACTACTCCATTAGAAGCTTCACATTGTATTTTTGCTTCTTAAAAATGTGCATTTGCCTGAAGAGATCTTTAGTGAAGGAGGCTTAGCATTTGTAGTAACATTGAAGGTTCTAGCTACATATTATATATGCGGGGTGTGGTAACTGGCAGCAGAGTTTGGACTTGGAGGCAAGGAAGAGATTAGGAATGCTTGGATTGTCTGTCTGTTGGTCAGGTATGTGAGTAAGGGATGTAGATGTAGAGTTGAGTATGGCAAAGGATTCTGTTTCTGTATATACAATATTTCTGTGGGAAGAGTGCAAGAACCAAGAAGTTGATAACTTTGGAGAAGGGTGACAGTTAAATAGTTGTTTGTAGTTAATAATTTCAGAGAACAACTCAGGAAGATGTATTTGGAAGAGTGGGTGGAAGAAGATTATGTAAACAAAGCTCTCTGTATGTAATGTAGTAAAACATTTTTTCCTGTGATCTCCAGGCAAGAATCTGAAGATATGAAATGGTTCAGCCATGTATTAAAGCTAACCAGAAACTTCATAGTGTTGGTGTTCTGCCAAAACTTCTCAGACCCCCAGACCATGTAGTAAACTGTCCAAGAGATGGATCTCTCGGATCCATAAAGACAGGATTTTGACTCAACAGCAGCAACCAGAGCACCCAGTTAAAGATAGTAGCAGTTGTCCAGCTGGCAGGAGAGAGCAAGGATTTAAAGAGAACTGAGTAACTAAGTTTCTCTCTCTCTCTTTTTGATTATATATATATATATATATATATATATA
>NC_068981.1:160784717-160786795 GCF_001194135.2 Octopus bimaculoides
TATATATTTATATATATATTTATATATATATTTATATATATATTTATATATATATTTATATATATATTTATATATATATATTTATATATATATATATATATATATATATATACATATACACATACATACATACACAATTTGTTGTAACTGATTATTCAATAAATTTTGCATTCTTACCTCATTACTTGCTATACACCTCACTTACTCCCTTAAATTCAATACACAATAATTTGCACTTCCCAATTACAAGGTGTATGGTGTATAATAATAATCCTAATTGTACTATATTTATTATGTTCTGTGAAGCGCCAAGACGTTCTCCTAATATTGACACTTGAGACTAAATTGCATACTAAGTGGAATGCCTTAAGCGTAGTCAACATTCAGTTTATTTGACTTGTTGCAGAATGTTGGCTGGAGGTGAAAATAGACAGGGCATGAAGTCTTAAGACATACTCTAGTGGAAAAGAATTCTAGATGGATATTAGGAGAGGGTGGTAAGAGGAGTATGTGAGACTAAGTGGAGGTGGTATAGAATTAGCAAATGGAAAAGACTTGTAGTAATGGAATCATGTAGGAAAGCAGGTGAGGATACAGATTGATATTGTGTTTGTAGACCCTGAACTTTTTATTTCCTTAAGTCTCTCATTATTGGATGTATATTTTTTTTCTTTTACATACTTTGTATATACTTCAGTTGACAAAACTCCAGGGTATCACCGAGTCTTTTGTGTTTAACCATTTCATTGTGGCATTCTGATATATCCACTCAAAATTTTTTGACCCCTTACATGTGGAAAGCAGTTTTATATACCAATCTATCTGTTGTTGAGGAATGTCCTGTTTAAAACTATATTCTGTTGAGATATGGAAAGCTTACTGAGGCAGTGTAACTTGCAGAAAATACCAATTCCATTCTTTAGTGGTTAGTTAACATCATTACTGAAATAACCATGAAGTTTAATTTCACAGTGAAAGGGTTAACTAAATTTATAGGAAATAAAGTTGGTCCTGTCAGAATTTGAGACACTGAGCAAAATTGTGTATCATTTCAGTTCAGTTCTCTATCTTCTGTGCTATTACTATCAATATAATGATAATGAGAATTCTTCTACATACAGACTGCAATTTCTAAAACCAGATAACAGGAAAATATGACATTCTTCTTTCTCTTACCAGACTTATAAATGAAGTTGATTACTTTTGACATTGACCCATAACTGGGTTGTAGACATGTTTATCTTTCCATGCTACAAACTAATATTTTGTTTTTTTTGACACACAGCATGAAGCCAATTAATTTGTAAGGGTTAATGGAGTACTCAGTAAACTCATTACTATGTATAATTGCAGTGTTAGCAATCCCTTAGTGAATGCAAAATATATTTTGTTTTTACTTTGCCCATAATCAGTTTTAATTGAGCTGACCTATGGTCAAAAGTGTTCCAGCCATGAATGATACTCTCATTTATTTGTGGTTTGTGTGTACATTATCAAAGTGTTTTTCATTTAAGACAATTTTGATTTGAAGGAGATTTTGCTGCCATTTCTAGTAGTTTGAATAATCTTGTAGAGACTTCCTTGAGGCAATCTAACACTGAGAATCTTGAGAATCCAGAGAGTTGCATCAAGTTTCAGTCTGATTTGGTTTGGTTTGGTTTCTATGGCTAGATGCCCTTCTTAACACCAATTACTTTACAATGTGTGCTGGGTGCTTTTAATGTGGCGATGTTTAGTGATTATCTCAATTAAGTGGTTGTTAGTGATCTTATATCTTTTATGATGCTATTCTAGTAATGTTCTGGAGTATTGTTACTGAAGTTTCTAAAGACAGTGTTTTTACAGAAATATGGTTACAAAAGCATTAAATTCTAGGTCAAACTTATAAAAAATTATTTCATTCTTGATCATCTTGTCTTTTTGTATATGTACAACTACTTTGTCTAATATATCCATCCTGTTTTAAGACAAGGTGTGATTTGAAGGAATTTTGTTACTATTTCAAGCAGGCTAACTGTTTGCATAGAGACTCTCTCTCTCTCTCTCTCTCTCTCTCTCTCTCTCTCTCTCTCTCTCTC
>NC_068981.1:160787013-160796555 GCF_001194135.2 Octopus bimaculoides
CTCTCTCTCTCTCTCTCTCTCTCTCTCTCTCTCTCTCTCTCTCCATGTATAGCGGTTTCCATCATGAGGTTGATGTAGCTGATATTTAAGCTTACATTTCTGGTTGATTTGCACCGGGAACATATAAGTGTGAAAGGAGTTTCATATGGATGCCGATCTACAGTGGAAGTTTTGTGTCCTATGGGAATTGGCAAGATAAAAGTAGATAGTGTTTTTACTGCATTTCTAATGGTGAGTGACACTGTATTTTGTTTAGTTGACACAACACACTCATACTACAGGATTTTGCACTGTTTCCGTTCATCCAAATTTTACTTGCAAAACATTGATCAACCTGAACCCGAGATAGAACGCACTTTGACCAAAGTGTCATACCATGATCTAAAGCACTTGTTTGCACCACAAACTTAACTAAACAGCCATACCTATAAGTTGGAATACAGTTTTCTAGTCTAAGTGACAGTTACTGCTGTAGTAGTCTGTTATGATGTAGAGAATTCTGTTTTTGATGGTTTCTAATTTTTTTGTAATTTATAATAGATTAAGAGAGTTTAATCAGAACTGATGTTTTCAATAATGCATCATCTTATGTTGATGCTTGTGAAGTTCTCTTGGGTGTGAGGAAAAGCCTAAATATTCATTTATGACTGGTAGTCTGTTGGTTATGATGATGAGGGTTCCAGTTGATCCAATCAAGAGAACATCCTGCTCAGACACTCCACAGATACACATACCCTTAATGTAGTTCTCGGGGAGATTCAGTGCGACACAGAATGTGACAAGGCTGGCTCTCTAAATTACAGGTACTACTCATTTTTAGCAGCTGAGTGGACTGGAGCAATGCGAAAATAAAGTGTCTTACTTGAGGATACAATGCACCACTTGGAATCGAACTCCTAACCTTATGATTGTGAGCTGTATACACTAATCACTCAGCCACACATCTTCACTCATAAGAATGTTAGAATGTCACAACAATGCATTATTAGCATTTGCTTTACATCTCTCCAGAATTGATAAAATAAGTGCCATTTATGTACTGGGGTTAATTTAATCAACTAGACCTATCCCTTAACATCTGTGAAACTGTCTATTTTAGAAATCAGTATTAGCATTATTAATTAAATTTAACTCAAAGATGATGGTGTTGATAGTAAAGAGCCAAGTTAGATTACTTGCTTTATGTCTTATAATTGGTTGTGTTATGTTTATATTTTTCCCTCAATTCTAACTGAAATTAGTATAGTCTTTCATCATTTTGATTTTATAAACCAGATACCAGTAATACACTAGGGTCTTTAACCTATCTTTACATAAAAGTACTATATACCTCACCAAAAAGAAACTCTTCTGATATGCTGTGTTTTTTCTACTCTATATGTATGCTGGTATTATTTTATCAATTCCCCTTTGGAATTCAGTGGAACTTGATATTTTCCAGATTGGCTGGAAGAGCCAGGCAGTAAAAGGTAAGTTCCCAGTGAGCTGAGTCAGTTTGTAGATAAAGGGTTAAATTGCTTTGTTCTGTAAGTTATCAACTGGGAAAGCTAAGCTGCCAATATGATAGAAAGATTTGAGGCCATGTAGGAAAAAAAATCTAAAGTAAAACCTAGGAATGGACTAGATATTTCTTGCGGAGTTTCTTAGCTGTTAGTATAAAAAAAAAATGTTTCTTTTGAAAAGTGGGTAGAAGTGTGTAATAGTGGAAAGGTAGTGTGTTCTGAGTTAAACTCTTGAGAAAAGCATGAATACTATTCATCAATATATTTATTCTTTGTTAATGTGACTCAATTCTATAAATTACCTAAAAAATAAAGTGGGCTTTGGAATAAAAAGAGTAAATGTCAGTTGATTCTTAAAATTAGTTACATTCTTTCTAATTGTGTTATCTTTCTCTTGTCTGTTACTGTCATTGAATAAAACATACAATAGCATACAATAGATTTATCTTCAAGGCGATACCTTTTTTTGTATATGTTCCCTCAAACTATCCTTAAGGAGGTTTCCAGAAAAAAATTTCTTTTTACACATTTGAACTTGACTTTCAGATAAAAGATTTTATCTTCATATTTTGTTAATGTGAACTTTGATTTGTTCATATATTATAGTATATATATATATAGTTAATTAGTTACTGATTTATAAAGTTGGTGTGGTGGTGGGCTCATATTTTGTATTGTTAATTAATTTGATAGCCATAATGATGTATGAAGTATGTTGCAGTTTTCTGTTTATGCTAGTTTTTATTTAAAAAATTGTAAACTAAAAACAATTGAGGAAATGGTGGAGTTGGCTTGCATGATATTGGGCCTCACAAACAAGATCATGCAAATCCGAGAAAAAATGATTTGCTGCTCTATATACTCACCAAACCTATGTCTTAGTAGAAAAAAATAATATACATGTCAAAACAGTGGTGGTGGTGAAGATATGAAACTAAACCATTTTTTTTCCATGTTTATTCTTCTTCCTCAATTAATCCCTTCCCTGATTAACGAGTTATTATATTTTAATGTCAGAACCCAGAATGTCTTTGATAATTAATCAACTCAAGCAAGTAGCATTGATCTAGGGCTAAACAACAAAGGAAGTTATTTAATAGTTCTTATGTTAGGCATGAGTGTGGCTGTGTGATAGAACACACATGGCCAAGGTGCCATGCAGTGGGATTGAACCCAAGTTCACATTGTTGTGAAGTAAGTTTCTTAACCACACAGCCATGCTTTTTTTTTTAAAAATAAATTACTGCTGTGTTAATCGTATTTCATTTCAAAGTTATATTCTGCTATAGAATACAACTATAGAGTAGGTATTTACATTTATCTTATTACATACGGTGTTGGTTAAAAGCTATTGATATATTATGTAATTTAGTTTAGCAATGGAAATATTGTATTTCCATTGATTTATTGTGTAATCCCCTTCAAATACCACAGTCCTTTGAGACTGGACTTCAGAACAAGTTTAAGAGCATTGAAATCCTGTATACATTTAAATAAATAAAAAAAAAATATATATATACTTAAAAGACTAGTTCTGGTTTCAAATCCAGTTAAGGTATTTTTTATTTATTACTAACCAAGAATATCAGTTATTCTTCACAAAGTTTGTGGGATCGGAATTAACTTATTTTTTTGTTGAAAAAATAGTTCTGTGTTAGAAATATAATTTGGTTTTGAAGCTCAAAGTGGAACAAGATATTTATAGCTATTTGTAGAGTGTTCCATATTTTAGGAACGTAATTTGCTATGTGTTTTCCCACAATTGTGAGTTGATCATTGGTCCTGGGTAAACAGTACATCAATTAACATTAACATTAATTTGCTATAAAGGTTGAGTGCATGCGAGTTGAGAAAGTGACTAGGGCATCAAAGACATTGACTGATGTGTATAAGGGGAGAGGATGATATTGGTACAGGCATGAGATATAAATAGACGATACATGCTGAGTGAAAATCTGTTGAAAATTATTTATTTAAGGTTTAGTCAGAAAGGGCTGTGAGCATGATCTTTACAAGCCTTTTTAGACATGATGTGAGATTGATACAGTTGGTGCTTAATTTGAACATGTACATGTTGACATTTGTTGGAAAAAACATGGATGGAAAGGGAATTCCAGAGGGCCAATGTCCTAGAAAGGAAGAAATGGGTATAGTGGTAGTTTGTGTAGGTTCTTGGGAGTGGGGTGCTGATACACAGAGTTGGATAGGCACTGGTAGAAGTGGTATGCAAGTAGCTAGTTGAAAATAGTAGAGGCTGTTGTTAGCAAAAAAAGCAGACAGCATTTAGTTGTAGTGTGTTGGTGTGTTGGTAACCCACAATTGAGGCAAAGCTGGAATGATTTGAGTAAAGTATGTAAGCTATAAAGATTTGAGAAAACCATTATTTCTTACGTATGTGACAATATTGAACTGAAAAACTGTATTGCAAGCTATTTCTACTTCATTCCAACATGAAAGGACATACATTAAAACATTGATAATATTGCTGATAATTTATTTTATGTCAGAAACCAAAAACGTTAATTTTGTAAGTCAGGACCAGTTATAGTAAAATATATATTGACACTTGGCCCAAGGTGCTATGCTGTGGCACCTTGGGCAAGTGTCTTCTATAGCCTCTATAGCTTTGTGAACGGATTTCATAGATGGAAATTTTGTGTGTGTGTGTGTGTGTGTGTGTGTGTGTGTGTGTTTTCCCCTCTCCCCACTGTTTGATTACTAATGTTGGTTTGTTTACTTCCCCATAACTTAGCAGTTCACCAAAAATAGACTGATAGAATAAGTACCAGGTTTAAGAGGGAAAATAAGTATTGGAGTTGATTGGACTAAAACCCTTCAAGCTAGTGTCATGACATGGCCAAAGTCATGACTGACAAAAGTAAGAGAAAAATAAATGCTTTATTTCTTGTTTATTTTTTTGGGGGGTGGGGGTGCGGTTAGTGTGGGAAAAGTTAAAATAAGTTTAAAGTACATTTAAAGGATGGTTCATTTGTATTTTCTTTTAGGTTCTATTAGACATAATATTGGTAGAACTTTAGAGCATGAGGCCAACACTTAGGAAATTGAGACTCCAACCTAATTCTGATTTCCTCTTGGGGCTTAATTCACTTAAGTTATTAAAACAGGACCTTTATAAAATTTTATTCTCTTTCTCATGTAAGTTTGGACCTAAGGAACAAGCAATTATTCTTTTTACAGAGACAGGCAATGGTGTAGTAATAAGTTCTTGGCAAACTTGGTGGGTTTTATATTCTGATTTTGATTTTAAAAAAATTAAAGTCTCTACACTTGGGAAAGGCATGAATGTCACAATGTTTCATTTTTCCCCTCCTTTATAGCCAAGATGCATATAAAACTCAGATGTGTCATTAAAAAAAAAATTTTTTACACTTTATCAAAGTTATATTAAATAGGTTACGATTATGTCATTTTCTTTAATATTCACAATGAATGGCTTCTGCACAAAAGGAAATTACAGCTGACAACTGGAATTTAAATCTGTTTCTTCTGCTTTCAACTTTAAGCCCCAACTGCCTATCCACTAGGTCATGTTGACATTTTCCTTACTTTCCACAGAAGTGGAAGGTGCCACTGGCAAAAAATAAATAAATAAAATAAAACCTACTAAACTATATTATTAAATGTTTACTGTAACTAATTTACTGTTTCATGTCTTTAGCATTTAAATCCAGCAAATGGTGACATTTTTGATCACCCATCCAGGATCTCATAAGTGTGGTTGACTCAATTAATTGTAGTTCATCCTTTTATTGAAGGCCAGTAGGTTTAGGCAAAATATTTTCTGGAAAAAAGAAAAAAAAATGTAATCAACTAGTCACCTCCCACCAAATTTTCAGGCCTTGTGCCTATAGTTGAGAGAATTATTATTGTTATTATTAAGGCAGTGAGCTGTCAGAATCATTAGCTCACTGAGCAAAATGCTTTATGGTATTTTGTCTATCTTTACGTTCTGAGTTCAAATTCTACCAAGGTTGACTTTGCCTTTCATCCTTTTGGGGGTCAATAATATAAGTACCAGTTGAGCACTGGGGTTGATGTAATTGATTCACCCACTCCCATGATCTTGCTGGCTTTGTGCCAAAATTTGAAATCAATATTATTATTATTATTATTATTAATCCACTGAGGCCAGCTTTGACTTTTGTTCTTTTGAGGTTGATTAAATAAGTACCAGTTGAGCACTAGGGTTGATGTAATTTACTTTTCCACCACCCCACTAAAGAATTTGCTAGCCTTGTGCCAAAGTTAGAATTTAGTGATAAAATATGAATAATAACTTCTTTATTTTCCACAAGGGTGACAAATGAGGGAGTGTTCATTATTAGGACAAATTACAAAACTGGTGTGCAGAGGAGTATAAAGAAGCTGGTATAAAAAACAATATTTATAAAAGGAAACTAAATAAAAGTCCTGATGCCAATTAGGTCCAGGAGTAGTGATACTGCCAGGGGCAAGTCTCCTCCCTCAGCTCTGTTCTCTGGCCTACAAGTGGATACTGAATGTAGGTCCATTCTCTCTGTCCATATTAGCCACTATTACCCACTTTTCAGCAAATTTACTGGTGGACATTCTCTTCCCCTTTACTTTCAGTTTCTTCCAGATAATAAAAAGATAAGTTATGTTCCAAAGAAATGACAGTGAATTCATAGTTAACATTTAACTGTATAACTTCTCATTTTAGTGAATCTAGGTTGATTAATATTGATATTTTATTGATTTCTGGTATTATCATTTCAGTCAATAAAAACGTAGTAATAATAATAATGTTTGTGTCAATTTAATAAACCAAATACTCTCTCCTCTGCAAAGCTATGGCATTGTACTGAAGTAAGCCAATATTATCACACCTTTGGGTTGATATTTAGCTTGTAGGAGCACATTGTTCAATAGAAGTCCTTCCTCTTTTTTCTAAAACAGCATAGTGTGATTTGAGAGAGATTTTGCTGCTGTTTCTAGCAGGCTAAGTGACCATGTGAAAGCTCACTCTCTTGTCTTTTCTTTACTTAAGATTTGGTCAGGTGTGATTTGAATAAAATTTAGCTGCTATTTCTAGCAGGTTGAATGGCCATTTGCAAGTCCTCTTGTTGGTTTGTCAACCATTCATTTAAGGTCATGCTGGGGCACTATTCAACTTCATTGTTTGATTTTTATTTATTTACATTTTTAAGATAATTTTTTTAGTGGAGGCTAAACAGCTATGTGAGAGAGTGTATTGACAAATTCATTGATTAATAATTTTTTGAAATCAATAACCAAGTGTTCAGATAATTAATTAAATATCACCAGCATTAGCAGTACAATGGCAATGATATTAAGGGGCTTTACAGCTGGCATAATTAGAAAGTAGGAAGGGTGATTTAATTGTTAAAAACAATTACTCCAACACCTCATGCTAACCTGGGAAGTAACTGTAAAACAGTAAATAGAAAACTCTGTGTATGTATGTGTGTGTGTGTGTGTGTGCACCTGCTTAAGAACTTGATTTTAAGCTTACTGGATTCAATTTACTTAATCAGACTGGAGTCTGGTGCAACCTTCTAGCGTGTCATCCTGGTCAAACTGCCTATCCCATGCCAGCATGGACAACAGACATTAAATAATAATGATAATGATGTAAAGTAAATAGCAGCTGTGGGTTCAGTTTTGATGCAGGGACAATACCTTGTATCTTTCATTATATAAAAAAATGCACAGAAAACAGTTTTTTTGATTTTTCACTGATGTTTATAGATTAAAAAGAAAAGAAAAACAAAAAAAAACCCAGCAAAAAATGCACACATACATATACACAGTAAGCTTCTACATAGTTTCTGTTTACCAAATTCTGCTTACAAGGTATTGGTTAACTGAAGGCTTTAACAGAAGACACTTGTCCAAGATGATACCTGGTGGGATTGAAGTGAAATTCTTTACCATACAGCATTGCTTGCACCTGTGCCATGCATTCTCTTTGTACTCTACACTCTCAAAACTATTCATCAGTTATATAACAGTTCCACTGAACCTGTAATTATTTTTTTCTACTCTGTAGTGGTGGAGCAGGGGGAATGTAAAGTAAATTGAATCCTATAAGCTAAAATAAACACGCACATATGCATACATACACATACATGTACAAATATTCTTTTCTATACTAGGCACAAGGACTGAAATTTTTTTTGGGGGGAGCCAGTTGATTAGATTGACCCCAGTACGCAACTGGTACTCAATTTATCGACCCCGAAAGGACGAAAGGCAAAGTTGACCTCAGTGGAATTTGAACTCAGAACGTAAAGACAGACGAAATACTGCTAAGCATTTCGCCTGACGTGCTAATGTTTCTGTCAGCTCGCCGCCTTACACACATACAAATATTGCATCTGAAATGGGATTTCAAAATATAGCAATTAACCCCTTAACTGCCTGTGTCATATTTTGGGGGCAGATTTTAAATTCAGTATAAGTAATGTTATACAAACTCTTGTGTTTCTATTGTTATATAAAATAAAAGATGTATGAAATAAAAAATAAGCAATATAACAGGAGAATTATAATCAGAGAGTTCCTAGGAATGAAGAAAATGAAAAAAAAATTATAAATAACATTTGTAGTTGAATTATGGCCTTCAATGAATTAAAATAGGTTTCTTTTTATTCTTATTGTTTTATAACCACTTACAGGTTAGCCTGGGATGTACTGTTTATTGCTTGATGGGAAGAATTGTAGAAAATGAACACAAGCTTATGATATATGACCTACCAACTATTTGGCCAGTAGCTGACTCTTGGTCAACTTGGTCAGTTGTGACTTCGAGTCAGTTTCACCATGCTGGTAATTGTGTCATTTACAATGAGCTAACTTTAATTTCTTATTAATTCGTCCTTATTATTAGCCGTGATATGGTGGAAAGCTGTCAAGAATAAAAGCAAGTGAACAATACCTACCATTTATTTTTCAACAAATAACCATTTCTGTTTGAGAAAGCAAACATTCTACTTACCTAAGTTGGCAGGGTGCCATATTTGTTTAGTGTTAGTTCGGTACAAATCATTTAGAAAGTAGCCATTCTAGGTGTAAAAACTATGTTGATCAATATATTGGAAATGTTTTTTTTTTCTTTTTTAATGGGCTTGGTAAATTACTCAAAAACCAATTCAATCAGGATAAATATTTTATCTTAGACTATTCTTGTAAGATTTTATTTTTATGGTTTTTATTTTTCTCTGTGTGCTGGTGGTATTTGTCTTTCTTATTGCTAACTTAATTGAATGACTTGCAAACAAGATGGCTGATTTGGTAACACATTCTAACTTGTTCTCATTCCTGATCAGCTATGATTAAACAAATCTACATCACTGATCAAACTAATCAACTGAAGCAAATGATCATTATTCCTAACATAATGATCTCATCTATAATGAGATAAGCAATCTTAAAATTTAATGGAATTCTTTAAATATGAGGTTTCATCTACAAAATGCTACTTGTTGTCAATATCAGTTGGATCAGTTAACTAAAGGGAAGCTCTTCTGTTGTTCAGTTCTAATTCATTTGGCTTTGGTTGGCCCAAGGCTATAATAGAAGACACTTGCTCAAGATGCCATGCAGTGGGACTGAACCCAGAATCATGTGGTTGGGAAGCATGCTTATCACACAGCCACTCCTGTGCCTATATATATATATATATATATATATATATATATATATATATATATATATATATATATATATATATATATATATATATCCTCATCATTTAGCGTCTATTTTCCATGCTGGCATGGGTTAGATGGTTTGACTGGAACTGGTAAGTTGGGGAGCTGTACCTGGTTCCAATCTGATTTTGGCTTGGTTTCTACAGCTGGATTCCCTTTCAAATGCCAACCACTCCAAGAGTGTAGTGGGTGCCCTTTACATGTGACCAGTAAGGGTGCGTTTTACATGTGACTGGTATGGGTGCCTTTTATGTATTACCGAATGTGTGTGTGTGTGTGTGTGCGTCTCCTTGTCTTAACATTGTGTGATGGTTGTGAATGAGTG
>NC_068981.1:160796565-160802237 GCF_001194135.2 Octopus bimaculoides
GTCTCCTTGTCTTAACATTGTGTGATGGTTGTGAATGAGTGTCACTGTCATACAAGCAGTGTCATTCATTTCCAGTATTCTGTGAGAACATGCATGGATATGGGGAAATATCACCTTCCTTAGAAACAAGTGAGTGTTGGTGAAATGAAATTTGCCTCAAGATAAACTCTGTCCAGTTCATGCAAGTATGAAAAGTGGCCATTAAATGATTATATTAATGTGAACCTTGAAGATTATGTGTATTTACCAGTTCATGCATATTAGGCTCAGTCTTAGTGTTAAACGAAGATCTCTTTGGACAACACTTAAATGGTTACATGAACTTGACAGTAACTGTACCACCGTACTGAACTCCTCAACAAAATACAAAGTCAGAAATGGCATCAGAATCTTCTTTATAACTTACTAGAGATTAAGGTACTTACACCTTGTTATGTGCTTGGTCAAGAACAGTGTAGCCTAGAGAATTGTAAGCCAATAATTTCTTGTAAACAACCATCCATTATATTCAGATTGACTGAGAATGGATCAATAATCCATTTGGGGATGATCATACCAAGCAGATCATTCATTGGGTTATTATGACTGCACAAATGATTGACTTAATAATAATTAGTTACCTAATTGAACATGAACACTGTGGTAGTACTAATTGCTCTCATATATTATACATAAAATTTTATGTATTAAAGTTATCTTTATATTGTATTTTATATCTTTCACATGACATCTCACCTTATTCTTTATTGTTTAGTAGAATAATAGCATTGTTCATTTTTTTTATATTCAAATTTACAAGTAATTGATATTTATTGTTTGATAATAATATGTTGTAACTTTATA
Organism: Octopus bimaculoides; assembly: GCF_001194135.2. Lineage (NCBI taxonomy): Eukaryota > Metazoa > Mollusca > Cephalopoda > Octopoda > Octopodidae > Octopus > Octopus bimaculoides. The sequence goes on from NC_068981.1 coordinate 160,797,409, forward strand.
GAATCACATCTCCTTCAAGAGTTGTGTTGGTTGGGCAGAGATCTTGACAGGTTTTTGAAGTAACCTTAAAGTCTGTTACGTTTGTGTTGGTTGGTTTCGTTAACAAAAAATAATAGAGAGAGGCAGAGAGAGAGAGAGGCAGAGAGAGGGAGAGAGAGAGGGAGAGAGAGAGAGAGGGGCAGAGTTAGAGAGAGAGAGGCAGAAATAGAGAGTGGCCTTTTCTGAGTGGGCTATGAAAAAGAGGAAAAATGTATCAAACTCAAAAGTTTCTAAAGACACAAAATGCTTAATGGTTAACTATGAGGAGTTACTTTCTGAGTTCACCAGAGTCAACATTGCTTTCATCACTTCAGCATCATTAAAATACCAGTAATATAATGGAGTCAATGATACTCTCACCCTGAGGCCTTGTGCCTATATTAGAAATCATTTGTTATTTTTATTACTAGGTCAGTGCAGAATGAATGGAGTATGGAATAAAATAATTTTTGGTATTTAGTAGTGTCACTTGGAATTTAGTTAATAATTTGATTTTCATTCTTCTAGTATTGATACAATATGTTCTACTCATATACTAGCATTGATATAATCATATATTCCATCCAACACCAAAATAAATAGAATAAATTGTTGCTGTTTGTAAGCATCTTAGTAACCATCATTATTAGCATTGACCCTGGTTACTCAAGACAGATTGAATTTTTGGATTCACTTGTGCTTTCTTGGATGATAATTTCTGTTTGTTTTCTGCTTCCCTCACTTTTCCTAATTGCAGTTAGAGCTTATAGGTGGAACTGAGTTATCATTTTTGTGTAAGCTATATAACAGAAATATTGCAAGTGAGAGCTGTTACTGCCAACCATCTCAACTGCATCTATTAACCAATAAAATTTCTTCAGCAATATGTAAATGTACAAATTTGTTAAAAGCATTCCAGCTATATTAGAATGATAAAATGGATGATAAACAGATACATAAATCTTTCCTATAAATAATTTTTTTTCTGTCCACTTGAGTATTGAGAAATGGTGAGGGGTCTTATTGAAGTAACAAAGAAGGAAGAAAGAAGATTGTGAGTTGGATGGAATCATCTTGGTGTAAAATGCAAGCTTTTATAGCAATGGCTATTGATTTGATAAATCAAATAGAGCAGAAGAGAAACTAACAGAACATTGAATTATAGTAACTTTGTTCTTTAATGTTTCTCTCTTGCTTCATAGACAACCATTTATTATTCTACACCACCTTCCAAGATTTAATCCTTAATCTTTACTCTTCATTGGATTGAAAATTGAGTTTCTGTTTTCTCTTTAAAAAATTAGTTTTTCTTGTTCTTCATCCTTATCACACACCACCTTCTGACTTAGAATTTTAGAAGTTTCTTATCTTTTACTAAATATAAAGAAAATATTGTTTTACTATGGTTAAATTCTGTTTTTTTTTAAAAAGTATCTTTTAAATATTATCACCTAGTAAACTCAAATAGTGCAAACATTCTGTTATACTACTGTCAAATTTTTTTCAAACACAATGTTTCCAGAACTACATTATCCAATATTTTTTTAAGGTGGTAAAATGTGGTTTGAGGGAAGTTTAGATGCTATTTTTATCGGGTTGAGTGACTTTTAAATGTTTTAAAACATTGTCATTGTGTTCCTTTTTATCCCATCTTTTCTCTTTATTGCTTCTAAACATCTGTTTGAGTGGTTTTACATTTTTGCTTTTCACTTTTAACTCTTTAATTTCTATCCACAATCAATCTCATTCATCACTCATGTGTCATCTTATTTTATCATCTGTTTAAGGCAGGTGTTTTTGAATTGTTACATTAAACACTAGGATTCTGAAACAATTTCATGAGGTTTTACGAGAGACTGAGTGGAGCTGTGAAGTTGGGTGGATTATCATTCGTCGTTGAAAAATTACTGCAAATTCAATCATGTTGGTTTTATGTATATAGATATATTCAATGAACATGAGTTTTTTTCCTTGTAAGGTTTTTGAGAAGGGCAACATCCATAGTCTTTTTAGGCTTTCATAGATCAGGAAATGGAAACAGGGATAAATGAGTGAGGCTGGTATGATTGATGTTCTGTTTAAATTTCTTGCTGGCTGTGGGGATAAGGCTTGGTCACTGCTTAATATGAAGTTGAGAAAATAAGGGCAGTGAGCTGGCAGAATCATTAGCATGCTGGGCAAAATGCTTGATGGTATTTTGTTTGTCTTTATGTTCTGAGTTAAAATAAGTACCAGTTGAGTACTGAGGTTGATGTAATTGATTTATTCCCTCTCCTGAATTTGCTGGCCTTGTGCCAAAATTTGAAAACAATATGAAGTTGGGAAAATGATGCAAGGCACAGTAGGACATTGAGATGTATTGAGAAGGTTTAAGAAGTACAGAGTCAATAATTTGAAAGCAACCTATGAGAATTGTGACAAGGGGATGACGCTATACATGGGTAATGGGGGTGCTAGTGGTTGTTGGACCCTTCTGGTGTTGGTGCCACATAAAAAGCACCCAAGTTCACTCTGTAAAGTGACTGGCATTAGGAAGGGCATTCAACCATAGAAACCATGCCAAAGCAGACAATGGAATCTGGTGCAGCTCTCTGGCTTCCCAGCTCCTGTCAAGCCATCCAACCCATACCAGCATGGAAGGCAGAGGTTAAATGATGATGATGATGAAAAGCCTTGCTCTTAGGATTTTGATTTTTAAACTTAAATTCTGTAACTAAGGGGGCGGGGGGGGGGAGAAAAGAAAAGAAAATCTTTGGTGGAAACCAGAGATTGGAAATTTGTATGTTTGAAGCATTTCTTGTTCCACTGGCATATTTTCAGTTTCTTTCTTTTTATTCTTTTTACTCCCAAATTGCCATTACATTAAATTGTTGAGATTCATATCAATTAATTCCTATTATTTCCTCTATTGAACAAAGTGCTGTTTATTGCATTAATCTATGTACATTTGTATATGTATGCTGCTTACATATTATATATGCATTTCTATAACCTTAAACAATTCACTAGTAACCATAATAGATTGCAAAGTTACATTAATATTTCAAATGGTAGTGTATTACTTCAACACAAGGCCACACATTTATAAGTGAAAGGATTGAAATTGTTTGACATTTATACCCTTTGTAAATGCATCTCTGTGAATGGAAAAAAAATATTGTTAGCTGTGAATTGAAACTGACTTGTGCACTTGGCTTGCTGGGAGTTTTAACTCTTATGAACATTAATAAAAGAGAGAGTAGAAACAATTAGGTTATTTTATTACTTTAGTATTTTTTTTTCTTTCTTTTCCCTCCTTTTTTTTCTCATTCAGATTTATTTCTGGTCATATTGTAAAGCTTATCAATTGATTCGGTGAAATTGCTTTTTTTTTTATAACATGCATTTTCATTGGGTAATTTTTGTTTTTGTCTGTTTATTAAAGGAATTATTTTTACAGGATTTTTAAAGTACACAAGAGGGGTGTGGCAGTGTCTATGACCTTTGGAGATTGATGTGTCTGACATAAACACAGACACATTCATGAGTATGCACATACACAATGAACTTCTGTAAAGTTTCTGTTTACCAAATTCCTCTTATAAGGTACTGTCAACTTGAGGCATAGTGGAAGATACTTGTCTAGAGAGATTGAAATTAGAATCATTTGTTGCAAAACTGACAGCTTAACTCATGCAGCCATGTCTGTACCTCACAGTCTATTTCTCCAATCAATCTATACTAATACCTGGTAGTTGGAATTTTGGCACTAATAGTGGATATAAAGTACTCAACTATTATACTTTCGAATAAATAATCGGAATGGTTTTACAACCTTATATTTTTCAGGATTTACTAATGTGTTTACAACTAACTAATGACTTTCTAGAAACACTGAATCTTCTCTGTATCTCTACCATTTCTACAACTATTTCTGCAAACAAGGAAGTTGATCTGCAGTTAGTTGGTAGACCTCTTAGAAATAGGAACCAAATCTGCCTCAATATTCTACCTCCTTAAAAAAATGAAAGGAAAGAAATATTAGTTACTGTAGTCTTGGATAATATATATCTGAAAAAAAAAAATTGATACAGGTAGAATATTTGATTGATCATAGGCCTGCTCAGTCAGGATTGCCTTAGAGCTTAGCAACAACAATATAATACTGGCTCTGCAGAGCTAGTAAAAGTACATATCATAATAATCTTATCTGACCAAACACACCAACTGCATTTATCATTCCTCTTTGTCATCTTTGCTGTGTGTCATCCTAGAAATCTAATTTATATGATATACTTGACCCATTTTTTCTCATGAGTGTCTCCCTTCTTATATTTTTAGATACCACACTGAACTGTCAAACTGAATATCACTCTCCTCTTGTCTGAGAGGGCTGTCAAAGGGACAGTGATACTACCTCTCCTCTTACACCTTGGGCTTATTTACTTATTGCAGTGATTCTCAACTTGGTAGGGTCCACATGACCCTTGGGAATTCATGTATGATTTAGTTGTTAAAAAAAAGTATTTTAGCAATTTTTTAAAATAAAAAGCACCATACGAGCGTGGTTGATGCCAGTGCTGCCTGACTGGTCCTGTGCCAGTGGTACATAAAAAGCACCATTCGAGTGTGGTCATTGCCAGTGTCACCTGACTGGCTCCCATGCTGGTGGTATGTAAAAAGCACCATTCGAGTGTGGTCGTTGCCAGTGTCACCTGACTGGCTCCCATGCTGGTGGCATGTAAAAAGCACCATTCGAGTGTGGTCGTTGCCAGTGTCACCTGACTGGCTCCCATGCTGGTGGCATGTAAAAAGCACCATTCGAGTGTGGT
>NC_068981.1:160802777-160815515 GCF_001194135.2 Octopus bimaculoides
ATAAAAAGCACCATTCGAGTGTGGTCATTGCCAGTGTCACCTGACTGGCTCCCATGCTGGTGGCATGTAAAAAGCACCATTCGAGCGTGGTTGTTGCCAGTGCCGCTTGGCTGGCTCCTGTGCCAGTGACATGTAAAAAGCACCATTTGAATGTGGTCGATGCCAGTGCTGCCTGACTGGTCCTGTGCTGGTGGCATGTAAAATGTACCTGCTACACTCTTGGCGTGGTTGGTGTTAGGAAGGGCATGCAGCTGTAGAAACCTTGCCAGATCAGATTGGAGTTTGGTGCAGCTTGCTTGGCTTGCAAGTCTTCAGTCAAACTGTCCAACCCATGCTAGCATGGAAAGCGGATGTTAAACGACGATGATGATGAATTCCTAATAATATTTAATTATAATAGTTTAATGGGATTTTTAAAATCTTCAAATGGCTATGGGGTTCCAGTACTGGAAAATAGGAATTAAAGGGGTCCACAGGCAAAAAATGCTAGAAAACCACTGGTTTATTAGCTTCAGTCATTGGACTGTATGATTATGGTGAAGTACTGTCTTCACAGATTTTTTTCTAGGTAATTGCTTAGATCTCTCCTCATTCCAGTACTTATGTCAGCTTTGTACTTATTTCATCAATCTCTGTTTACCTTTGTACATAAATGGACACAACTGAACACTCCTGAACACACACACACACACACTCTCTCTTTCTCTCTCTCTCTCTCTCTCTCTCTCTCTCGTGCAGTAATTTCCACTTCCAATGTATTATTTAACCCAATGCTGCAGTACAGAAAGGCCTCTTTCATTAACTTGTCGATTTCATTGTGTTTTTAAAGCCAGTCAAATCCACCCAGTTTTAATATTGATCCTTAGGCTTATCAGCTTTTATCATTGTCATAAATGACTGAGTGATCTCTTGGTTGTATCTCTGTATTTTGTCTGTGGCAATATATAATCATTGCCAAGTTTTCATATCTTGATGATTAAAGTTTGCAAAACTTTAGTTAGTCTTTTTCCCTTCTGTTACTTCCTTTTCGGTGTTTACTCTATTATTAATGTGTCAGTTAACTTTGCTATAACTAATACATATTCCTTTTGCAAATTGTCTTTTTCTGTCCCTCTTACTGAGGTGTGTTCATGGTACACACTCCCACATGCACACATGCATCCAAAGAGAGACACTAATGTATGAATGCAGAATTGGATACAGCAATTATGTGAGGAGAGAGAGAGAGAGAGAGAGAGACACGCGCGCGCACACACACACACACACACACACGCACACACACATTTTTATATGAGAGAGAAAGAGAGAGAGAGAGACAATTAGCATTTGTGGAGCAATGGAATGCTAATTTAATGGACTGATAAATTCAAACTCAGCAATTATTATAGTTTGCTTGATATTATCTGTTCTTGTGAAGGAAGTGAGCTTATGATGTTATTTTGCAGTCATCTTGCTCCAGCAGTGTAGGATTTAATGGTTGTCATAACTTTACTCATCATCTTGATATATCTGATTGTGGCAGTTAGCTCAATGGTGCTGTATATTTGATAACTTGATAGAACTCTTAAGATGCAGAAAAGAGAAATGATATTTCAACTCGCCCACAAAATACTGTAGAAGTTTTTTCTTTTGCTTTATTTTTACCTTCTTGACTATTCTTTAGCCACAAATCAGTCCTGGTCAAACAGACATATGGCCAACTGTGAGCATCTGGCAGCATCTGTCTTTTTTCCCCTTCAATTATAGTGTACTCTTCATTGAGCTACTTTTATCAGTATGTTGTTTCTATATGGTTGGATGATGGTGTGATATAAAGAATTTGGTTACTATTTCTAGCAGGTCAAGCTCCCCTTTGGTTCATTTCTTTTACCTTTGCAGTCATTGGTGTGATAGACTTTGGGCAAGAGGGTCATTCATTTGTATTTGCGTCACAAACACTATTTGGTTTTCATAGCTAAGACAACCATTTACTGGTCTAGTTCACCTTATTTCAAGTAGGAATAGCTGAAAGCATGACATAATTGATGACAGTTTAATTGACATGCTGTGCTGAGCTCAAATCTCATCATTGAAAATAATTTCAAGATTTATTCTCTTGAAATCATGCATTTATGGACTCATCAGTTTCTGAAATCTCACTGCAGTTGACCCTTATGCCCATATTTCCTTGAAATAGATATGCAATTGATGAATTGATTGCTAGGACTGCAGTAGTTTAGTTGATTAGAGTAAAAACATAATGAAAATATTCTGAAGTCATGAAAAAGTACTTTGGTTTTCATAAACATCAGTATTTTTGTTGTTGATGTTATCCAATCACAATTCAGCTCTGATCAAGCATACCTTTGATCAAAGGCACTCCAATCCTGACTAACCTTGTCTTTATTTCTAGCCATAGTGTATCTATGATTATATTCAGTATGTACGAGGTCTAATCAGTAAGTATTTAGACTGTTGCCATAGTAACATAGCTAAAGCACGCAGAGTGAAGCCACTTGGCAAAGATTCACCCTGAACTCTGCTGTGCATGCACACTAAGTTTTAATGTTCTAGCTCACTTTCGCTGTTTACAGCAGTGTTTGGAAGGAAGGTATGTAGTGTGTGATCGTCACATAGATCCTGAGAGAGAAAGCTATCATGGCGATACCTGCTCAGAGGCCTATGCAATGTTGCAGAAAGTGTATGGAGAGCTGAACACAAGTGTATGAGTGGTTCAGATCTTTCCAAGAGGGCTGAAAAAAATGTTGATATTGATGAATGTTCTGGGAAACCCACATCCAGCAGAACTGAGAAAAACATTGTAGATGTGTGTGTACAGCTGTGGGGGGAAATTGTGGAATTATCATCAAATTGTTGAGGATGTGCAGATTAGTTCCAGTTCAGTTCAATCCATTATCACTGAAGATTTTGGTATGAGACGTGTGTCTGCCAAGTTTGTGCAAAACTGCATTCAGCTGACCAAAAAGACACTTGGGTTTCAGTTGCACAAGATCTCTTTAATTGTGTTGAGTATGATGAAAACTTTTTGATAGCTTTGCATAGGCCTCTAAGAAGGTATTACCAAGCTTTTGGCAAAATTTGATGTAGATTCTCTGCTTAACTTTTTCTGTCATGGTCAATGCGATGATCACATGCTACACACCTTCCTTCCAAGCACTGCTATAAGCAGTGGAAGTGAGCTAGAACATTAAAACTTAGTGCACATGCATAGCAGAGTTGAAGGTCAATCTCTCTGCATGCTTTAGCTTCGTTACTATGACAACAGTCCGGATACTTATTGATCAGACCACATACTTCCCATTTTGAGGTGGTTGTGTGTTCTTTGAAGGAGATTTCAGTTGCTACTATACTTGCAAGCCAAGTGACTGCATAGATGGTGCTTTGTTAGGATTTTTGTTTATTATAAACAGACTTAAATTAGCATGTGAGTATCTGTGTGCTTATTGGAAGACAGTAGCCATAGATTCTCTTCAGAATATTGAATGTATAACTAATGTAGCTAGCTCCTGCATTTTGTGATGATCATTAATGTACATTTAACTTGATTTGTAATAAATTTTTAATGGACTACTTGATGAAGCAATCCTTAAACTTGGTTTTATCACATATTTATATATATTTTTCACAGTAGTGTATAATTGATTAGTTGACTGAATGACATTTGTTGTATGATTGCAACTTCAACACAGCTAATTTGTTTGCTTGGTTGCTTGCTGTACTATTTATTGATCCAAAAATGAAATTGAGTATCACATGAAGAAATATCTGTGGATAAATAGACATGGGCACTTTAGTCTCGTGAACAAATATGTAAATAACTTGTTCAAAAATCAATTGTTCAATTTTTACATCATTGATTTCTAATTCAAATAAGCAAAAAAAGTAACCATTTATGAAAAGAAATCAGAAGATATCTTCCATCTCCAAGTGATGTTGTAGATTAGCTTTGATTGGAAATTCAAACTGATTTACAAACTTAACCTTCATGAGGAGTTTACCACTTTCTTGCTCTATGGTGCTTGACACAACTCTTGTGTTATATTAGATATTTAAGTTGTTAGTTCTTACTAAGTTGCTTTACCTTTGGTTTAACTGTTGTCTCCCTCCCAATTTTATTCTTTATCATTCTTTAACATTTAAAAGTCTTGAATATAAAATTCAGTCCTGAAGACTTTCGTATTTATTGTATTTTCTACCATGAGAACATTTGACTGCTGATAAACCACATTTTTTTAATCCATCACTAATTATTCACATTATATCATCATCAACACCATCATTTTACGTTCCTATTCTATGCTGGCATAGGTTGGATGGTTCAACAGGATTTGATTAGCCTAAGGGTTGTGTTGATCTCCAATATCTACTGTGGCAAAGTTTCTATGGCTAGATACCCTTCCTAGCTCCAATCACTGTACAGAGTGTACTTGATGCTTTTTTTGTGGCACTAGCACTAGTGAGGTTGCCAAGTAATTTACAAAACAAGACTTCTTGAGAGAGTTGAGGTGCAGTATTAAGAGAGGTGGCTTTGAGCTATGAAGTTGTCTCTTTCATATTTCTGATTGTCTGATTTTCTTTTAATCTTTAGCCACTCCTACATTCCACTTGTTTTAGTCTTTCATTTAACTTTATACATTCAATGGAATGTGCTTAATTGATTTCTAACCCATATGTACCACAGATCTTCAACACTCAATACCAGTGTTTCATTTACCATTACAGCAGTAACAGGTGTTAACTGTATCTAGGTCAATGAAGAATATCATGATTTAATTTGATATAGTTTTTAAATGACATCCTTAGCATAGGTGTGGCTTAGGGATGTGCCGCCTAGGTAGGCAGTGCTTACCTTCAGTAAAATTTTCCTTTTATGGCAAAATATTGCTTCCACACCTGAAACTTCTCCTTCAGATCTTGTAGTAATTCAGCTATTAGAGCAAGGTCATCAGCATACAGGAGCTCCCATGGGCATCCTGTCTTGAATTCCTCTGTTATTGCCTGGAGGACCATGATGAATAAGAGGGGCCTGAGGACTGATCCTTGGTGGACCCCTATTCCTACCTAGAATTCTTCACAATACTTGTTGCCAACCCCCACCTTACAGCTTCTCTGTACATAGCTTATACAGCCTTAACTAACCATTCATCTATCCCTAGTTTCCACATTGACCACCAGATAAGGATCAGTGGACCTTGTCAAAGGCTTTCTCCATGTCGGTGAAAGCCAAGTACAGAGGTTTATCTTTGGCTAGGAATTTCTCCTGCAGCTGTCTTACCAGAAATATAGCATCAGTGGTGCTTCTTCCTGGCACAAACCCATACTGCATCTTGTCTAAACTAACTCTCTTCCTGATTTGTTGGGCTATGACCCTCTCTGTGACTTTCATCACCTGATCCAACAATTTGATACCTTGCATGACACTATTACCCAAAGTGGTCTTTTCTGTAGGCTTTTTCTTTCCATGGATAAACCTAATCTGTTTTCCCTTTTTACATTGACATTTCTGTGATACATGATCCCTATTGATCGTCTCCCCCCCCCTTTTTTTTTCACGATCCCTTTTGACTGGAATTCGACCCATTTTTTTTTCTTCTTCTTCCCAAAAAGAAAAACTCCACTTTGTATTTTGTCCCCTCTGTGTTCAGCCCTGTGTGGCCAATAAAGAAACATATCTAATGCGTCACCTTTTCCTTCATAGCAGTTGACTATGGTGCTGCTACACCAGTCATTGGGTATGACTCCATCATGTATCACCTGGTTGACTATACAGATGACTAGACTATAGCCTACACTGCTAGATATGTAGAATCAATGTAGAATAAAATGCTTTTCCTCCAAAATCACAAAGAAACAAACCCCTGCAGTGCAGTTGAACTCGTAACCCATGGTTTTACTGTGATACTTTACTCACTCACTCACTGCTGCTTATACAGATATGTAAATAGTAATTATTCTATCAGACTAGAGTCTGCTGAATGTATGTATACCTTGCTCTGTTTTTTGATTTTGTTTAAATTCATTTTTTGTTTGTATATTTATATAAAAAAAGTAATATCATGGCTTTTGATTAAATAGCAAACAGAATCTTTTTTGTCCTTGCAGATATGGTTAATTGATAGCAGTGAAGCAAACTGCTTTAGGAATGGTTTATCCAAAAACTACTGTTATCAAATATGTAACTGTGTGGGTGTAGGAACCACCTTTTCCTCCTTGCTGTAGAATAGAAGCTACTGGCACAATCACTTTTACCATCATCACCATCGTCATTGCAACATTATCACATTTGTTATTGTATTTGTTGCTGTTGCCATTGTTATAGTTTCTATTGTCATTATTGATCATTTGTAGGAAAAAGAGATTATGTAATGTTCATGTCCTACTCAAGGGTGTTAATGCAAAGACTGTGAAATTAAATGATGGTATTACAGCTTTAAATCAAATCAAATTGCTGAGTATTGAAAGACTGGTTTGACAAATTGTCAGAATTGTTAGAGTGGCAGATAGAATGCCTTGTAGTATTTGTTCCAACTAACTGCACATTAAGTTCAAACCTCACCAAGGTCAACTGCTTTACTCCCTTTCATGGTTGATAAATGAAGTATTAGTTTGATACTGAATTGATTCTTTCTCTTTCTTCTCTGCTGTTAGCCACATTGTATCATAAAAAGGATTGAGTGAAGGGTCAGCAATCTTTCCTTATCGAAAAACTGACATCAAACTGGAACCATCCAAGAACGGTTAGATGTGCAGTACAGCATTGAACTGAAAATAGAAGTGTTGCTACATTATTACTTCAGACTGGTTCTTCAAGTTTGTTTGTGCTATATTCTTTCCTGATAATATCTGGGTTAATTTCTTCCTAGTCTTTCTAAATTTAGTCACCCAAAATACAATACATCATTTGTATCTATGAAGTAACAGCCAGACATACATATTTTCTCTATTTCTGCTTAAAACATTTGGATTCAATATTTCTGATTATCATCAGAAATATTGAATTTAGAGTATTTATAACTTCGGGCTTTCATAGAGCAAAATAACTGAGAGACAAGCCAATTGAAGAATCTCTACAGGGAGCCTTTAAAATCTAATTAGAAATAATTTTGCATTTAGAAAAGAACAATATTAGTGAAAGACTAATATCATTTAGAGTTTTTTCATTTTTAATATCTGGTAATATATTTTCTTTTATATTTAGGATAGGTAAGATGACTAAGTGCATTCATCATCATCATCATCATCATCGTTTAACATCTGTTTTCCATGCTAGCATGGGTTGGATGGTTCAACTGGGGTCTAGGAAACCAGGAGGCTACACCAGGCTCCAGTCTGATCTGGTAGCGTTTCTACAGCTGGATGCCCTTCCTAACACCAATCACTCCATGAGTGTAGTGGGTGCTTTTTACATGCCACCGGCACAGTTGAGTATATAATTAGCTACCTTATTGGCTATAATTAAGTTTACTGTTGGCATTTTGTTGTAGTTATTGCTTTTAGTTTCAGATTGTAGTTTAACCCTTTCGTTACTGTATTTATTTCGAGATTCTCTGTTTCTTTTAATTACTTTCAATATAAAGGATTTAGTAAAATAACTTAGTTATCATTCAGCTAGTGTTAGGAACATAAATTGTGATTAAGGTTTGATGGAAGATTTTAATTCAAAACTTATGAAAATACGACATTTGTACTCAGAGCCAGAGCTGGTTTCAGCTGGGTTGGTATCGAAAGGGTTAGACTTACAGTCAAAAGTATTCCCTCTATGGCCATCCCAACTTTTTCCTTTATACAGAGAAACTGTGATTATATCAAGTGTGTCCTTTTAGGTGGAAGAATTTGTTTTTTTAGTCTCTTACTCGTTTCAGTCATTGGACTGCAGCCATGCCCCAGCTGCTGCGGCACTGCCTTTAAGGGTTTAGTCTAAGAAATTGAGCTCAGTACTTATTTCTAAGTCTGGTATTTATTCTGTTGATCTCTTGTGCTGAACTGCTAGGTTATGGGGATGCACACAAACCAACATTAGTTGTCAAGAAGTATGTGTGTATGGGGCAAACATGCGCATGCACACACACATACACACAATGGGCTTCCACACAGTTTCTGTCTACCAAATTCACTCACAAGGCATTAATCAACGTGGGGTTATAGTAGAAGACATTTGTTCAAGGTGCCAGACAGTGGGACTGAACCCAAAGTCACGTGGTAGCAAAGCGAGCTTCTTAACCACCCAGCCATACCTGTGCTTCTGGTATTACATTGTTTCTGGACAGTACAATTTATTCTTCATTGCCTTAGTTCATCTTTCTATCTGGTGCTAAGTTTCCAAATCAAACAAGAATATTCAGGTTCAGTTTGGAGTTTAGTAATTATCATAATCTTCTTTGCCATTACCATTGAATTAGAATCTCAGTTCTGGTTATGGATTGTGTATTATGGTAACCATATGCGACAGCTTACTTCACATGAAAATTTTCATTCATGGCTGTCCAACCACCAGCTGGATATCCTCCTCCAAACATCAGGTTTATTTAGTCTGGGAATCCCTAAGTGATATCAAGGCAATGAGATAACTGTAGTGTGGTTACTTGATAGACTCACGACAGCAGCAAAATCTCTTTCAAATCATATCTTACCATCTGGGTACCTCCCCCACTAAAAAAAAGCAGAGAAAACACTGGATAATGAAGTTGTAGATATATTGTTTGAAAAAGGAGAGGATGATAATCACAGTTTGTCTTTTATCACAGAGCTGACCAGAGATTAAACAGGGACAACTATAGTTACAACAAGCCAATGAGAAGGCCCTCTACAAGGTTGTTTGATCTGCTAGACCAAACTAGCTATTTTGCTGCTAGAAATAGATGCTAAATCTCTCTCATATCACTAGTACATTAAAAATAAAAGGATATTTTTGATAATGTAGTCCTAGATAAACATTTAAAAAAAAAAAAAGTGGAAGATCATGTTAGAAATATCATCGGTGTGCTTGATCAGGGCTAACTTAGGATAAACAACAATAGCAGAATCTACTTAAACGATATACAAATTTGAACATTATCATCATAATTTAACGTCTGTTTTGCATGTTGCCATGGATTGGAATTTTGATAGGGGCTGGCAAGCTGGATTGCTGCACCAATAGGCACCAATTGTCTGTTTTTAGGCATCTACTGCAGGATGCGTTTCCTAACACCAACCACTTTACTATCCTGTTAACCTATTTATATAAAATGGGCGATTTGCTGGTTAATTGTCTGTATCATGCAACTGTGTTTATTACATTTCTTCACTTTATTTAAACTATTATAAACTCAACAAGAATATTAAGATTTAGCAACTCAGATAAAATTGTTTTCTTGGATCACGTTAACTTATAAAAACATACTTGGGTGTGTAAGGAAGGCAGTGGTGGGACCCTGAAAATGGAAGATAAAATTTTAGTTGTATTTTTCTACAACAGTTTTTAAAATTTTACTTGAAATTGTTTTTAAGTTGAAATTAATCTGAAATATATTTACAAAGAAAATACTACATGTCAACCACTTTGCTCCCATATCTAACCCTGTTTTCTTTGCTCCCTCTCCCACTCCTTATAAAGTTATAGTTTTTAGATAAACACATATGCAAACATATGTGGACTACACACCCAAAGTTTTAAGAGATAATTTTTCACTAGCTTGGATAAAGAGGATGGCAATGATGATGATGATGATGATTAAAATGACAGTAATAATAATGCTTTATTACTAAAAGGGCACAAAAGAAGAAACATTACAAAGGTGAAAACTAACAGAAACAGTGAGAAAACAAAATGTGAAATATTTACTGTGCAAATAAAAACCTTTTCTATAAATTTTAAATCAACATTATTGGTTTTCTCTCCGTTTTGTTCATACAATAGGAACATCACTTTCCAATGACAACATGATGATTATTATGTAATCATCATCATTATTTTTTATATAATTGGTCTGTCAGTAATTGCTATCACTCCCAGCTATTAAAGTCAATCAATGAACTTGTCATCAACTCATCATCATCATCATGTTTAAACTATGCTAATGATATTTATTTTGGTTGAGTGTTATTTTCATGTTTGTTTGTGCTGTGTTATCTTTTCTTTGTTTCATCCTCTCTAGAGATAGAGCAAATGTGTATTAAGAGACATACATCATAACTACAACTAACAAAAAAATCAAGGGACATCATAACTACAATGCACAAAATTATTAAGAGACATCATAAGTACAACCAATGTGCTTAGAGACGATCATTTTGCCTCTTACTTCTTAGCATTTTTATTAGACAATTTAAAAATCTCAATTATGTTTAGTTGCTAGGTGGCATTACAAAAATAAAGTTTATTTATCTGACCCTTAAAATTGTGTTTTAAAGGCAATAATAACTAAAATGTGAAAATCAAACTGTTCTCATGGTTTATAGCTGGTGGTGTAGCAAGTGAATGAAGGATATTTAAATAACTACAGTGTCTAATTACAAAAGCTAGAGTGACTCACACACATACAACAGTGTGTGTGTGTGTGTGTATTGATGATATAAATTTATGAAACATTGAACATTTCTCTATGAAATAGGAAATGCATTAATAACCTCTGTTTGCCCTATATTGACTTGCAATGTCAATAACCACACCTGTATATTAAAAGTGAGCATACCTAAAGATCCAGTAAATTCATTTTAAGGAAAGAAACATCATGACCTTTCTAAATTATGTGTGTTTCTCTCTTGAACTTATATCAGGTTTTATCATTATCTTTTAGTTGCTTGACTCATTAGACTGTGGTCATGCTGGGGCACCGTCTTGAAGGGTTTTAGTTTTAACTCATTGACCCCAATCCTTATCTCTTTTCTTTTTGCAAAGCCTGGTACTTATTCTATTAGTCTCTTTTGCCAAATTGCTAGGTTACAGGGATGTAAACACATCAACACTGGTTGTCAAATGGTGATGGTGAATGACACATACTCAATGACACACACACACACACACACACACACACACACACACACACACACACACACACACACACACACACACACACACACACACACACACACACACACACACACACACACAGGTGTGTGTGTGTGTGTGTGTGTGTGTGTGTATATATATATATATCTGTGTGTGTGTGTCTAATATATATATTAGACAGGCTTCTTTCAGTTTTCATCTAACAAACCCACTCCTTTGCTCAGTCTAGGCTATAGTAGAAAACACTTGCCAAACATGCCACACAGTGAGCCTGAACCCAGAACCATGTGGTTGGGTAGCAAACTTCTTACCACTTATCCACACCCATGCCTATTATTAGATAACCAATAAACATTTTTTCCTCCGTGAAATACATTTGGTTTGGTCTCCTAACAGTTGAATACTTCCTCATAATGCTCTTGCGATTCTTTGATGGCAGAGTTGTTACAATGCTGGATAAAATGCCTTTCAGTGACTCTGCACTTTGAGTTCAAATCCTGCTGAGATTAACTTTGCTTTTCATCATTTCAGTGTTGAGAGAAAAAAAAAGATACCAATCCAGGGCAATAGACAAGTGGAACTGTCAGAACATTGCAATATTTATTCTAGATCCTTGTATTTTGGGTTCAAATCCACCTGTGGTCTACATGTATAGTAGACTTAATTTGCCATCTAGTTTCATTCTACCACCTGGCATCTTGAGTGCCTTTAGTACAATACACTCTGTCATGAGCATTTGGACTTGGCCTCCAGTTTGAGGTACCATCCGTCTTATCTCTCTCCCACAAATCTTGGAGATCCTGTAAAGGGTCATGGACATCGTCCTTCCTCCAGATTAAAAAATTAAAAAAGTACTACAAAAAAAAAAAATGCAAAGGATCTCTTAAGCCTTTTGTTAACATATTTCTACTGAAATGCACTTCCATTGTTTCAATTGATTTTGAAAATAATGAAAAATTTAGTAAAATAGCTTTGTCATCATTAAACCGGTGTTTCGATCATAAATTAACACAAAACTTTGAAGATTTTAATTTAGATCACTTTAAGAAAAAGGAAATTTGTATCATAGAACCAGGAGTAGTCTCAGGCAGGTTGGTATTAAAAAGTTCAACGACTTTGTGAAGTTACATGTAATTCCATTCCACATATATATAACTGGTCTCTATAAAATTGTTTATTAAATTTTACTGTTATCAAGATAATTATAATGGCTATCTGCATGTGCAATCCCTGTGAGTCAGGGTGGCTGTTTCAGTGCATCTCCCTTGCCAGCCTCTGGGGCAACGCCTTTTCCATTTTGTCTACTGGGACCGCGAAGCAGTCTGACAAGCCGTTTTAGATATTTTTCTGATGTGAGGAAGAGGAAAGATGTGATGACTTAAGAATATTATGGCAATTGTAAAGAAGACTAACATAAACAAAAGTGAAGAAATGTTGATATCAACAACAATATAGATATATATATATATATATATATCTATATATATAATATAAATTATCACAAATTCTCTCCATATAAATTTAGTACTAATGTGAAGAAATTCTTGTTTAAAAAACATCTAAGTTGAAGGATAAATCTGAAAATATATCACAAATATCTATTCTAGTAAGAATTCTGTTTTTGTAACTAAATAGCATTTCTGTATGTGAGAGAATAAATACATCACTTGTATGTATTAGACATTATATTTTAAATTGAAGTGAAATAGTGATCTTAAGAAGCTTTGAATTAAAAAAAAAAAAAAATT
>NC_068981.1:160815525-160823269 GCF_001194135.2 Octopus bimaculoides
AAAAAAAAAAAAAAATTTATTTCTTTCCAAGCAAGACTAAATACATTTGCCTTTACTCCTTTGTGAAATGTAAATCAGGTCAACAAAGCTGTATTATTAACAGGTCAATTTGTGAATTTATCTTTCCAGTATTGCAAGAAGGATTGTGAGTCATCCACAAAACACTCAAGTTTCGTGAGATTAGAACGAATCTGTTTTTTGGTCTTGATAAAATATTGGTAACACCTTGTTGAAAGAAAATTCTTAATGAGCTGAGTCTATTATTACCCAGTTTTGATTTCTGTTTGTACAGACAGATCTTTTTACTTTTTTACCTGTTCCAGTCACTGGCTGTGACCATGCTGGGGCACCACCTTTAATGGTTTTAATTGAATGAATTAACCCCAGTACTTAAAATTTTTTCTTTTAAGCCTTGTACTTATTCTACTGGTTTCTTATACTGAACTGCAAATTTACAGGGATGTAAACAAACCAGTACTGGTTGTCAGGTGGTGGTGGGAGACACTCAAATGCATAAACACATACATGTGGATATATACATACTTGTTTCTTTCAGTTTCCTTCAGCCAATTCCCCATTCAAAGCTTTGGTTGATCCAGGGCTACAGTTAAAGACGCTTGCAACTGAACCTGGAACTATGTGGTTGAGAAGCAAACTTCTTACCAAACACCCATGCATGTACCTATAATTCTTCAAGTAATTTGGGTATCATTGTCATTAATTGTCATGTCTGTGTCTCTGAAGATCTATTGATTGATATATTTTGAATTCTTTGTATAGACACAGGCATGGCTCTGTGGTTAAGGAGCTTGCTTTGCAACCATGTAGTTTTAGGTTCAGTCCTGCTGCACTGCATCTTAGGCTAGTGTTTTTTACTACAGCCCTGGGTCAAACAGCTGACCAATGCCTTGTGAGTGGATTTGGTAGACAGGAACCATGGAAACCTATTGTATGTGTGCATTTGTGTTTGTTCCCCAACCAATACTTGACAACTTGTGTTGGTTGTTTATGTCCCCATGACTTAGCAGTTCAGTATAAGAGACCAATAGAATAAGTACCAGACTTAAAAAAAAAAAATTGGCACTTTGGTTGATTTGCTTGACTAAACTTTTCAAGGCAGTGCTCCAGCATGTCTGTTGTCCAATGATTGAAAGAAATAAAAGATAAAGATTAAAATCTATCAGATTCATGTCTTCATAAAATAGCAGTTAATTCTTTTGGAATATTTTATTTAAGATTTTCAGCATATAATGACATTAGACTTTATATGTGCCAGTTTGAGTCAGAAAAGAGCGAAAGACTTGCCAGTAGGCCTGCTAATCATGTGTCTCAAATTAGATAAAAGTATTGATTTATTGATTTTAATATACTGGATTTGGTGAGTAGTAGGAAGAGGTTGTAATATTGTAGTGTGACACAGTTGATTAAACCAACCATAATATTTGACTAACAGGGCATGGTTAACTTTGGTAGGATTTGAAGAAAGAAAATAAAAACATAAACAAACTAACCCTGGTTGTCAAGTGGTGGGGACCAAACTCACACACACACATATTTACACATCATCATCATCATCATTCTTTAACATCTGTTTTCCATGCTGGCATGGGTTAGACTGTTTGACTGGAACTGGTAAGCTGGAGAGCTGCACTAGGCTCCAGTCTGTTTTGGTATGGTTACTACAGCTGGATGCCATTACTAACGCCAATCACTCCACGCACGCACACACACACACACACACACACATTCATACAAACATACATAATAAATATACACATACACACATACACATGACAAGCCTCCACACAGTTTCTGTCTGCCAAATTCAGTCAGATGGCATTGGTTGGCTCCAGGCTTTAATAGAAAACACTTGCCCAAGATGTTATGCAGTGAGACTGAACCTGAAACAACATGGTTACAAAGCAAGCTTCTTAACCACAAAGCCATGCCTATATAATCTGTGTCTATGTATAATTAGTAACAATTTGACTGGACTCCACATTATTTTAACCCTTTAACATTTAGTTTACCCTGTCAAAAGTAATGCTCATTCATTCATATTGTTTTGAATTAAGCGTACTTTATCTTGTCGCTTAAAGATTTCAATGATGTGATTGTTTATTTTTAGAAGGACATTGTAGGGTAGGTGTGAGATACTTGATTTAGCTGGTCTGAACATAAAACGGAGAATATTTTTGACAGATATGGCTGGTTTAAATGTTAATGGGTTAAATAACATGGAGCTGAATCAAACTATTTTAAACTTTCAACTGCTACATGTACCACTGGTGGTTCATCGCAAACTTCACACGATTGCCATATGCACCACCCATGGTACGTTTTCATAATTTGAGAAAATATTTAATTCTGTATCTTTGGTGAGGATATTTAACCCTTTAGCATTCAAATTATTTTGTTGAATATAATGCTTGTTTATTCACATTCTTTTAAATTTACCATTCTCTATCTCATAGATTTAAAATTTCAATGATATGATTGTGCATTTTTAGAATGACATTATAGGCTACTTGTGAGAGGCCAAATCTGTCTGGCCTGAAAATAAAACATGTACAATATTTGAGCTAGATATGGCTGGTTTAAATGCTAAAGGGTTAAATAACATGAGTGCTAAATATTAAAGTTTAATTATGAAATACATTAAAAATGCCAAAAAATTAAATTTCCTTGTAATTAACCATTATGCAATGTGACTGCAAAATATGTGGCATGATCAGTAACTTCCAGTAACAGGTTGTGGCAGTTAACATGTTAAACCCACGTAACAGATGTGTTGAATGCTACTTTTTTTTCCATTTGTTCACCCAATTGTGTGTGTTTGTGTGTCTTCATGTCGACAGTTTGAGCAAAAATATAGCAGCAATTGTTTCTATCGTTTGTAAAGAGTATGTCTTGTAACTCAGCAGTTTCAATATATGAAGGAGATCAGTCAAATGAAAATTAAGTTAGGGTTGGTAAAGGATGACTAACTGTAGAATACTAACTCCATAAGTTACATCCAACCCCTGCCAGCATGGAAAAAGTGGACATACAAATGGTAATGGCATGTGTATGTTGTAACTTTCCTTTGACATTTTCCTGGATTGTTTCTGTCTCTTTTAGATAGTTGTTAATACAAAAGACTTAAATATATACAGACAGATTAGCTGTGATTTATCTTGTCAAAACACTGTGCTAAAATAAAATCCATTCATCTTTTCTTTTTTCCTTCTTTCCGTTTATACTTTTAAAAGAACTTTCTTGTATCTAATTCTGTCAGGGAGCAGCCATTTGATAAATATTTACAGCCATTTGCTGAAACACAAATTAATCTTGTGTTAAGCTGTATAACAAACTTGTCTCCATATCTGCTGATAAATGCTGACACATAGCTTGAGTGTATTCATTCTTAATGCTGGTAATTTGCATCTAAAATCCACATTAGAATTTTCAATTGAATATTATCTGCAACAGTTGTGATTGCAACTTATTTCTTTTACAATTTGTTTCTTTGCATTTCTCTCTATCATCCCTGCCGCTGATTTCTGTGTGTGTGTGTGTGTGTATGTAACTAATTAGCTATATTGATTTTTAGGGTTGTAACAAGGGTATTCAACATGCCTGTTGCCCTTCCTTTCTCCCCTTTATGTGTACATAGATGACTCACTGGAGTCTATCAGTCTGATTCACCTCTGTTCTGCTATTTCTATTCAAATATTCTGTTGATTTCATGACTTGTTGCTTATTATTATTATTATTATTATTATTATTATTATTAGCATGCCTCCTCCTTTCAAACTTTTTTTTGTTATTTTTATTATCCACATATTTTATTTTTTCTTGCTCCCCCATCCCTTAATTTTTCTTTCCTCCTTTAAAAAGGGGAATTTGGGAAGGTTGTGCATTCCAATACGGATATATATTTTTAAAACTTTGATTGTTCATGTGTATTTTTTGAAGAATTTATTAGGAATTATTCCTGATAGAAAACACAGAATTACACAGATTGCATGCAGTATTCTACATTTTTGTTGATTTTTTTAATTATTTTTTTTTTAGCAAAATGCATTACTGGGAGTTTGTTTAGATATATGTCGTTTGTTTATTATGTGGAAGTATTGCATGCATTTTCCATGGTGATTATGACTATTTAATGTAGCTACCAGTTCAAGGTGAGAAACTGGCTACTTAATTGAATACAGCATTTGAATGTAAAGGAATACATGCAACTATAGCTTTACTTGGATAAACTTAGTGTGACACATCAGTGGCATTGCTGGTTAATAACATGACCCAGATATGACAGGCTTAGCTGTGAGGCTTTACTGCTACAGCAAGAATGAAAGAGCTTCTGGATATTAATGATAATAATAATCCTTTCTACTATAGAAACAAGGCTTAGAATTTTGGGAGAGTTGGCTAGTTGAATACATTGACCTCAATATTTGACTGGTATTTATTTCATTAACCTCTGAAAGGATGAAAGGCAAAGTTGACCTTGATGGAATATGAACTCGAAACAAAGATTGATGAAATACCACAAAGCAATTTTGTCCAGCATGCTAATTCTGTAAGCTCACCACCTTATTGATGTCAATAATAATAATAAAAGAATAATTAACAAAAGCAGGTTATAATGGTTTTTATAAAAGTTTCTGTAGTAGTGGAACCCATTCAATTTGAGGAAATATTAATATTATAAGAGATAAATCTGTCAAATTTTGGTTCAAGGCCAACAAGGGAGTGAATAAGTTGAATACACTGACCCCAGTGTACAACTGGTATTTATTTTATTGGCCCTGAAAGAATGAAAGGAAAAGTTGACCATGGCAGAATTTGAACTCGGGATTTAAACTTGGATAAAATACTGCAAAGCAGTTTGTTCAGTGTGCTCACGATTCTGCTAGCTCTCCACCTTATTAATGACAACAACAACAACAGCAATAATAATAATAATGGCTTAATGAGATACCTAGCCCAAAGTAAAGAAACCTTACTAGTGAAAAGAATGAGGGAGTATTTAAAAGCAGAGAAAATAGGGAGAAAGAAAGAAGTACAAAGAGGACATGGAGAAGAATTAGGCAACAAGGGACTACTCAATCGTTTCCATGTAGTCACAACAGAAGTTGCTGGAAAAAATAGGTGGGATTGGCTGATGAAAGGAACACTAAAATAAGAGACTGAGAGCACTATACTGGCAGTGCAGGACCAAGCTTTGGCCATGAATTGGAGTGTCAACCAGAGGAATGAGCGTCTCCACTGTGCTGCATCTGAAATAGAGTGGATGGAACCATAGCCCATATCACAAACAAATACCCTAGACTTGTCAAAACCAGTAGAAGTTGTGGCGACATGATCAGGTAGTGAAAGTGCTACATTGGAAACTGTGCAAAAAGTGGGGGTTAGAGAGAGGCAAGACATGGTATGAGCACAAACTGCAAAGAGTGGTTGAGTCGGAGACTAGCAAAATCTGGAATTTCCCAATCCAAACAGATCAGGTGCTAGAGCATAACAGACAGGACCTAGTAGTGGTGGTAGACAAAGTGCACTACATATGCTATATAGTTGATGTTGCATGCCCCTTTGACCCATGAATAGTCAAGAAGGAAGGTGAAAAGATAGATATATACAACTCTCTTAAGTACGAAATAGCCTGGCTATGGAAAATGAAGGTGAAGATAGTGCCAATTATTGTTGGGTCCTTGGTGACAGTATCAGAAGGCATCAAGAGGAATATAAAGGAAATTGGAATAGAGTGCCCAGTAGAACTGTTACAAAAGGTTTGCCTTTTTGGCACAGCTAGAATAATTGGGAAAGCATTAGATAGCTACCAAAAAAAGAAAGATAGCATGGTACTGTAGGCTGTAGATAGCAAGCCCACTACGCATGCCAGACTCCAGGAGCTGCAACAAAACCTGTAATAAAGAGAAATAATAATAATAATAATTAACAAAAACAAAGTTATAATGGTTATTAAAAGTTTCTATAATAATGAAATCCCTTCAATTTGAAGAGATTTCAACATTATAAGAGATAATGCCACTGGTTCATGCCCAAAAAGAAATTGATAATTTTGACATTCAATTGATCCAAAAATATTTTCAGGGATTACATGAGTCAGTTTCTTTTTTGTATATGCATTGATAAGATCAAATGTAAACTGATGAAACTGCTTCCATGTCATCCAAAATCAAATTGAATTTCTGGAAGAATGGTTACGAGTATTAAAATTGGTTTAAAAGCATATTCACCAAGTAAATGTTATTAATGCATGTCTCAGTCACATGTTTTTTGAATTATCTAACAATCTCTCGCTCAGCCAGATTCTAAGTCCATTTGCTTTGGAGGTCAAATTGATCATTAGTGACAATGTCTTATGAAATTGGAGCTCCGGTTTGGTATGAATGCAGAAGAAGTGAACTACAAGCTCAGCTGTGATTCTTAAGGGTTAACAAATTATGCTAGATCATGCAGAGTAAAATATACAATGACATGAATATTGATAGTGGACAAAATGCTGATATAGTCTCTCAGGTTTTGAAAATAAATGATTCTGCTAATAAGACTGATAAAAGATGATTTAGATGCAGTTCTTGTTCAACAAAAGGAATTAAACCAGTCCATTTCCAAGATATGTGATGTCATTGTTATGCTAATATTACAAGCATTGCATATATTTTACATACAATTTAAAGTAGATATCAACTTAGCATCAGAGCTTAGTTTATTCAGTTGTATAAAACTTCTGAAAATAATCATGTGTAGCATGTACTTTACTTAGATAAACTTTGTATTACATAACAGCTTACATGCATGTGAGGAATATCTGCACGCACGCGCGTGTGTTTGTGTGTGCGCGCACACACATTTATAATCATCATCGTCATTTATTGTCCAAATTCCATGATTAGGTCAGAAGACTATTGAGCTCCATTGTCTGCTTTAGCATGGTTTCTGCAGCTAGATGCTCTTCCTAATGCCAACCACTTTAGAGTGTACTAGGTGCTTTTTCATATCATCACTACTGGTGATGTCACCAAGTTGCTCACAACACGTGATCCCTTAATTGAAGGGATGTAGTATTGAGAGAAGTGGATTATGCTAGCTGTTGAGAGTTAAGACTATGATAACGGGATCTGAAGAGGTGTTTTGCTATAGAGGAGATACATGGCTACCCAAGCTGGTAAAGGATAGAAGAGAGTCATGATGAAGTGTCAGGGTTCAAGAGGGTGAATGTGAAGTGGATGGGGACAGAAGAATGGGCAAGGCGTATGAGATCAGAGGATCAAGTAAGTTTGCAAGAATGTGAAGTGAGCAATAGATGGTTGGAGGGAGGGAATATAGGGATAAATATGATGCAGTGAATAAGAGGGGAAGGTTATGGTCTTTGAATGTCAGTGTGAAGGTAGATATATGAAGGCACATGGCTCAGTAGTCAGTGTTCTGCTCACAATCATGAGGTAGTGAATTTGATTTCTGGACGAAGCTGTGTGTTGTGTTATTGAACAAAACACCTTATTTCATGTTGCTCCAGTTCACTCAGCTGCAGAAAGGAACTGTGATGTCACTGGTGCCAAGATGTATCAGCCTTTGCCTTTCCCTTGGACAACATTGGTGGCATGGAGAGGGGAGGCTGATATGTATAGGCAGCTGCTTGTCATAATCAACCTTGCCTGGACTTGTGCCTTTGAAGGTAACTTTCTAGGTGCAATCCCATGGTCATTTATGACCAAAGGGGGTCCTATAT
>NC_068981.1:160823823-160824924 GCF_001194135.2 Octopus bimaculoides
ATGTTATTTTTTGTATATTCTCCCACATATATATATATACATATATACATACATACATATATATATACATACATACATATATACACATACATACATATATGTGTATATATGTATGTATATACATATATGTGTGTGTGTATATATATATATACACACAGACACACACACACATATGTATACACCCACACACACATATGTATACACCCACACACATATATATGTACACACACACACACACACACACACACACATATATATGTACACACACACATATGTACACACACACACACACACATGAAATATTCTAGGTAGGTAATTTGTTCCTTCTTATAAATTCCAAACTGAAAATTTTGATGGAATTTCTCTTTAGTGTATATTGTGAACATCTGCATTCTCAAATAGTTCTTCAGATTGCTGGCACTTCTTAGTTTTGATGAATTTTTCATCATGATGTACAGTCTAATGCTACAATATTAATATTATTTCTTGAGCTTGAGCTTTTAAATTTGTTCATGCGTTTGTATTTATTTATATCAAACAGTATGTTTAAGTTAGACATTACTTGGTGTGTGTGCTTTAGTTTCTTTTGGTCATCACAGCCAAGACCATGATGGAGCACCCCTTTATTTTTTGTCTTATTATACTAGCAGTCATTTTTCATTTTGTACAATTTGCAGTAAGAAGGAAGTTGAATTGTTTTAATTGAAATGAGGTGTAGTTCAATCTACTGGTGACTGCAGCCGAAACACCCTCAAATCACACTCTTCTGTTTTCATAACTTATTGCTTTAGTTACACTGCTGAGTCTATTTAGAGTAATCTCTCTCTCTCTCTCTCTCTCAAGCATTCTTGTTAAATATTATTGGGTATTCTTATGAAACCTGTGGAAACTCCACAGGTTTTCTATTGAACACACAGAACTTTAGTTGTTTGTTAGTGTGGTGGTTATAATAATGGCAAACAGCAGGCAAGAGAAATAGACAGACAGAGTAATAGGAAATCATGACAATTGTTAGATGAGGTGGTAACAGTGAAAGATAGGAGAAACAAAATGAAATGTTGTTAAATCACTATAGACATATAATCATATATGTACATGCAC
>NC_068981.1:160824990-160832497 GCF_001194135.2 Octopus bimaculoides
CACACACACACACACACACACACACACACACACACTCTTTCTCTCCTATACACATACATATTCATACATATAAACATACATTGAGGATTGTAATAGTTTGTTGTGATGATGCTGTTGGTAGAATGTTTAGTCAATGAAGGAAGGAGGTGGTAGTGGGTTTTTATGTTTGAAGGAGTTGATAGCAAATTATTTTAGTGAAATGAAATTTGAAAAAAAAAAAGAATTGCCATATGATTTGACATATATGTCTTAGTACAAATAACCAACACCTCCACAACTACTAATAAATAAATATATTCACTGTCACCTCCACCATTTGCAGTTATTTCTTATTTACCTGTTTTTTTAAGAGATCAGTGAAAGTTGTTACGGTTCCATAATTAATGAATTGCAAAAGTTTAGAATGAAACTATTTCACTTAGTTCTTTAGTCCTTTTTATATCAATCTGCCTGAGACTGTCCTTGGTTCTATGATACAGAATATCTGATCTAAATTAAAAGCCTTCCATTAAAATGTCATGTTAATTTGTGTTTCAAACAACAGGTTTATAACGACAGTTATTTTATTAAATGTTTTCATTATTTTCAAAATTCATTAAAACAAAATCAATGAATTTCAGCAGAAATATAGTAACAAAAGGGTTAAATTCTCCTTTTATATCTCAGCAGACCTTATGTTCTGTGGGATTTCAATATTTATTTTGAAACTCTGTATAATATTGGTACAAAGCATGTCTTAAACTTAAGTTCAGGTAGTTCTTAGAGTAAAACGGCAAATATCATACTAGTGTAAAGTAGCTTGTGTAGAAGTTAGAGGTTTTTGCTTGAAATGTTTTACAGTATCTACTTAAACACCATCATCATCATTTAACATCCGCTTTCCATGCTAGCATGGGTTGGGCGGTTTGACTGAGGACTGGCAAGCCAGGAGGCTGCACCAAACTCCAAATCTATTCTGGCAAGGTTTCTACAGCTGGATGCCCTTCCTAACGCCAACCACTCCGAGAGTGTAGTGGGTGCTTTTGGAGTGGTTGGCATTTGGAAGGGCATCCAGCTGTAGAAACCTTGCCAGTTATGATTTGAAACATGATCAGCTACCTCCAGTAAGCACCAGTTATCTACTGGATTTTAAATCATCTACTATAGAACTAGAAACCTATTTCATATGAAGAGGATCTGCCTGGCAGATTGTTGCAGGGAATATAATTATAACCCAATTTATGATATCAGTAATTCACAATATTCATGGATAGCTATGTCAAGTTGACCTCACTGCTAAGGTTGTGGTATTTTAGCTCCAGGTCAACACTAACTGAGGAGACCTATAATCAAAGACTGGCTCACTGTGACCATCCAGTCCTTTTTATTTCAGGGAATACATTGTTCTATATGTACTTCTTTAAGGTGGTAGGCTGTGATTTGAAGGAGCTTTAGCTTCTCTTTCTATTAGTTGAATGATCATGAAGAGGTTAGACTTATAAGGTTGAATATATATATATATATATATATATATATATATACATATATATATTGTATATATATTGTCAACAGAAAAAGCAACCCAAATATTCTCTTGAGAGAGAGAGAGGAGTATTGACTCTGGTACTTATTTAGCAACTTTGTAAGGATGAAAAGCAAAGTTGACTTGGGAAAGATTTGAACTCAGAATGTAAAAAGCTGGATTATAACTGGAAGGTGTTTTTCTGATGCTCTAATGATCCTGCCAATTGGCTGCCCTACATGTATATTTAGTATATAAAAATAGTTTTTTTTCCCTAACGTAAGCTCAAGGTCACATTTGGGGGAGGAGTTGAGTCAAATAAATCAATCCCAAAGTTGACTGGTATGAATATGTATACAATT
Source organism: Octopus bimaculoides (assembly GCF_001194135.2). Taxonomy (NCBI): domain Eukaryota; kingdom Metazoa; phylum Mollusca; class Cephalopoda; order Octopoda; family Octopodidae; genus Octopus; species Octopus bimaculoides. The sequence continues at coordinate 160,826,854 of NC_068981.1, forward strand.
ATGTGTACATATTGATGTTTATTTGTCCGTGTTTTTTTTTTTTTGCATGTGTCCATTTATGATCATATCGCATCATTAATTCAAACATTTTGTAATTTCTTAAAGATATTTCACCTGTAACATCAGCAAATTGGCAATATATATATTTTTTATTGTAATAAACCTCTGCCAGCCATCCAACCAGACAGCCTACTTTGTGTGTGTGTTTCTCTCTCTCTCTCAACTCCCCCTCTCTTTCTCAACTCCCTTGCAAGCATAAAGCTGTCTGGACAACTTAAGAAAATAAATGTAGGTTGCAGGCAAGAGAGCCTCTTGAGGTAAAGAGAGAATATGTATGCTGAAGGCGGTGAGAAGATTTGTTAATAAGTGGGGGAGGTAGAATTGGGCAGGTAAGGATTTAAGTGTTAGTGAAGAGTGAAGACTACCTGGGAAGAAATACATTTACCTGAATTTCAATATTTCTTTTTTAAGTTCCATTTTTTTAAATTACTAAATATGAAAAAGAAAACTTACGACAGAAGGAAAGTATTGGGGTGTGTGTGTGTGTGTGTGTGTGTGTGTGTGTGTGTGTGTGTGTGTGTGTGTGTGTGTGTGTGTGTGTAAGAAGGAGGAGAAAGAGTTGCAGTGCAACGCCCAGCTAAAGTTTTGGCCTGCTGTTAGCCATGCGCAGGTAACAAAATACTCATTACCCACAACCAATTTGATGCTATCTATTTACTACTACCATTTAAATTAACTACTACTACTATCACCACTACTACTACTACTACTACTATAAAGCTACATTATTGCTGTCTCTATTATTACCTCTACCTCTGCTACTGTCACTGCAACTGTTACTGTCAATGTTAGCAATCAGTGGTTGTACTACTGTTAATACTTCTGAAGAAGAACAGTTCCCACTGCAGGCAGGCAAATCGTCGCCACCATTGCCAAGATGACAAAAAAAGCTAAATAAGCTCTTGCATTTTTGTTATTGTTGTATTAGTGACATGACACTAGAAACATGACTTCCCTTCCACTCTCTATTGTTACCTTTGTGTTCTTCCTCTTGTAGCAAATCCGCCCCCCCCCCCGGGGTACTATTAGTAATAAGGTGAGCAGTTTTATGACCTCCAAAGAAATACATTGTAATACTTTATTGCCTGCTTTTGGTTATTGGCTGACTAGGTCAGCTTGAGAGTGGCCCCCTCAGATTGAGTCCCAAATTTTAAGACAGTGTAACTTACATTAATGACAACCTAAGAAAATTGAATGTGTATTGAATTCTAAATACAAACCGACATCTTATACCTTCTATATCTTGAATGACTAACCCAGGATTGCTTGCAAGCTTCTAATTGGTTGCCTTCAAAATGAAGGCTCTGCTCAATGAACAAGCAAGCATAAGTAAGTATGACATCTTACAAAGTTGCTTAACCTGCTAAGAATTGCAGCCAAATTTCATTTGACAAAACTTTCTTCTGATAGTATATACTTGAGTCCCTATAGTGTTAAAGTCTTAAGTTTTAGAACAACATGTTAAGACTGGATGGTCATGATTATTTTGTTCAACTATTATTATTATTATTATCATTATTAATAAGGTGGCAAGCTGGCAGAATTCTTAGCACACTGGACGAAATGTTTAGTGGTATTTCACCTGTAGCTATGTTCTGAGTTCAAATTCCACCAAGATCGACTTTGCCTTTCATCCTTTCAGGGTTGATAAATTAAGTACCAGTGAAGCACTGGGGTTGATGTAATCAACTAGTCCTCTACCCCAATATTTCAGTCGTTGTGCCTGTAGTAGAAAGGATTATTATTAATAATCTTTTCCACTATAGGCACAAAGCCTGAAATTTTGGGAGAGGGGTCTACGCAATTACATTGCCCTTAGTGCTCAATGGTGCTTATTTTATTGACCCCAAAAGGATGAAAGGCAAAGTGGACCTTGGTGAAATTTGAACTTGGAGTATTAAGCTGGAAGAAATACCACTAAGTATTTTGTCTGGTATAGGAAGGATTCTACCAGCTTGCCACCTTAATATAACGATAATGATAATAATCTTTTCTAGTATAGGCATAAGGCCTGAAATTTTGGGGGAGGGTTAAAGTGGATCACATCAACCTCAGTACTTGACTGGTACTTAATTTATCAATCCCAAAAGGATGAAAGGTAGTCAACCTCGGTGGTATTTGAACTCGGAATGTAAAGATGGATGAAATACTACTAAGCATTTTACCCAGTGTGCTAACGATTTTGCCAGCTCACCACCTTAATAAGGATAAAATAATAATAATTATGAAACATTGTATTTATAACTTTGAAGCAGATCATATCAGATCCTTTTTTTTTCTATTTTTTTTAAGCATTTATGTGCAAGTTTTTAAACATTTCTATGAAAGTTTTTTTTAAAAAAATCCATCAGCTGATTTCAATACCATGCCAGGCCCTTAAGTACCTTTAGCAGAGTCCTTTCTGCTGTATGCATTTAGACTAGACTTCCAGTCTGAATATAACTCAAGATCTAGATATTCTGCATCCAGCTGTGACTCATGGTTTCTTCTCTTCTCAACCAGTTTCAAAGGCTCTACAAAAAGATTAAGGGTGTTTACACTTCCTTATCTGACTAAGCCATAATAATAATAATAATAATAATAATTACTCCCTGTGAACAGAAACTGTTATTTCAATTTCCAGCCAAGGCTATTTTACTTTACTTGTGCAGCTGCAGGTTTTGGGAAAGGTGTGAACATTATAATTTTGATGTGTTTCCTCTTCCCAAGAAGTGTTGCCCGTGTGTTCTATCAAAAGGAACCAACAAAGCAGCCAAAGACAGTTAAGACCTGTTCTGTAACTTTTACTGCAGATATTGGATTTCTTCATGGTTGCTTTAAGAAATGATGTAAAATGAAATGAAATAAAGTTAAAGAAAATAATAAAATTATTATTGTTGTTGATGTTGATGTTGTTTGCATCTTTGTTGTTTTTCTGAGTGTTTCTGATAAACCTTTGTCAGGTTATTTCCTGGTTTCTTTTAGAAAAGAACAACTCCCAGTTGACAAAAGATTTCTCTCTCAAAATGGATTGTTTTTGATATTTTGAAGAATAGAAATAACATTTGAAAATGTAACAGGGAGAAGCATTTTAATAGAAAGACTGCTCTGTTTGCTTTTTTTAATAGAAATGTTTTGCATATGGTGCATATTGCAGTCTTCATTCTTTCCGTATAATTGGTTAAATCATTGTCATCGTGTGTGTAACTGTGGAATTGGTAACAATCCAAGCCTTCATTATCTTTGTCTTTGTTGTGATTTTAGTTTTTTTGTTGTTGTTGTGATGCTCCTTTTTAAAATGATATTTTATTTAATATTTTCTATTGTGTTCCACTTCACTGTTACTTGAGTGCCTCCTTCATGTTTTGTATTTCCTTCTCTTCAGTTATTTATGATGTTATTTATTTATAAAAAAATAAGAAAATGAGGTGGTGGTGGTGGTGGTTGTAGGAAAAATTCAACAGAATTATTTAACAGCTTTTCAGCGAATTGCTAACCAAATTTAGCAAACCAAATGCCTTTGATATTTAGTTATATCCCTCATGGATTGGCAGAATTTATAAAATTGATTATTTTTCATCTCCGACAGACATTTCTATGCTGTTTTATTTATTGCTACTGCTCAGTAAATAAAGAATAAAGACAAATAAAAAAAAAATCATTGTGGCATATAATAATTAAGGGTAATGGAAAGTTTAGTGTCCTATATTCTCTGAAACAATTAATAATCCTGTTGTTCTTAGATAATTATTTAATTTTTAAAATTATTTCTAGCCACATAAAAGTTGTGGATTGGTTGAATTAGTATTGCAGCAGACAAATTTTTTGATATATGTGTCCCTAATGGATAGACATAATTAAGAGAGCAGCTGACCAAATACCTTGGGATATTTAGTTACATCCCTCATGGATTGGCAGAATTAGTAGAACAGCAAATGAAATGCCTTGTGGTAGTTAGTTGTTTCTGTAAGTTCTGATTTCAAATCCTACCATGGTCAGTTTTTATCTTTCATCCTTCTGGTTGAGTGTTTGATCTACCTAGGGTTAAATTAGTAGTAACATGGAACATCCACTTTGATGTAGTGATTAACTTTACTTGTTAGTATAGTTACTACTCTCATCTCTGCTTGAGATTTTACAACTAGCTACTTTGCTTTTGTATATATATACATAGATCAAAGCAGTTTGATTCAGACTTCTTGGTACTCTGAGTTTCAAGCGTGTGGCTAGTCTTTGAATGGCCAAAGACAAGCCACATGCTTGAAACTCAGAGTACCAAGAAGTCTAAATCAAACTGTTTTGATCTATACATGTAACTCCCAATAAATGTGTTGAGTGCCCTTCTTTCGTTTATCTACTCACTCATGTGTGTGCATGTATGTGTGTGTATATATATATATATATATATATATATATCTGGATTGATTTGTCCCTGCTCCCTGCTTCACAACTAGTGTTGGTTTATTTATGTCCTTGTAACTTAGCAGTTTGGCACAAGAGATTGATACAATAAGTACCAGACTAAAAAAAAAAAAAAGCACTGAGGTTAGTTTGTTCAACTAAGCCCTTCAAAGCAGTGCTTCAGCATAGCTGCAATCCAATGGCTGAAACAGGCAAAAGATAAAAAAAGAAAAGTTTGGATTACAGATTGAACAGGCTTGTTTCACCTTACTTATGACTCATCAGGATTCAATGACAGCTCCTCAAACTAGCAAATATTAGCAGTAGAAAGATACTTATCAAAATCTAAACAAGATTGTATCAGACACATTTCATTTACATAATGTCCCACGGTTCACTGCATGACATTAATTACTAGACTGGCAGGGATTTCTCCCCCCTCCCCCACCTCTGTGTATTTATTCTGACAGTGAAAATGGGGCCTGTGGTTAGCCTGCTCTGTAATATGTGATATGAGAAAAATGTAAATTTGATGCAGTAACAAAATGCTTGCTGTTGATTTGAACTCATGATCCCTGTGGTGCATTAAGGAATTAGATTACCGTTTTGAATTAGCCCCCAGTGATTGTCCCATCTACACTTAAGTGTAAGGTTCAGTTAGTTTTGTAATATATATGTATTTATGCACTCGATTTGATTGGGATTTATTATGTTTTAATATAGTAATTACATCAGTTCGAATTAATTGTAAACTCTTGTCAGATTCAGATATAACCATAAGAGAAATATGGAGAAGTGGGGCTGTTTGTCTGTTTGGTTTCTTACCTGTAAAAATTTGCTATATTCTCTCTCTCTCTCTGTAATATTATTTCTCTCCCTATTTTTCCTGACAGCACTGAGTGCCAATATTTACATTAGTCAAAATATCAAATGTTAAATCCTGTGAACCTATGCTTGTAATTTGATCTGTGGTTTCCTTTTAGGGAGGAGGAGGCTATTTATTGTTGTGTCTATCATCATCATTATTCTATAAAACCAACCTTTTTTTCTCCTTTTGGTAATGTATCCTGTATACAGTAATGTACAAGAAATGTGTGTAGGATTTAATTGACAGGGAAGGACAGTTAAATCCATGTATAAACTTAATCTCTCTCTCTCTCTCTCTCTCTCTCACACACGCACGCACGCACGCACACACGCACGC
>NC_068981.1:160832816-160845602 GCF_001194135.2 Octopus bimaculoides
GTACACACACGTACACACACACACACACGTACATACACACACGTACATACACATGTTTATATAACTAGTTTCATAATCAGCCATTTGTTTAATTCTGTGTCTTACTTGAAAATTTTACTGTTATTTCTTTCTACTGTCAATTATTTAAGAAATTTTAGTTTCCTAGTATGCAATACATGTAAAAGCTTACTTTGTGTATTGCTTCAGTATCACTGAAGAGGAGAATTTATGACTAATGAAAGAAATGCTACTGAGGCCATCATTTGACCTGATAATGTAAAGGATATTGTCTGAAGTGCTGAGGCTTATCCTGAAGTGCAAATTCATGGAATAGTACTATGAACATTGGTCAGTGAGCAGGGGTGGGGAGTAGTGAGTGAGGGTTGCTTCCACATAGTCAGACTTGTTAGAAATTGCAGCCAAATCAACCTCAAATCATACCCTATTGTCTTAAAAAAAAGAAAAAGACACATTGAACAGTGTGTGTATGTGGTCCTAGATATACAAAAAGTTGATAGTTATGTCTGAGTAGAACTATAAAACTAATGCTGCTGTTGCTATCACCACCACCACTACTACTGTATTTCAAGATAGGTGTACTGAGTACATACTAGCAGCTGTGTGGGGCTGGTTGGCAATCTGTATTTCTGCATTATTTTTGATGTATAGACACAAGCAGGTCCTGTTAAGTGAATGATAATCAGATGTGTCATAATTTAGTGATAAGCATTTAATCGTTCTTCTTCAACACTGTTTTATCTTTTAGAAAAGTTCAGAGAAGTATTTTACTCTTCTATCATTCTGAGTTCAAATTCTGCTGAGGTTGATTTTTGCCTTTTGTCCTTTCAGGGTTGATAAAATAGGTACCAGTTGAGCACTGGCATCAATATAATCAACTAGCTTGCTCTGCTCTCGAAATTTCAGACCTTGTACCTATAGTAGAAAGACTTGTTATTATGGGAGCTTTTTGAAACCACAGACAGGCATTGAAAATCTTTGCAGATGATTCCAAACTCCAGAAGGCCATAAATGGTATGGGAGACCGAACATGCTTTCAGTTGGATCTGTTTGTTGTAGTCCAATGGGTGGAAAAGAACAATATGCTTCTAAATGAAGATAAGTTTAATTTGATCCATTTTGGAAAAGAGGATACTCTGAAATTACTATATGCCCCTCTCTTGGGCGACTCCCTAGTGTCATCCAACAACACCAGAGATTTTGGAGTAATTGTTAGTAACAATCTAAGCTGGACTTCCCACGTAAACAGCTAGGTTAACTTGGCCCACAAGATGCTCTTCTGGATTCTGAGAACTTTCTGGTCTACAGATTCCCACACCATCATCCTTCGCTACTCTACTTTTGCTCGACCCCCACTTTAAATACTGTTGACCCACACGAAGCAACTCATTATGAAAATGGAAGCACTCCAGAGGTCAATAACAAGATAGATAGATGGCATAATAGGCATTGACTATTGGGGTCAACTGAAAAAACTCAATCTCTACTCTCTCCAACTCAACTGGGAGTGCTACATCATTTGTACGATGTGGAAAATATTCCATCAACATTACACACATGATGTTGGCATCAGTTTTAAAATCCACCCAAGATTTGGCCCTTGTGCTATCCGCCCACTACAAAAATTGAACTTGGGACACATAACAACATTACAACACAACTATTTTAACTTAACCAGTCCAGCTCTCTTTAATATCATACCAAAATACATCAAAACGTAAACAGATCCCATAAAATTCAAAAGCTCTCTGGAAAATTTCTTCAAAAAATTCCGAACCAACCTCTTACACCCAGATATGACTCCAACAATAATTACTTTTTGCTAGAGTGGGCCATGGTGCCCCATATATGACTAAAAGACTTCACCAGGTGATGCAGTTAAGTTAGACATGGCTTAGGCCTATACTAACCAAAACCTATCAAAGTCATCAAAGTTAATATAGAATTTTCAAAGTAAGTATTAAACAGTTTAGACTGAAGTGTATAAATCATCAACTTAGGCTGCTAATTCATTACCTTTTATACTGTGGGTAGAATTTATTACATCACTGAAAGACAATGGACTCTATACATTATTCATCTATATTTCAAGCCAATACTTGTTTTACTGGTGTGTACAGTGAGACATTAAGAGTTAAGAACTTTTACCAGGGGCATAGTATAATAATGGTGATTGACTATAAACTGATGACACATCAGTTCAGCACTGATGTCTTAATTTTTGCAAATTTAACTGGAAACTATCTTGATTTAACTTTGGGTAAATTTTTTTTATATCTAGTATCTTGAAGCAAAGAAAATATACAAAAACATCCATGAAAGTTGATGGGTAGAGAGAATATATTTTAAGATTTAGTTTATTTCATAAAAGATTTAAGATTCAAAATGTCCTCATGTTATAGATCCTCCTCGTCAAAACCTGTTCTGATAAATGGGGGTAAATGTATAAACTATTTTTAATTTATCAAAAGTAAAAGTAATTCTGTCTCATTCATGTCTAGCTACCAGCATGGCTGACTGAGTTGATGACAACAAAAGCCCATGAAGGGGAGAGGGAATAGTGGCTGCACATATGTGGTTACTTGAGTTGCTGGGTGGGGGTCAAGTTGATTACATTGGCCCTATTGATTTGAAGAAGTTGAAGGGCAAAGTTGACCTCAGGATGTATAGAGCTGGAAGAAATGCTGCCTAGCATTTTGTCTGATGCACAAACAATTCCTCCAGGTTGCTGCCTTCACACCTCCACATAATCCTTTTTACTATAGACACAAGGCCTGAAATCTTAGGGGAGGGGATTAGTTGATTACATTAACCCCAGTGTTCAACTGATATATATTTTATCAATCCAGAAAGGATGAAAAGCAAAGTCAGCCTTGATGGAATTTGAACTTCAAATGTAAAGATGGCTGAAATGCTGCCAAGCATTTCGTCTGGCGTGCTAACAATTCTTCCAACTCACTGCCTTCATACCCCAAATATTAATAATAATAATAATAATGATAATAATAATTATTTCAAAATTTTTGTCACAAGGGCACCTTGGGTGGGGATGAGTCGATTACATCAATCCTATTGTTCAACTGGTACTTATTTTATTGACCCAAAAAGGATGAAAGGCAAAATCGACCTCAGCAGAATTTGAATTCAGAACGTAGTGATGGGCAAAATACTGCTAAGCATTTCATCCACCATGCTAATGATCCTGCCAGCTCATTGCCTAATAATAATAATGATTTCTAATTTTGGTATGAGCCTAATAATTTTGAGGAGACCCTAGTATTTGACTGGTACCCTGAAAGGATGAAAGGAATAGTTGAACTTGGTAGGATTTGAACTCAGAGCATAAAATACAATAATAATTATGATTTATTTTATAAAAAAACAATAAATATTTCTGAAGTAGATGTTTAGTCCATATCACTCCATAAGGAGCATAGGGCTGGTTTCTCAGTTTCTTTGGCCTATATATTCCTTTGTGGACAGGACACTGGTCTGTCGTAGGATTACTCATTTTTAGCACCTGAGTGGACTGGAGCATCATGAAATGAAGTCTTTTGCTCAAGAACACAATGCATTGCTTGGTCTGGGAATTGAAACCACATGCCTTTGATCCTATGTCCAACACCCTAACCACTAAGTCGTGTGTCTCCACAAGTTGATACAAGGCACAAATTTGAAGCAAGAGAATATTTCCTCCAATCTACTTCACTAATTGACTGCTGCTTATTTTATCAACCTCAGAAGGTCGTATCTGGTAGGATCCAAATTCAGAAAGTAAAGTGACAAAAATAATTGAAATGAAATAGCTACAATCAGGTAATTGAGGCTGGGTTGTGAACTTAGCTCACCAAAATCTTTCCTCCTTCCATACCTTTCTTAACCTTACCTTATTGTCAGTTCATGTACCCAACTGATTGTTGCTGCATTACTTAATACTTGTAGCTAATTTAAGAACAAACTGAGTCTAGTTGTTAGTTGTCAATTAAAGAAAAAAAATAAAAAAATAAAACAGAGCTAATGATTACCTGCTTGCATTTCAAATATTCATCAGAGACCTGTCCACTCCTACCATTTATTGTTGCTAGTGGCTTCGATTCAAGTGCTTCAGATAGCCAACTTGATGTCCAGCTGGTCAGTAACACACATGTTTCTTGATGGCCTGCAACCATGTACACAGTGTTATTGTCCGTCTGTCATGTAGACTCCACAGATGGTTCAGAATGAGGAAAGCAAAGAAGAAATTTGCTCAGTTATGGTGATCATTTCTCAAGCAGTTCTATTTTTTTTTGCCCTTGTTTTTGATTTTTGCAAATTGTATCATTCTTTATTTGTATATTTATTTTCTTTCATTCTTAAAATATCTTTTTAGATATACTTCATAATAGTTTTTTTAAAACTCACATTAAACTCTCTCTTTTCCTCTTTCTGTCTTGTTTGTACCTCCTTCTTTCTTTTTTCTATTGCTTCCCTCCTTTTCTTTTTCTGTTTCACTCTCTCTCTCTTAATTTCCACTCTTTCCTTTTATTCTCAAACATTGTCTCTCTCTTTCTCTCATTCTCTTGTTTTTGCTATCCTTATCCCATTTTCTCTTTGCTTATCTTCTTATTCTAGTTTTTTGTGTTCCCCCTCCTTCTTTCACTTATGTTCTCCCTCCTCCTTTCACTTTTATATCTCCTTCCCTCTTTTAGCTCTCCTCTCTCTCCAACATTATCACTTTTCCTCTCTTCATTTCCTTTATAATTTGTTCTCTTTCTCTCTCTCCCTCCCCAGCTTGTTTTCACACACACACACACACACACACACACTCTCTATCTCTCTCTCTCTCTCTCTCTCTCTCAGTTATTTAACAGTTGTCCTTAAGCATTACTAAGTGTACTCCTGATATTCCATCATCAAACCCACTAACTATCCCTCATACTAACACCACTACTATCCACTCGTACCACTATCGCTAAGGTTCCAGTAACACCACCAACTATAACTAATCATCATCACCATTATTTGATAGTTTCTTTGACATTTCATCCTTAATTAATAACTTCCAATTCTTAGATCACAACTTGAGAGAGAGTATGGGTGTGTGTAAAATTCTGCTTGTTTTTCTTCTCCCATTTCCTTTTCTTTTTAGAATTATTATTATTATCATTATTATTATTATTTTAATATTTTAAACATTTTATTTAATTTCTCCAATTTAAATGTTAAAAATTTTTTAATGATCTTTTTGTCTGTATTTTTCCCCTCCTTTTTCTCTCTCTCTCTTCATTTCTTCTACGTTTTTTACTGTCTCACTAACAATCACATATTCCTGTGCATAATATCACCCATACGCAAGCATGCCATGCTAAGATGATAATTTTATCAGTTACTTAAACTAGGTTTAGAATGATTGAAATTCTTTGATAACCTTTTTTTTCTTTTTTTGCTTTTTCTTAACTTTGTTATTTCTTTTTAATTCTATATCCAATAATATGTCAGTGTATTGAAGTAGCAGAAACAGTATAATGTTAGGTGAAAGACCACGTGGTATTTAACTATATTTAATTGTCCTGAGTTCAAATCTTGCTGAAGTCAATGTTGATGTTAATTTTTCTGGGATTGACAAAATAACTACCAGTCATATATATATGAGACTGGGTCTGGCATGGAACTCAATTAAATTCACACTGCCCCTCCTCTTTGAAATGGTGTAGCTTTGTGTCAAAGTTAAGAAATCAATATTTGGGTAGCTGATTTCACCTTATCATCACCACTATTAATGACATTATCACTATTATGTCATTAATAGCTTCTTCATCCTCATCATTGTCAACCCAACTATCATTATGACCATTGTCATTATAATCCTCCCTACTAGCACCAACGCTGTCCTATCATCATCATTGTCAACACAACTATAATCACCACCACTAGTGCCTACACTACTATCATCCTCAACACCGCAATGACAACGACAACCACCACTACCCAAGCTTGAACACTGCAATATTATCATCACTATCATCATTGTCAACACCACTATTATGATGATGATCATCATTACCACTATCATCAGCTCTATACATGTACCAACACTGCCATATCATCATCACCATCCCCCACTAGCTGCTGTTATAGTTATCAGTCTGGTGTCTTTGTTGAAATATCAGTCTGTGAAAATGTTACTGAGAATTTTTTCCATATCTTATCTTCCTTACTGCTTATATATTTATTATTATTAGTATTATTAAGGTGGTGAGCTGGCAGAATCGTTAGCATGGCAGGCGGTATTTTGCCCATCTTTACATTCTGAGTTCAAATTCTGTCATGGTCGGCTTTACCTTTCATCCTTTTGGGGTCGATAAATTAAGTACCAGTGAAACACTGGGGTCGATGTAATCAATTAGTCCTCTCCCCTTAAATTTAAGGCCTTCTGCTTTTAGTAGAAAGTATTATTATCATTATTATTATTAAGGCGGTGAGCTGGCAGAATCATTAGCATGCCAGGCAAAATGCTTAGTGGAATTTTGTCCATCCTTATGTTTTGAGTTCAAATTCTGCTGAGGTTGACTTTGCCTTTCATCCTTTTGGGGTTGATAAAATAAGTACCAGTTGAATATTGAGGTTGATGTAATTGACTATCCTCTCCCCTCAAATTTCAGGCCCTGTTCTAATGATTAGTGTTCTTTGTAATGTCTTTTTTATCCATCAGTCCCCCTCTCTGTTTTTATAATTTATATCATTAAACATAAGCCCTCATGTAAACATTACTTCACCCCTTCTTTAGCATTCAGATTACCCTGTCAAATGTAATGCTTATTTATTCACATTGTTTTAAGTTGATCAGTCCTATTGTAGCTTTGAGATTTTGACATTGTAATTGTTTATTTTTAGAATAATATTGTAGGATAAGTAGCAGAGGTTCAGATCTGGTGACTTTGAACATAAAACAGGTATGATTGTTGTATGGTAGTTAGTAAAGTTTCGCTTTAGCTATTAAGCTTATAAAAAGATAGATGGTAGCAGTGATCATTGCTTTAAAGTGGCCATATCCAGCCAAAATAATCTACTTGTATTAGCTTCAAACTGGCCAGATCTGGCCTCTGTCACTTATCCTACAATATTATTCTAAAAATAAACACTCATGTCATTGAAGTCTCAAAGCTACAAGGTAATACATGATTAATTCATATAAATGTGAATAGATAAGCGTTACACTTGAAAGAGAAATTTGAATGCTAAAGGGTTGAATTCAAAACTTCACCCTTATCTCTCATTTGTCATTTGTCCATCTTTCTGGGAATTGATAAAATAAAGCTTGACCTAGATACTGCAGGCTTGCCTGACAGTATGGCAATTTTTCTGTTCCATGGTGGTAGGCCCCCTCATCTGGGATTCCATATGCTGTGACACCGTCTCTGGCTGGCGTTAACTTGGTGTGTTCAGTTACTAGCCCAGGCTCCACTGTTTGACAGACTGAGAAGAATCAACTGTCAAAGTATTGGCTGCTCTCTGACAGGCCTATGGTTGAGCCTAAGGCAGTTGAGACCTCTGGTGTCCTCGGTCCCCAGATCATGTCCCTGCTCACTGCTAGCAGGATAGAGATGACTATCTGTAAGTGCAAGCCCTATGAGTCAGGGTGGCTGTTCCAGGGCATCTCCAGGGCAATGCCTATTCCATTTTGTCAGCTGGCACCATGAGGTGGTCTAAATTACAGGAAGTTGAAAGAATGTTAGAATTTCATAGCTTACTGCACAAATAATAAAATTGAGAAAATATAAAGAAAAAATAACCTAAAGTAACAATTAAGTGCTGGGATGGTTTAACCCTTTAGTATTCAAATTACTCAGTCAAATGTAATGCCTATTTATTCATATTGTTTTCAATTAATCATGCATTATCTCTTAGCTTTGAGATTTCGATGATGTGATTGTTTATTTTTAGAATGACATTGTATGGTAAGTGTAAGAGGCCAGACTCGACCAGCTTTAACGTAAAACAAGTAGACTATTTGGTCTGGATATGGTCTGCTTGAACACTAAAGGGTTGATTAACTATAGACACTCCAGCATCTCCCTCCTACAAAAATTGTGACCTTGTGCCTCCTTTTTTTCTATTTTTCTTGTTCAGCTATAGGACTGTGGCTGTGCTAGGGTACAACCTTAAATGGTTTAGTTGATCAAATTGACCCCTTTGGTATTTATGTCATGCTTGAGAAGACCCATTGAGCTGAGCAAAATTGCAGTCATGACAGATACCGGTGTCATACAAATTGGCACCTATGCCAGTGGCACATAAACACATCCCGGTGTCATGCATATGGCACCCATGCCAGTGGAATGTAAATGCATTCGTTAGACTCTTGAGGTGGTTGGCATTAGGAAGATTATCCAGCCATAGAAAACCATGCCAAATCAGACTGGAGCCCAGTGAAACCATCCAATCCATGCCAGCATGGACAATGGCTGTTAAATGATGATGATGATGATACACATGCTGTGCATGTGTATATACACACATACATATACTGTGAAATTTTCTGACTAAATCTAAATTGCATTTCTTTATTATCATTCTCCCCACACATGTTGTTATCCTCAGTCTCCCTCTTTATCTTTCTATCTTTCTTTCACTCTCTTTCTTTCACTCTCTTTCTCTTGTTAATCACAGCATTCTGTCATTTAAAATTTTTTTACAATTTTGTAGAAGATATGTGTATTGTTCTATATTTTTAAAACTTGTTTGTCAAGTTTTTTTAAATATTGCATTTATTCCCTGAATTTGACGTTTTTTTTTGTGCTAACACTTTACACACACACACACACACACACCAATCTATATTTTTTCTATTTCTATCCTCAACTTTTCTTGTATAACTACTTATACATTTTTGTATATATATATATATATATATATATATATATATATATCTGTGTATGTATTCTTTATCAGTTCTCAATCTTTCTATTTAAGTCCTCCCACATATAACTGCATATCAATTTCTATGGGAGAAAGCTTTTTATATTCTCAAATATTCTCACCACCAAACATTTTCATAGATATTAATGTCAGAAAGTCATAAGATTGTAATTTTTTTTTTCCTTTTTTTATTCCCTTTGTTTTCGTGAACTGTGAAGGATATTTTCTTGTGTTAGAATTTTTACTATCATTTTACTGTCTTCATGTATTGAACTGTTAGCCCTAGTGAAGCATCACCCAGTGTAGTGTTTCCCACCAATTTCACTAATGAGGATCTCTTTTATGTGAATAAATTTTCCCACAGCTCCTGGGCTATTCCATAAACCGATTTTTAAAAAATTTTTTTTTTTTACTTTTTTAACTAACAACAAACTTGTTTGCTGAGTTTCAGATTTTAAATGAAACCTATATGTAACTGAATAATTAAACATCTTACATTGTGTGTGTACATTTGTGAGCTATATGCAATATAGTTCTGTTGAATTTCTTATTGTTTACATTCATAATATACACCTTAAATTTAGTTATATTCAATTAAACTTTTAGAAAAATTATTTTCAATCAACATTTCAGTGTTTATTTATTTTTTTTTTATAGGTTGGAGTAATTAGAAAATACCTAGAAAAAGAAATTCATTTAAAGGTCCATGATCTTATGGATCCGAATGCTCTACTGGATGGAGGGGACGTTCTCTTCACTGGTATGTATTTGCTGTTTCTTACATTTTCTTTTTTCTTTATTCCTAGTCAAATATATTTTGTAGTGATTTGATAAAATAGACATTATTGGTAGAAAAGTGTAGCTTTACTTGAAGAATGAGTTTCCAGTTCTAAGATGGGATCAGATTTTGCTCTCATTTCAATAGAAAGAAAGAATCCTCTACTCCCTTGCTATAAAGACTGAACCTTTTTTTTTAAATAACTCAATTGGTTTGAATTGTTACACTGTTATCATCTATACCCATTGTTTCCGGTGTTATAAATTGGACAAAGTTCAGAATCTTGTACCTGTAGGGACAGAATGCTGTGGTACCACAGAAAAATCTCTGTCCCAAACTTTGTATTTCTCTTTTTACTATACATTGCTTTCACTCTTTCTCAAAAAGCAAATTTCATAGTTTCATCATGATCAACTCAGTTGTAAAAAATGACAAATTTAGGCTAAATAGGAGCTAGAATGGGAAATTTTTTCAATATTTTAACATTATTCAAATTCTGCCAAGGTTGACTTTACCTTTCACCCTTCCAGAGTTGATAAAATAAGTACCAGTTGAGCACTGCGGTCGATGTAATCAACTTACCCCTCTCCCAAAATTGCTGACCTTGTGCCAAAATTTGAAATCAATATTTTAACATTAAATCAATATTCAATTTTCTAACTGAAGAGCCTGCTGCTAAAAGTGCCTAAATCACATTGATCTTCATGTGACACAAGTACTTTTCTAACTAGGGTCTTCAGTTACGCATTTAACTTTTTTTTGAGGGGTGAGTCATTAGTAAAACTGTCTGAACCAACACGTCCTTTTAGTGATGTGTTAATAGTCGTTTTTCTTTTCTTTTTACATAACTCTTTATTTCTGTGTATTTAGGAATTGTGAAATTTATAACCTTGATTAGTAAATCATTGGGATTAATTGGGTTTTTCTTTTGTATTTATTATTTATTAATTTCTTGAATGTGTGCGTAATTCATTTGAAAAATTACTGTTCATCATTATCGTTTTATGTTTGCTTTCCATACTGGTATGGTTTGAATGGGTAGTAATGGTTCATACTTGAAGTAATTTCCTCCTAGATGAGTTGGAGACTGTCTTGCTTTCTGTTGCAATTTTGGCATGATTTCTCTGACTGAATGCCCTCCATCATACCAATCTCTTTTCAGTGTATACTGGGTCATTTAAATTGTACCAGCATAGGAAAGGTTGCCCTCTCTTCATTCAGTGTTCATTTAAGGCAAAAATGACGAAGAGGGTGAACAGAAGAGAGCATGATGATAGAAAGAAAATAAGAGAGAGAGGATGAATACAATGGAAAAAAACAATGAGGAGAGTGAGAGTGAGAGGTTAATGGTAAAAAGAATGATAGACAGCTACATGTTGTTGGTAAAAAGATTGAATAAAAAAAATATCTTGAGTAGTGTGATGGGGAGAAGGGGTGATAAGAGGGACAAAGTAATAGAAGTAAAAGTGGGTGTGATATATGGGGTATGTTGATAGAGAGGAATGGGATGGAGGGTACAGGGGGATCGAAGGATTGGAGGATAATAAAAGAGAGCAACTGATGGGTAGCTATAGAGAAGGCATCTGGTCATAGAATACTGCCTTAGTAACTCTTGTCCAGCCCATGCTATTATGGAAAGAAACAGACATAAAAGTGACAAGAAAAATGATGATAACACTTGAGGTGGCGAGTTGGCAGAATTGTTAGAATGGCATGCATTTCGTCCATCTTTACGTTCTGTGTTCAAATGCTGTCAAGGTTGGCTTTGCTTTGCAAACTTTTGGGGTCGATAAAATGAGCACCAGTAGAGAACTGGGGTTGATGTAAGCGACTTACCCCACCACGAAATTGCTGGCCTTGTGCCAAAATTTGAAACCAATAATAATGATAAGGCTTTTCACAACTGTAGTTTTTGTGCCTTTTCTCTTTAATGAGACTGGCATCTTCTGTGTAGATTTCTAGAAACTGGAGGGAGAGATGGAAACAGAGAAATCTCATTCATTTGCAGGCAAATTTGTTGAACAAGCAGCTAATATATGATCATTTAATTTGTTGAAAATAAGTAGCCAAAACTTTCACAGATCACACCCTACTATCTTAACCTCTTTTATACTAACCCACCTGAGACCACCCTTGGTTTTGTCATATAAAATTCCTATTGAAAGTGATCTAAAGGAAAATTTTCCATTAAAATTTCATGTTAATTTACATTCCAAACATGAGCTTAATTTATTACTATACATTTATTTTACTATATTCTTGATTATTTTCAAAATTAACTGCACCAAATATGGTATATTTCAAGAGAAACATAGTAACAAATGTGTTAAATAAAGGCTATGCTGAACAGTATAGTCTCTGACATACAACAGACAGGATTGTTACAGCTAGAATGCCTTTTGTCAAATTTATTTAACTACAACTGATCTGGGAATACACAGTAACAACAAAGTTTACTTTAAGCCAACAAAGGAAAGCCTCTGTTTGGGTGTGCAACCTTACTAGATATAAGTCAAATTTCCTTCAGATCACTTTCTACAGTTTTAAATTTGGAAAAAAACAAAAAAAACATTGAAAACTTTAGTTCCATGTATATCTCTTATATAAAATAGACCTCTGTGTGTGTATTCGCTTTTCATATGAAAATGGCTGCATGAATTGCTTCCAAACTTCAGATGCATGAATAATTTGACCTCTGGTACATAATGGGGTCTTAAGTTTATTTTTTTATTAAAAATAAATAATATTGTTTTATATATACGATTCACTTCATTAAAAAGGTTTCTCAATGTCAACTTCCGGTATTGAGGTAGCAACAGTGAAATTTTCCATTTTCGTTTGCCAGGCCTCTCACTCTCTATTTTAATGTTTTCATTTCAAGTTTTAATTTGCTATTTGCAAACAACTACTATAAATTACTGAAAGAAATATTTTCTAAGTTCACAAATTTAAATATTTGGCACAAGATAGTTTTTAACGAACTTTTATTTATACAATTTTTTAATTTCATGTTTATTTCATTCATTGTTTGCAATGTTTTCTCTCTCTCTCTCTTTCTCTCTCTCTCTCTCTCTCTCTCTCTCTCTCTCTCT
>NC_068981.1:160845727-160845998 GCF_001194135.2 Octopus bimaculoides
TCTTTCTCTCTTTCTCTCTCTCTCTCTCTCTCTCTCTCACACACACACACTCACAATCTCTAATATAAACACACACACACACACACACACACACACACACACTCCAGGTTTGATTTTGTTATTACACAAATATCACATTAGATTTTTACAATTCAACAAGGGACATCCCAAAAAGTATGGGCTTTCTTTCGCTTGAAATCACACACTTCGTTAATTTTCATAAAATATTTTTATTTATTTACCTTTTGAGCACTATGTTCAGCTCTATGTA
>NC_068981.1:160846008-160857208 GCF_001194135.2 Octopus bimaculoides
ATGCACACATGTGTTTTGTTTGTGTGTGTGTGTGTGTGTGTGTGTATAATGATACCATTTGAAGTGTATTTCCCATCACCTAAAAGTTTTTCTTGAATGTATTTATGAGATAACAGAATGAGATCACAAATAACATTTTCAGGCCATCCAGTGTAGGCAACTAGTTCAACTATTTAATTGGGTTGATAATTTCTAATCAAGCCTAGTTATTTGGAACAGTAAAACCAATGTTTTATACCATAAAAATGACGAATAATAGGAAGACACTCCTTTGTCTATATTATGTGGTTGTGACAAAGGACACGTAAGATAGTAGAGGTAGTAGTGACAGTTAGGAACATATTGCATAGTTGCTGTCCTTTCATATAGATGTTTAATATTTTCAAACTTAGTTTTAACAAAGGTATTTCTCTTCCCTTTAGTGGTCAAATTTCAGGAAAACTCCTCCACATCTGATTTCAAAATATGTTAGTTATTGTCACTTTTATCTAGCTGGCTTGTCTTTAAATACTGTTCAAAGTATCTGAATCTGCCAACTATTTTCTTTGCACTTTATAGAACAGTCTTATTAGAATACATTGTTTATGAATATGTTCTTGTCTGATTGATGTTTGTTTCTAGTAGGAGGTTATTTAGGTCTTAAGCATTTACCTTTTATATATAGGGTCTTTGATGTCTGAATGGACAAAGAGTTGAATTTGGACTGAAAAATTCATGGTTTATGTTTTCTCATTGATACTTGCACTTCATTCTAGGGAAAGACACTAAACCCTACCATATTAGTTTAATCTACTATGCTATCTCTTAAGCATCAAGCAACATTTTAAGGATCTGTGCTTACCCCTAATTTCATGGTGTTATGTAAATGAGAAAATAATATTTTAGAGATGCTACTGGTCTATCACTTGTTTATATCCCCATATGGTACAGTTGCTAAAACAAACAATGAATTCTGGTTAGAAATATCATGAAATGTCTCCTGTACATTTGAACTTATCAGAAATAGATAATTCCTAATTCATAATTATCCGTTTAGCTCTTCTGTTTACTAATAAGCAGATGGTATGCTATATAATTAACAAATATCTCATTAATTTGCCATGCTTAGCTTAAGTCCTGCCATATATTGGGGCCACCATAGAATCAGCATTGTTTTAACCGCTTATAACCATCACACCAACAATCACCTTGAGCACCTTTTTGAGCTCCATGTGTCTAACACACATGGGCATGCCTACAAAGTCAGAAAAAAGCACAGCTCCCATGACTTTCAGAAACATTTTTTCACACTCAGAGTTGCTGGAGCATGGAACAAACTGCCTGCTTCAGTTGTTAGTTGCCAAGTCATTGCATCCTTTAAACCTCCATGCTTCCTGAAATTCGCCAACACAACACCTGATATCTCCCCTCTATATGCATACACATATGTATATCATGACTCATACACTGTTCACTTTCCTGACTTTTGTACATAATTCTATTGACTATACATGCACCTTTGATGAGTTGTAGTGCACTTGCGCACTATACACTATAATTTCATTATTTTTTATCATCACTGAATTATATTCAGTATGAATTATTTATTATGTCTTTATCTTTGTATTAAATATATCTTTTTATAATTGTTTATTCAGAATTAGTAGGCAATTTCAAAATGTGCTTTTTATCTCATAAAGATTTAAAGGAAAAAATTAATGTTGGAATGAAAACAAAAAAACATTAAAAAGCAGAATACAGTGGAATTTTTAAGGAGTTGTGAATGAGAAAATTGTTCACTGATGGGTTAGAAATAATAGTTGAATAAAGTTCACACTCCAGTTCCTTTTGTATTTACAATTCAGTTATGTTGAACATTTTTATATTCTCTATTATTATTTGGGAATATCATTTGCCTTACAAACTAGTAACAATTAATCAAGCAGAAACTGATTTCATCAGTTGTGGGGGAATTCAGAGCCACCAAGGTAAGAGCAATCAGTACATTGTTTCTATCCAAAAATGAGAAAGTCCGATATGCCAACAAAACCATAAAGTGTAGCAGAAATTTGAAGCCCCACGAAGCTGTGAAGGAAGCAGAAAAGTACTGGAAGCACCGGGAAATTGTGTAAATAGTCTGTTCAAGATCAGCTATGACTTGGTAACTATAGTATCAAGTGACAGGAAAAATACCAGTGCCAAAGGCAAGAGAGAGGTCACAGTGTAAAGAGTTTACAATTCAACAGAAGTTTGCTGTGTAAAGTAGGGCTTGTTTGCCAGGGATGATGGATACATTGGTTGGTGAAGGCTAATTCAGTCCTCACTTCCTCACTCAGGCAAAATATAGAGGCTGAGGGATGGAACACCTATGACCCTGGGATACCTGCTGATGATATACAATGTTTTCTGACAGATTCAGAAGACCTTGCTGTATTTTTGAGTATCTTCTACAGTTTCTGCATCGGGCAAAGCATCCCCATTGTTTATTTCACCTTTGCTTATTTAATGCCAAAAACTGGAAACTAAGTACTGGGTCTGAGTTTTGGAAATATTTTCACTTGTTTCTACTCCTGCTACCATAAGCATTGCTACTACCACTGAATTCACTAACATCATCACCTCCAATACCACCACTTCTGGAATCACTGACCGCAACATCATTTCCAACTCTACAACTGTCCCATTCTATCACTGCAAATCATACAATTACTATTGAATGGACCCTGTTATATGGTTACTCGATCTGCTAGAAATAGCAGCCAAATTTTCCTTAGATCATATCTTTCCATTAAGCACATTGCGTAATGTGATCCTGGTTTTTACTTTGCCTAAGAAAATAAAAGGATGGTCATAGTCAGAATGCTTTTAATCATGGATTTGCTTAAACAGGTTGACCTAGCACTAAGCAACAACACTATCATCATCATCATGACCACCTCCACTGTTATTACTGTGCTGCCACCACTGTTTTCACTTTGGCTGTTCTATGCTATCATAAGTTGAATGAATCTACAAAAATGTTGTTTACAATCTGTCCTATGTGTAATCCTGTTTCTAACTGTAACTCTAAATTCTTGTCAATTCAGATTACTTTATTCCAATTTTTTTCCCCTTAAATTCTCTTTAGCTTACAATCTATTACAATTTCTTGATATTATTTCATCCAGCTCTCCTCGTCCATTCCCATCCATTATTACATGTCAATACCATCTATGCCAGCTTTCCTATAAGCAACATTTGATATCTTTAGTTCATAGCTTTGGATTGTTTAAAAACAAACAAACATTTTTTTATATATATATAAAAAAAAGACTCCCACTTTTTTTTCTGTTTTGGCATGCAACCCCATCCCCCAATTTCTCATGTCAAAAGGTTTTAGGGGATGGTGACCTTTATAGGAGAACCAGCTGACATAACTAAGTTAATTTGTTCTGTTTTTATCTGTGGAATAGCTTTCATCTGACAAAGCCAAGCTATATTTCCCAAAGCAGTTTAGATAATACTTTATTTTTATTCTACCTTCTAAGTTAATGGTAGTAATTTTTCATTTCAACTTGACTTTTGTTTTATAAATAAGTTTTGATGCGATTTCCTTAGAAATGGTTTATTTAGTGTGTTTTATGCTCTCTCTCTGTCTCCTTGTTTTGAGTCATGTTTGCCAAATTGAATGCAATGGAATTCACATAAATGCTTTCTTGGTAGACTTCCTAAACTTATTATGATGGAATGTTTCCAACAATGCCACAATGCCCTTTGTTTAAAAATCACTGAATCGTGTATATACGTGTGTATCTGTATTTTATGTGAATAAATCACTGATTACCTTCTATCTGTAAATGTGCAAAGCTGAAGATTTGCTAAACTTTTAAACTCACCAGGTTGTACTGCCAACAAAAGCCTAAGTCATCAGCTTTCCCATGGATTTCATTTGTTATATGCAGTTCTTCATTTTATCCAGTATTGTTCAATAAGGGGAATGATTTCTGTAACTTCTTTCAATATTCTTTGTAAAACTAAATGATTGATTATATAACACCAGAAGTAAGATTTAATTGCAAGTATGGTTGTGTGGTTAAGAAATTTGCTTTCCAACCATATGATTTTTAGTTCAGTCCCACCGTGTGGTAGTTGGGCAAGTGTCTTGTGAGTGGATTTGGTAGATGGAAACTGAAAAAAGCCCAGTGTGTGTGTGTGTGTGTGTGTTTTTGTTTGTGTTTGTGTCTCCCTGACTTGACATCATGTTATTTCTTTATTGCCCACAAGGGGCTAAACATAGAGGCGACAAACAAGGACAGACAAAGGGATTAAGTCGATTACATTGACCCCAGTGCATAACTGATACTTAATTTATCGACCCCGAAAGGATGAAAGGCAAAGTTGACCTCGGCGGAATTTGAACGCAGAACGTAAAGACAGACGAAATACCGTTAAGCATTTCGCCCGGCGTGCTAACGTTTCTGCCAGCTCGCCTGACTTGACATCATGTGACAGCTGTAAACAAGTGTCATCACCATATAAATGGAGTCATTAGTTTCCAGTCTTTCATGAAAACATGTCTGGCCATGGGGGAAATATCTTGTTTAGAAACAAATTCAGGTTGCCAACAGGAAGTCATCTGCCACAATAAACTTTGTCTGACCCATGCAAGCATAGAAAAATGGAAATTAAAATAACGATGATGATGAATTTTAACTTGGCTGATCTGTCCCTCATATATATTTTTGAGTTTGAGACTTGTTGCACATGGTTTAATGTCACTATAAGCCTGCCTATGAGATTAAGACATTATCTTTGTAATGTTTTCTGGGTTTGATCTCCCAGCTTGACACTTTGGGTGTGAGTCTTCTGTCATATTCTTGCACTGGTTATTGCCTCATGAGTGACATTTGGTAGACAAGACCCGTATGAAAGGTTATCATGTGAGCATGTTTTTGAGTGTAAGTGTGTATACACAAGTGTGTAAGTGTGTATGCACAAGTGTGCATGTGAATCAATATATTTGAGCAAAATTACCTCATGGTATTTATTCCGGTTCAGTTGCACAGACACTCTTATCATTCTTGCCATTCAGTAAACAAGTGATTGGCCCATTTGATACATATAACCAGAGACAATATTAAAATAAAAGATATAAAATAGATAAATTAAGAAATAATAAGACTATTTATTTACCATGTTTTTTCCATTTTCTTTTGAGAGAGAGAGAGAGAGGGAGAGGGAGGGAGAGAGAGAGAGAGAGAGAGAGAGAGTCTTTTGTGTGTATCTGTATTTAAAACAATTCTTTGATTCAAATTGCTGTTATCTTGCTAATGAATAAACTTTGGAGTTATAAGAAACAATGAAACCCACTTCTGAAGTATAATGATTTCTATATTCTGTTGATTGGAGAATTTGTCTGGCTTGTATGAAATGAGAGCCTCTATACCAGCGGTGGCAAACTACTTCATCCATTGACAAAATTTTACTGATATTCTAATTTCAAACTGCTTACTGATGAAGTCACTAAAAACCCATAAAAAAAAATTACAAGCAAAAATGTTTAACCTAAAACTATAACAGTAATTTAATACATGTTGTATATCAATGTATAAGCACAGGCATGGCTGTGTGGTTAAGAAGCTTGCTTTACAACCATGTAGTTTCAGGTTCAGTTCCACTACACAGCATCTTGTGTGTTCTGTTATAGACAAATGCCTTCTGAGTGAATTTGGTAGATGGAAACTGTGGAAGCTCATCTCACATGCACTTGCACGTGTATGTTCAACAAAGATCCTTGTGGGTCAAGCAATCCGACCCCCAAGGGCTCCTTTGATGTGGCTACAGGAGCCTATGACAGTGCTGATGTCTGCTATCTTATTGGATTGTACATCCTGGACATCTTAGGAAAGAGGTTTCCTTTGGTCCTCTTCGATCTCTACAGAGATGGCACCTTAGCCATCTCTATAGAGATAGCACCTTAGCCATCTCTAGAGGAGCCAACAGGTACACACTAGATATACTTAGAAAGGACCATTGAGACTTGTCTCATCACAGTAGATTGCCTAGATGTTACTTTAGATCTGGGCTCTGGTACATACAGGCCCTATCACAAGCCAAACGAGATGTCCTATATTAGCACAGCCTTCTGCCACCAACCTATAGTTTTTAAGAACCTAGTGAAGGGTGTAAGCAAGAAGATTTTGAATCTATCCTCTACCCAAGATATCTTCGTTGCCACTACCCCCTACTACAGTGAGGCACTGCATCTCCTACATGCCAGGATCTAACACCTGGAAAACGAAGTACCGTAGAAACATCATTTGGTTTGCTCCACCCTTCTCTCTCAACATCAAGACTTGTGTGTCTTTGTGGCTGTATTTGTCCCCAACCCATTGCTTGACAACTGGTGTTTGTTTGTGTCCACCTAACATAGCAGTTTGGCAATAGGTATTGATAAAAGAAGTACCAGATTTTAAAAAAATAGGTACCGGGGTCAATTTGTTCTTCTAAAATCCTTCAAAGTCGTGCTTCAGCATGGCCACAGTCCAATGACTGAAACAAGTAAACAATAAAAAGATAAAACATAAAAATTAAAGTTTCCTTATTTCTTTGACAGATGCCTTCCCTGCCACCAGTTTCTTATGCACTTGCAGTTTGTCCCTGATACTAAAAATCATTTCCCCACTGTTGCTCTACATGATTGCCTGACCTGTTAGTAATAGCAAAGAAATTTTTATCGAGCCACACCTTATCGTTTAAGATAATGAAAGGACTGCATTAGATAATGCAATCCTACATGTTCTCCTGCCACCACATATGTTAAGAAAAGACAAAATTATTGTTGTAATACCTTTGATTATCGGTTTGTTAACTTAGGTCTATACAGGCCATCTGCATAAGCATATGCACCATATTATTAAGAAATCTATCAATTTTCATGACTCAGAATGTGCAACATGCATGTTAGGATTATATCATTAGTGCAACATACACACGCTTTCTATACATACAAACCCATACATGTACATAATACAAAAAACATACAAAAAAAAAAAATACAAAAAACAAACAAAAGGAGCAGACAGATATTTTTTTTCTCTCTTTAATATTATTTGTATTTGAGTATGAATAATCTCAGATTTTAAATAAAGAATATAAAATGTATATCATATGTGTGGGTGTAGCTGTGTATATAATTCTCTTTCTATATATGTACATACACACATGTAAAGAAGTAGTATAAGACATCAATTCAGTGAATCATGTGGTTATCGCAGTGAGCTCCTTGTACAGACTTGGTTATTAGTCCATCCCATTGTAATCAACTGCAAAGTAGTGTAATGTAAATTGTGTCATCATCATCGTTTAACGTCCGTTTTCCATGCTGGCATGGGTTGGACGGTTTGACTGAGGTCTGGAAAGCCAATGGCTGCACCAGGCTCCAATCTGATCTGGCGATGTTTCTACAGCTGGATGCCTTTCCTAACACCAACCACTCTGAGAGTGTAGTGGGTGCTTTTTACGTGATATATATATAAAATCGTGGCAGATACTGGTGTCAAGCAAATGGCACCTGTGCTAGTGGCACGTAAAAGCACCCATTTACATTCTCAGAGTGGTTGGCATTAGGAAAAGCAACCAGGTGTAGAAACCATGCCAAATCAGACTGGAGTCTGGTGCAGCCTTCCAGTTTGCCAGCCCTGGTCAAACCGTCCAACCCATGTCAGCATGGACAATTGACGTTAAATGATGATGATGATACATACATGTACACACACACACACACACAGAAAAGGCACATGCACACAAAATCAACTGGTGCATGTGTGTGGAACAACCTTTGTGTATTTATGTGCATATATATACACATGCATACATTAACTTCAGTTTTATATATATATGTACACACACACACACATATCGAAAAGACATAGCGTGTTGAGCCTTAATTTTGATTGCATTTGATTGTCTTATCAATCATTCTCTTCCAGTAGTTTTTACTGGGAGTTGGGGCATGGGTAGTGTAAATAATGCAGTAGCTGCTTTTAGCACTTGTAGGATTGGCATTCACTACAAAATGTATTAAATCAATGCTTGATATAAAGATGAACAATGCAGTTATGTTGGTGTAATGTGCAGTTAGCTGACTCACACTAGCATGAAACAACCTTTGATATTGTTCCCAGTGCATTAACCCTGAATAGCTCTGCACAGCACTTAGTCTCTTTATAATTGATGTGTTCCCATGTTAATTCTCTTTTGTTTTTCCACCTCCCCTTTTTGTTGGGTTAATAAATTTAATTTTTTGTCTTATAACTAAATCTTTCTGTCTGTTTATCTCTGTCACTCTCTCAACCCCTCTCTCCGTCACTCTCTCCGTCACTCTCTCAACCCTCTCTCCGTCACTCTCTCAACCCCTCTCTCCGTCACTCTCTCAACCCCTCTCTCCGTCACTCTCTCAACCCCTCTCTCCGTCACTCTCTCAACCCCTCTCTCCGTCACTCTCTCAACCCCTCTCTCCGTCACTCTCTCAACCCCTCTCTCCCTCACTCTTTCATCCCCCTCTCTCTCCTCCCTGCTTGTCTTTCACTTTTGAATTTTTGAATTGAAAAGGATCATCAGTGTAGTCTTAATTATCATTAATGTTGCTAATTTGAATGATTATGTTTTCCAGTAAATGAAATTTGTTATAATAAAAACAAAATATCATGAATAAATATTGGTATTGATTAATTGATTGGTTAATCAGTTAGGAAAATTCATTCCCGATCATGACTTTTAGTTGTTACCTAATGTTTCACTTTCCCTAATCACACATAATTAGCATTGAAAGTCATTAAAACTCCTTGTCAATTATAAAGCAACCTTGCTGCTTCTAGTAGTAAACTGTACTCTCCATGGTTCTATTTAGATGTGTAATTAATCAGTGAGATAAGATTATAATTTTTCAAATCATTAACCTCCACCTTAACCTTCTCAGAACTGAGCCCTCTGTCTAACTTTACCTTCTACCTGGACTCCTGAGCAAAAAAATAGATAGTTTCATATACAGCTCAAGAGTGACGACTAGTTTAATGAACAGAATCAGCTGCATGTTCTTTTTCTACATGTGTTGTTTATTTGTATTATATAAGTAAATGACAGTTACTGTCTTGCACTTCTTAAGTAAAACTGTCCTTAACTTAGCTTTCATGAAAGAAATTAGGGAGAATTAGTACTCAAAGTAACTCAAGTCTGGCAGTATCTTTCAAACTAGTCTCAAATTTGTCATCAAACTTAGGAATCCACAATTGTAATGTATTATATATATTTTTTTATAGTAAAACAAATAGCATTGTTAATGCCTGGGTGACCATGAAGATACTCTTATGTTGTATCTTGACCATTACTTGATACTCTCTTAGCCTAAACCTATATAAAAATGCCAACAACCAATTTGTTTTACTAATTCAGTGATATTCTTCTCTAACCTCTGTGTTTTCTGAAAAACTAAATGCTGTCAAATATAACAACTTTCGAAATGGCAAACAAATAGCTCTGTACTTTGAATTACTCTGTTGAATGTCAACAGTGATGGAAAAATCTTGAGTAGGCCACACTAGATTTTAAGTAGATTAAATTTTTGGGCTGGCCTGCTTGTTCTCTTTTGTTTTTGCATAGATTTAATTTTTTTCCTTCCTTTTTAGTTTTGGTGTAACTGCTGTGAAATGTCATTGCTCTATTTAAAGTCTGACATCAACTATTGGAATAATTATTCTTACCATTTCTTGCTTTTATCTTTCAGTTCAAACATATTATTTTTCTGTAGATTTTCCCCAAATCTAAGTTTTTTGGTCTTATCAGATTTTTATATAACTGATTTAAAGTGAAAATGTTTGTTGCAAGATTTAGTAATTTTTCTTGTGATTGAAACAAATCTAAAAATGAAAGCTTCTCTACCTTCAAAATAAGTCATCAGAGAAATGAAGAGATCACACGAATCACTGCTTAGCTCCAATGTTGTTGTCTTGGGGGAGCCCCCACCCCAAAAAACTCAGTTTATTGTAAATATTTCCAGAAATTCTGAAACTTATTCCTATTGAACTGAGTTGTTTAAAATAAAATGTTGTATCCCAAGAGAGGAAAGGTAATACCTACAGAATATTAGAACTTGAGACTATATCTTACTGTCTAGTACCTCATCTGTTCAGCCATTTAACCTTGGTTCTTTAGCCCTCCTGTCCTTTTACCATGCAACATTTAGTTGAGATATTTTTCTGATTATTTCTTAATTTTAAAAGTGGTTTCAATATTTCTTCAAATTGATCTTGCCAATGCCAACTTTACCTTCCATGGATTCTAGTTTATTGCAGTTGAAGCTTGATATTTATTCTTCAGGTAGGCAATTTGAAATAAGTAGAATTATTTTGTATGGCAATTAAACTTCAAAGATTTTGTTAGATACTTCACATTTCTATGAAAGATGTTGTAATGGGTTAGTTATATGAAAAAAAAATCTTTTTTTAATCATTAGTCTTTTTTTATGGTTTTAAATTAATAATTTATTTGTATTATTTAAAGAATGCCCTGTTGCTCTTGCTCTGTTACGTTCTCCTACTTCTTTTCTCAACTCTTGCTCTCTTATAATCCATTAACTCAATCTGCCTTAATTCAGTCGTGTTGTTTATTTCAATGTGTTAGTCTTCTAGTAACTTTTGTCTAGCAGTAAAATACATAATTTGAAAATAAATTGACACATTATTGTGTTACCAATTTTACAAAATTATTTCAGTTAAGTCCTGTCAGTTATTGCTCTTAGAGAAACTTATTGTTCTTAAAGTATTTAATAAACTGAACATTTAAAATTCATTTCATGTAGTTTTTCATAAAGACAAACTCTTAAAACATATATGCATTCATTCTGAAATACATTTTTAAATAACTTAGCACAGAATTTTGTCAGTGAACAGGTCGTGGTCTCAAAGCGACGAAAATATTTTGACAAATTAAATTTAAATGTTGAAGTGAATCTAACGGTTTTTGTGTGTTATTTTAAATGGCTTATAAACACCTTCCACGCTGCAATTGTTTTCGTTCCAGCACACGATCTCAGATCAGGTCACTTGCTATGCAAGTACATCTCCGCAATTATTTACAATAATATTTACATCACTATATGATTACAAAGCAAATCATACATGAAAAATATAAAAGTAAAGAATAAACACTTATTTATGCATCATTTCAATAAAATCAAGAATAA
>NC_068981.1:160857469-160868791 GCF_001194135.2 Octopus bimaculoides
TCTGAATCAAAACTTCTGTTTCAGGTAAGTTTATAAAAAAGGGGAGGATATAATATCAGAAATTTTGTTCCATTTTAGAAGTGATTTAGTCAATATGACTTTGATATATTTTAATATAAATTATACCTTCACTTTTCACCCTTTGGGGTTGTTGGTTAAATAATTATACTTTTATCCTGAAATGCTTGACCTTGTACCTAGAGGGCCAGGCTCACAACCATGAGGTTGTGAGTTTAATTCCTGGACCAGGTTATGTGTTGTGTTCTTGAGCAAGACACTTTATTTCATGTTGCTCCAATTGACTCAGCTATAGAAATGAGTTGTAATGTCACTGGTGCCAAGCTGTATCAGCTTTTGCCTTTCCCTTGGATAACATCGCTGGCATGGAAAGGGGAGGCTGGTATGCATGGGCAACAGCTGGTCTTCCATAAACAATCTTACCTGGACTGGTGCTTTGGAGGGTAACTTTCTAGGTGTAATTCCATGATTATTCATGATTGAAGGGGGTCTTTACCTTGTACCTAGTTAGTAAATATTATCTGGTTTGAGACAGTGCTATTTCAGTTTTTTCCTCATGTTGGACAGCTAACAGTTATAAAAAAGACATTGTTTTTGATATTGTGAAGAAAATCAAACTTTGTCGGGTAATGGAGGAAAGAAAGACAGCTTCATCATTATCATCATCTTATATTACATTGATGCTGTGACCAAGAAATTGTTGAGTTGGCAACAGAGATTTCATCTTTTGTGTGGTAGTCAAATGCATTTCATTCCAAATGAGCTCATTTCTCTCCAACCTATTGGTTTATTAAATACATTGAACTGACTTAGCTGGAAATCGAACCTGCATTCCAAGTCTTGCTTTACATGAACTCTATACCATCCTATGACTCTCAAACAAGTTTATCATAACAGTAAATGACTTGTGAAAACTTTGTTTTATTAGGTGATGACAATTGTAGCATTCATTACTTTCCAATGTTATTAACCTGTGCCAGTTTGCTTTCCTGACATAGTTTTTCAAAATCGTTCTCAATTATGTTGGTTAAATATTCTAGTTTATTTTTATTATGAAACATAAGCAGCAGGTAACAGATGTCAGTTGAGATTGCACTACACATTCACCCATATACCTAGAAACATGACAACTAATGTTGTGATAACAATTAATCACAATAACCTTTCTATAGTTATATGTAGTTTAAATACCTCTAAGATACAATGTGACTTTGCTTTGCTTATTGCTGTATTTGTTACTTGCCCTCCCATGGTGTTTTAATTATTTGAAAATCAAACTTGTTTCAAACGTTGGTGCTTGGTTCAGAATCTGTCATCTTGTTGCGTAAAATATTCTATGAAAACAACCATGCCTTAATTACAATTTTTACACTTGGTTAACCAACTGATAAAATGTTCAAATATGTCACACCTGTTTGATTGGGTTCATTAACTTATAACTAAGAGAATGAGATTCTCAAGGACTTTTGGTTTAGTAACAGAAAGTTGGTGGGAAGAAGGTTGGCTTAAAATCATCTACAGATTTTTATTGCAGATTGTTCACTGCTAACAAGCAAGAGACATCGGCCGTTGCCAGTACCGCCTGACTGGCCTTCATAGGATTTTCGAGCGAGATCGTTGCCAGTGCCCCTGGACTGGCTCCTGTGTGGGTGGCACATAAAATACACCATTTTGAGCGTGGCCGTTGCCAGTACCGCCTGACTGGCCTTCGTGCGAGTGACACGTAAAAGCACCCACTACACTCTCTGAGTGGTTGGCGTTAGGAAGGGCATCCAGCTGTAGAAACTCTGCCAAATCAGATTGGAGGCTGGTGTTGCCATCCGGTTTCACCAGTCCTCAGTCAAATCGTCCAACTCATACTAGCATGGAAAGCGGATGTTAAACGATGATGATGATGAGATATATATATATATATATATATATATATATATATAATGTATGGTTGGCGACAAATTTTTCTGCTCTTAAAAGGATTTTATCCTCTATATATACTGTTCAGTATTTATGTGTTGGAAAAATATGTTTCTACTTGTTCTACTATATATATATATATGTAGATGTCTCTATATATATGTATGTTTATATGTATGTGTGTATATGTATGTATATATTTGTATGCGTATATGTGTGCGTGTATGTATGTGTATATACATGTATGTATACATATATGTATATATGTGTATATGTATACATATATTAGGTAGATAGATATAACATGTCATATAATAAATAGATTCCTTTTTCAAATTCAGAGGTATAAAAACCTGTTGCTTCAGTAATGTTGATGATGGTCTCTAATTGCTAAAATTTCTCAACATTAAGCACATTCTGAAATTTTTTTTTTTTTTTATGAATCTACATTCCATTTCATATTGATTTCATATTGTACTTTTTTTAAAATGTGCAACCAGATAAAACCTACAAACATTTTTATTACTTAGTATTTGTTTATTTTTCTATCGTAATCAAATATGTTATACCCTATAAGTAAAATGTTCTTTTTCTACTTGGAATTGTAGCAAATTAAAGAGCGCACCTCTAACACATACTTCAAATTAGACTTTGACAGTGATGTACCAGCCAGTGTGTTGTTTGCAAATGGTACACTGATCCATCGCAGCCGAGAAGAAATGGGAGTGACTAACTGCAGTGTAAATATCACTTTTATTTTCACATTTATAGTTTTCCAAAATTTTGTGTGTAAATAAATATACATCCTTCAATTGCAGGTGGAGAGGGATGAATTAGATGTTTTTCACTGGATATGTAATGTGAATATCAAAGATATGTGTAAATTGAGAAGATATTGGCAGTGGCATTAACTTGTATTCGAGTAGTTAATATGTAGTGAGTGATTTTAAATTCGACGACTGGCACCCATGCCAACGTCGTCTCCTTCATTGGAAACGAAACTTGGCTTGCAAAGACTTATTGGGGCAAGCGAAAGCGAAACCGTCAATGGGCTTGCGAAGACTTACTGGGGCAAACGAAAGCAAAACCGTCAATGGCACCTGTGCCCAGCATCGCCTTCCTGGCACATGTAAAGACATTCGAGCGAGATCGTTGCCAGTGCCGCTGAACTGGCTCCTGTGCGGGTGGCACGTAAAATGCACCGTTTTGAGCGTGGCCGTTGCCAGTACCGCCTGACTGGCCTTCTAGCGTTAGGAAGGGCATTCAGCTGTAGAAACTCTGCCAAATCAGATTGGAGCCTGGTGTAGCCATCTGGTTTCACCAGTCCTCAGTCAAATCGTCCAACCCATGCTAGCATGGAAAGCGGACGTTAAACGATGATGATGATGATGATGATGATGATTGAGCCTCTTCAAGCCAGATGGGTGCAAAGAGTACCAGTGTCTGATGTGACTGTTCAGGCCAAGAGTGCTTTAGAAGAGCTAGGGAAATTGATCACAAGGGTGAGTTGGCAGGGAACAAGAAAGTGTGAGTCACTCTTTTATGTATTCAGTCTCTGATCTCTGTCTCTTGATAAGATGTGTGTGTGTTATATATATATATATATATATTCAAAAATTAGGGAATGGAGTAGATAAAATCTAGGCTACATAGGTTTCATAGATAGTGGAATCTCAGAAGTAGGGTATTATCCAAACGAGGGGTAGACTGCAAGCTACTCTTTAGGTCAAGGCTACTTTCCAGCCTATCACGCTTCAATATAGGAAAAATTCATAATCTTCTGCACCAACAAATCACTATTGTTCCTGAAAGTTGTTTTCTTTAGCTTCTCTGGGTTGCTTGAAGCTCACTAACTTCCTATGCATTGATCCTTGAATTTTACCTGTACACACACACACACACACGTGTATGTGTGTGTGAGTGTTTGGTTGTAAAAATAGGAGAAAAGTATTAATTCAAAGCTGATGATCCAAATGATGTTCCTTGATCAGATACACAAAAGCAGGGAATTTGAAGTAGTGATGGAGTGAATCTCCACCTTCAAATGATTTGCATGTGTGTGTGCACGTGCACATGCATTATTTATCTTATAGTTGTTTCAGTCATTAGACTGCAGCCATGAAGGAATTTTAGTTGAATGAATCAACTTCAGTACTGATTTTTTTTTAAAGCCTGGTACTTAATCTTTTGGTCTCTTTTGCCAAACCACTAAATAATGGGGACATAAACACACCAACACCAGTTGTCAAGTGGTGGTAGGGAACAGAAACAGACAAAGACACATGTACACGTACATAGACGGCAGGTTTCTTCCAGTTTCCATCTGCCAAATCTACTCACAAGGCTTTGGTCAGCTTGAAACTGTAGTAGAAGATGCTTGTCTAAGGTGCCATACAGTGGGACTGAGTCCAGAACCTTGTGGTTGGGAAGCAAACTTCTTACCACATAACCACACATGCATGTGCAAAATTTGAAACTAGTATGAATATAAGTATAGTGACTGTATTGTAGAACTGCATGCAAGTGGATAATTATATTTGTAAGTATTCTATGATCTGAATAGGTATAATGAGGTTGTGTAGCAAATAAAATCAAAATGACATACAATTGAAAAACAAAAATCATTTTTGAGAATGTTTTACCCTTATCAACATCGATGAAAGAAATAATGTTGGAGAAATTACAATTACAGATCTTGGCTTTTGGTTAGATACAAGAGCAGATGTTCTATTGGGTTGTCCAGAAAGTTCGTGCCGATTTATAGTAGCTTACCTTTCGACTTACTTGCCATGAAACCACCTCAATTCTGGGAAGAGGGTATTTTCAAATTAAAGGAAAGATGGAGACGCATTGTGCAACAAAATGGTTCATATTTAGTTGATTAAAAATGTAATGGCAAGTATTTATTGACCTTTTTCTTTCCTTTAAAAATCGGCACGAACTTTCCGGACAACCCGATATTTTTTTAAGGAAAATTGGATTTAAAGAAATGAGTTGAGTTTAGTTTATCACTAGTATTTTTTTTTTTTTTTAACTTGTTAGAAATAAATGAATTTGGATGGTTATACATATTTTTCTCTCATGGAACACATCAGTGGTCTGAGAAGGGAGACAACCACCAGTTACAATGTTGGCTTCCCATTTTGATTGTATTTTAGTCAAACACTACTGATGTATTTAAAATTGTTTAACCCCAAGAAAGATCTTATCGTGAAGACATATGCTTTAAGTTGTTGTACTTGATGTGCAATTGACATTTAAGGAATTTGGATTCTTCATATGCAAAAGATTCAAGTTGGTAGAGGCTTTTATCTCTCTGTATATATATATTGACTTAAAAGCCATTTTTTGATATTTTATAAATATATAAAGTTCAATAAATAATATTATTTTATAAGTAAATGTTTTGGTCAGTGTAGTGGTTATTATTTATATGCATTCTTAGAAACTTGAATAATTTTCATAAATTTTTTATTTCAGATTTTAGATGAGAAGATTGGGTATGACCGGGACGAGGTAGAACTGCGAGAATTTGACAAGCTAAACCGTACCATAAGTAGCCTGTGCCTGCTTATCAACAGAATCAAGACTACCCGACAGATCATGTCGGATATCAATGACGAAGATATCAACAGCTATTCTACGTTGACCAGAAAAAGCAAGGATTATTACAAATAGTCTGTCATTAAGCTATCTCTTTCTTATTGTTTTGTCGATTTTTCTTTTTAAACTCTGAGTAAAAATTTTTTGGTGGAGTGGAAACTATATATTTTTTTTTTAATTTTTCTTTTTTAACTCCCCATTTGCTGCTCTAGCTTAATTATCATCCATAAATTTAAGCTAATTTGGAGACTTCAATGACAAATGCAAACACTTAAATACTAATAATCATAGTTACAAGACAATAAGTTCCAAGAGATAACAGTTTCGTTGTAAGTTGTTAGCATTAATACATCAGTATGATTTTAAAGAAACCATGAGGAAATGAAATGCTAACGAAAATATACCCATTAATATAGGATTTTGGTGAAACTTCATTCCAGCTTCTTTATTTCGGTTCATTTCATATTTTATGTACTCTTTAAGTTGAGTATGTGATGAAATTAAATTTTTTTTTTTTTTTTTGCCCATTCTTCTTTCCATACCGATTCCATACTGCTGTTGTAGTTTTTATAACAAAGCCAGCATTTATTTTAACATTCAACGATGTTTTAAAATTTTATTAATCGAGTTTTTCAATTTATGCCAACTGGTTTTTATAATATTTTATTTATCTTCTAATATGATTTTGTTAAAACTGCTTTGATGTAGATGTAAATAAAAGATTTCTATCCTTCATCAGATTTGTTTTAAAGATGAGATAATAAAAAGATATATTTCAAATGTTTGTTTTTCTGAATTATTTCTTTTGAACTTATCCTATCTTCATCTGTAAATTGTATATGAAAAATGAACTCTGGGTAGAAAAATACAGGATGTTTTGGCTAAATTTGACAGTTTGCATAAAAGGAAAAGAAAACAATATCCCATCCAAAAGTAAGGGTATTTTTTTTAAAAAAGTCAAAAAATATCAACTAGATTATGGCTGGGAGATAAGTTTACTTGAAGTAGCCATCCTCCTAGCAGCTCCAGAATCTGGCACACGCATTCTTCAGTGTCTCTGGAAAGATCTTTGAACATCTCCTTGATCTTGTTCAACAGCTCAGCCTTAGTGTTGTAGGTAGAGTGGTTGGTGTCTTTTTCAACAATGCCCCATGCATAATAATTTATGAGATTACAATTGGGGGAATTAGGAGGCCAGAAATTGGGGCTGGTGAAGTTGTAGAAATTCTCTGACAACCACTTCTCTTTCTGCTGTCAAACAAATGGCCTTCCAGTGGCAACCGTCTCCACAGTCTCTTGCAGTTTCAAATGGCTGTCTGAATTGAATCTAAAGCCCTGTTCAAAGATGTGAGGTGGCATGACATCACTCTCACTGGAAACACGACCAAAGACCATCACAGTTTGGGGGGAACTTGGTTTTCATGATGTCCATTTCACGTCATACAGTGTTCTCAGAGCATTGAGCAGCAGTCATGATGTTGGCATTTTGACACCTAGTGTGAATCATCATAATACAGGTAACTCTTATGCAATATTCAGATCACTTCTAGTCCTCTATGTGAGCTAACATTGAGGAAAAAGTTAGAAAGACGGTGAAGATTGAAAGGGTTCTCTACGTCACCTGATTTACCAAGTTGCATGAATGGTTTATAAGGATCCTATTTTCTAATCTAATATCAATTTCAAATTTTGGTGCAACACCAGCAATTTCGAGGGAGGTGTTAAATCAATTACATTGACAGAACTTATTTTATTGACCCCCAAAAGGATGAAAAGCAAAGTTGACATTAGCGGAATTAAGGATAGATGAAATGCTACTAAGCATTTTATTCAGCATGCTAATGGTTCTGCCAGCTTGCCACTTTAAAGAAATGGCACTAAACATTTTTTCTTGTGCGCTAACAATTCCACCAGCTCGCCACCCTCTGACTTTTTAATCTTATACTAACAGAACAATTTACCTGCTTGATCTCCTTGATATAATGGCTAAATCTTCACACCATCTTGTAAAGAGAGTGAAATAATGGATTATGTAATTCTAGATACACTATGTCCAACTGAAGGTTGGGATGATTTGGCTTGGGAAGCTTTTGATCCTAAGTCTGCACAATTAGCCATCCAAAGCTAAACAACACCAACATATTAGTTACTTCTTACATTTACAGAAGAGCAAAGACTATAAAGATTTATATAAGAAAGATATGTAAAGTATCAACGCTCTCACTCTTGAGATGAAAATCAAAATTAATCCCAGTGGAATTTGAAACCAGAATGCAAAGAACTGTATCAGGAATATCATAGAATGTTTTTCCCAGTGCTCTGCTGATTCTGTTATTCACTGATACCTCAACATCGTATTTTAGAGCTAAATGCTGAGAATGTTGCAGTGCTTTTAACTACCAATGGAAATGATATGAGTCATTAAGGGGGCCTCTACGTAGTCAGACAGCCTATTAGAAACAGCAACCAAAGTTTCTTCAAATCACACCCTACTATAGTTAAAAATAACAGATCATTGGATAAGATGGTTCTTGAAACAGTCAGTGGTTAAAAAACAAAACAAAAAACAAAACAAAGTCAGTCACGGCTGGAATGACGTCGATGATGGGCGAAGACACGGCTGTGCAATTAAGCATGCTTTGCAACCAAGCAGTTCTAGGTTTAATTCCAGTGCTTGTCTTCTACCGACCTTGGGTTGGCCAATATTTTGTGAACGAAGTTCGATGGATGGAAATTGCAAATGCCTTGTGTATCTTTTTCAATGAAGAGCCTTGCAACATTTGTTCTCCACCAAGCTGCTGTTACTCCTTGTCACTCTTGCAGTCAGAAATGCAGCAAACTCATTGGCTGGTTGGGAACATGTAACCAAAGACGCTTTGTTCACCAATTGCGATATAAAATAGATAAATAGGTTTTCTTGACCGAGGCTGAGCTGAGGTTAAAGAGTAACTACTAAGTTGGTACGTTAACAACTCGATTTTAGTCGGGATTTGGTCATCTTCACATTTGCTCAACAAATGACATTCGTATTTTGATTACAAAAGAAAATAAATTATACTAAGGGACATAATTACGAAGTGAAGATTACATTGATCAAAGGGAGACAACTTTGTGGATTCTTTATTTTCGACGTAAACAGTTTTTGAGATGGAGTTAAAATCTTAATTCAACTCGGATCGAAAGAAGTCTATAATTTAAAGGCATTCAAGCAATGACCATCTTGTCTTTTTGTTATTATTTTCGAGAACTGTGTAACCATAAATCACATTATTCAATGTGTCAATTTTTAAAATTGTAGGGTGGTTTGAGGGAGATTTGGCGACTGCCTCTAGCTTTGTAATCTTTTCGTGAAGATTTTCGTTGCAGAGAAAGGAAACGTGATTTTAATGGTTTTCGTAGAGGCACTAGCTATGTAAATGAAATGAGAGTTTTACAGTATTTGGTGGCGTATAAGACGCACTTTTGCATAAGACAAGCCCCTACTTATGTAGAAAATCATTATATTTTGTGGGATGAGTTGGGGAGACAAATTACATCCATAATAAAGTTGCATTTGGCGCATAGCAATTCTTTGTTACATTTAAGAATTTAAAAAAAAGCGTGTCTCATACACCGACTTATACGGTAACTGAGAATCGAAACAGGGTAGTGGATTTGGTTCAGCGAGAACTTACCTAAAATTAATTATACACAATGTATAATTGGCGAAATGTCGATATACTGATCGAAAAATCGCAGCTTCACATCCTGCAACGCTGTAAATCCAGTTGAACCAATAAATGCAGGATTTATCTCCCTGCTAGCGATATAAGTATGACTGCATTTCGTATCAAAAACCAATATGAGTTTCTCTTATGATATCTACTGCAATGTACTCACAAAAAATCCACATTTACGTGGGATAAACATTGCCCCTCGGTATTGATAGTCTCTGTCGCTAATATATACTTTTAACAAGCACAATGTGAAATGTATTGTCGAAACATGAGCCAAGGAGAGTTCTTCTATGTGGCTTCTTGATCAGTTAGAAATAGCAGTCAAATCTCACTCAAATTACAACCTACCGCCATAAATGTAGAAGTGCGAAGATTAGAAAACGTCTTTGTCAGTCAAAATTGACCATGCATCTGAAGGTCTGGATAAGACTTTTTTTTCAACAACAACCTTCCCTGAAAGTTGTTAGTGCTTGAACTTAGAGGAAGAGAACAGACACCGCAAAGTAGTCATCCGATTCACTACTTTAACCTTGTTGGAGTTATTAGTTATGCGTACAAGCTTGCGTCTACCCACTCGAGATAATAGGTGAATAACTTAAGTGCTGCACAGTCAATCAAATCCGGTGTATATGGTCGTCGAAGAGTTTCCTAACTATGCATTCATTCCTGGAGAATATAAATTTTGATGTACAAACAGATTGATGCTTAACGTTGAAATCCTTTTGATCAATCAGGGCCTAACTAGAGCTACACAACAGCAGCCGGAAGATTATTCTGCTGGTTTGCAATACATTGTTTAAATTAATATACAGAGGGTACACTCCACCAAAGCGGACTGGCGGATTTTCGGAATATTTGTCACATACACATAAGTCAGAATTTCTGGTTTTTGTTTTTTATAAATTTTTCCAAAACACTGGGTAAAGAGCTTTAAAAAAGAAAACTCCGAACAGCAGCCGCCACCCAGAATTTTTTTCGTCTTTTTTTCATCATGTTATATAGTATTCCAAATTCTGAAACACTTGTAATCAATATTTTCAGAGAGAAAAAAAATTTCCTAAACCTTCTCCTCGCCCTTCATCACTCTTTTCTCAGGTCAGGCGCCGTTGCAGCATCCAGTATCTGTTCGTGTCATTCCAGGCAACTCTCCGAACTGTGTCCCAGTCAGTTCTCATCTCTGTGAAACACTTCCTTTCTCGTCTGCTGTGACCACGAGGCATTTGACTGACCAACACGAACCACATTTTACGATCAGAATTAATTATTTTTTTGTCCTTTCCACTCTCTGAAACGCGACTGATACTTGTAATTTGCATTAAAAAAATGTTTTACAGATACTTCTTTCAAAATTCCAGTATTGTTTTTCACACAGCCACTTCAGAACATTTTCCCGCCACTGATGCGCACACATTTATTTCAAAACAAAATCTACAAAAAGTCAGTTGTGTAAAATACTCGGCGATCTATCGATACCAGTCCGAAATATCGGCCTTTTCCGTAAAAAGTGTCTTCTAAGAGGACTGTTTCGTTGGCAGGAAAAGTGAAGTTTCTTCATATGAAAATAGCTCCCACTTCTTTACTTTAACCATAGAAGAACAATTTGGTCGAAATTCTGTTTTAAGCACCACATATAACCCCTCATAACTTTATTTTTTGTAATTTTTCAGAAATCGTTTTGTAAATTTGTGTTCTACACACGAGAATTCATACGATTATGCAAAAAAAAAAAAGTGATTTAAGGGTGATTTAGCTGTTGTTTTAGCATATCACACAACCACCTTATACCTACCTTCCTCGTTTCTGTGTCACTGTGACATGTATTGATATTTTTCAATATTTTTCTCCCCATAAACGCATTTAATGGAATGATGATGCACCCAAGGACGGTCCATTGCTAGGATTTAAGCAAAAAATTCGGACCGTCCATATTTTAAACTCTGATTAAAAAAATTGAAAAGAAGTGAAACTTTTAGGATTTAAGGGTGGGAGGGATTAACCATGAATTCTTTTCATAATCGTATGAATTCTCGTGCGTAGAACACAAATTCGCAAAATTTTTCTGAAAATACCCCCC
>NC_068981.1:160870015-160887787 GCF_001194135.2 Octopus bimaculoides
GTCATGATGTAGGTAGGCCTCAGCTCCTTTAGAGTGTAAGGAACTAACGGGCTGAAGCATTTGCTTGACGAGCAGTTCTTCCTCTGAAGATTTTTCCTGTTGGCTCGACTTATAGTGAGTTTCCACCTATTATGAGTTATTTCGTTTGTCATTCGATGCAGCAAGATGTGAGGGAGATAACTTCGCACTTAGCTTTACAGCGCATGTGCTGTTTATGTTAGTTTGCCATAGTAGTGTGTGTCTGTTGTCAAGGAAGCCAACGATGAAGGTTCGTTGCTGAGTTTGAAACTTTTATATTTTGATTCACTTTAAAATATTACTTTTCGATTCCTTGTCTCATCCCAATTTTTTTCTGGCATCAATTTAGAGAATACAGTTATTTAATTATTTTAGTAGACTTTGTTTTGATTTGGTTATTGGTATATATAATATTTTAAATCGTGATAATAAATAGTGATTTACCTGTTGCTCTTTCTAAACAGACGCAATGAAACTGAACTGCTACAAATGTCCTTTATAATCTTTTATTGTAGTCTAATTTCTAAAACTCTCTCTCTCTTGTTTCTTCCTTCACTTTATACACGGGGATCGTATGTTTGTGTGTGTGTAAAAGAGATTAATAAATCCACTCAGATATCTAGAAAGCACTCAGTGTTAAACGAACTTGGTTAACTATACCAAATAATCAGATACCAAAAAATTCAAATAGAATTAATATCCAAAGTAATTCCTCGTGTATGACAAATAAATCCAAATATCGCTCTGAAGAATTTGAAGAAATCCAGAGTAATTGACAACAAGAATAGAGAAAATCACATCTTTAATTGATGATTATTCCATACATTACCGACGATCGTTTCTATTGTGCCAGCATATTTAGATGTAGAAAATACCAGTCAAATCAATATATCTGAAGATCTATGCTAACACAATGTTATCAAGGTAACCCAAAACGGGTTAGATTCAAAGTGAACTGAAATAATATCTCCAATACATGAACGTATACAAAAATAACGTTGATATATATATATATATATAGATGTACACGAAGATGCTAAGAGAATGAACGAATTAAGATGAAAAAACTAATGCAATTAAAAAAGTTGGTTTCACTATCACCTGTATTTAATACTCAATGTAGGTAATAGTCAACTTATGAAGTACACTTTAATACATACACTCACTCAATGCACACATACATAAGCTGTATTATGCTCATACATATTTCCAATATATTCTGTATTTGCCCTCCTATACTGCTGGACATCACTCTTTCTCCCTTTATTGAAATCCATTATTCTCTTAACATTTCTATCTTGACTATTCATCACTCATGATCTTTCTTAGAAATTATCCTTCTGTATTACTAACCACCACTTCTGTTCCCTCAGGTCACCGATTATTGACATCCATTACGCTATCTAACTGTCAACTATTTCTACAATTCTAACATTCTCTCTCTCTTTTTCTAGCAAACATGTTGACCATAGGCTATTACTGTCTTTTTATCATTTCATCTTGCTCTAACTGTGTCTCTTTATCATTTCTAG
Source organism: Octopus bimaculoides (assembly GCF_001194135.2). Classification (NCBI taxonomy): domain Eukaryota; kingdom Metazoa; phylum Mollusca; class Cephalopoda; order Octopoda; family Octopodidae; genus Octopus; species Octopus bimaculoides. The sequence goes on from NC_068981.1 coordinate 160,871,566, forward strand.
TCCTCTCACCACCATTTAGCCTTCTTCCATACAAGCATCCCAACTCTTTCTGTTTCCTTACTCTTACTTCTTTCTTAGTTCATCTTCTGCGATCATCTTCTCTTCTGTCCACTCTTTTAGGTATGATGCTCTGAACAGACAGAGATAATGTTATGTAGAGAGGATTCTATTGGTTTACAGGTTGAAAGGCAAATTCAGTAGAGCTGATGCCATGAATGAATGCACCCAGAGCATTCTGTTAAATAGTTGGCAAACAAGTAGAAACATTGTCTTGTCAAAGACATAGCAATCTCTTATGTGCCAGTGCCATAATAAAATGCTTTCAATATTCTCTGTAAAGTGGTTGGTGTTTGAAAGACTATAGAAACCTTGGTGCCAAAAATAAAGCACCAACAAGACTTAGTTTTCAAACTGTCTAAGAACACAGTGACTCTGAATAAAAACAGACTTACAGGAAGACCAAGCTTTCCTTGTTAAGAGTTGATTTCAGGGCATTGAACGTTGCAAAGGAGATGACAAATACAACAAATGTGGAGTTGTGTTGGAAAGGACATATGCAACCCTTTCAAGCATGGAAAAATAGAGAGGGAAATGATGATATAGTGAAGTTCTCATCAGAGGTGTGTGTATCATTTGACCAATCTCAGGGAAGTAAGCAACCAGTCTGTTTATATACTCATCAAATACAGAAGCTACAAAGAACTGGAGCTTCCAATTTGCATACCACAATTGCTTAACACTTTATTTTAATATCAGCAGAGATCTCAGTTCACACAGTGTCAAGGTATAATATAATATATGTAAACTTATGTAGTAAAAATAGTATCATCACATATTTAACTACATAAGTTTACATATATTATATTATACCTTGACACTGTGTGAACTGAGATCTCTGCTGATATTAAAATAAAGTGTTAAGCAATTGTGGTATGCAAATTGGAAGCTCCAGTTCTTTGTAGCTTCTGTATTTGATGAGTATATAAACAGACTGATTGCTTATTTCCTTGAGATTGGTCAAATGATATAGACACCTCTGATGAGAACTTAACAAGGTTTGAAAACTGACTAAGGTTGTTCATAATTTTTTCAATCTATGGAGAAATAGTTAAATTTTCCATGTTTGTAGTTTTACTACATAGGTTAACACAACACACAAACACAAAACCATATATATATATATATTTGTGACCTGATAGCCAGGTCTAATATAATGTAATAGGACATGCAACTGAAAATTCAAGATATACAAACAGTAATACTTCTATTGTAGAGTATATGGTAAGCAAAAAAACAAGGATATGTGGGAGGGAAAGTGTTTTGATATTTTCTGAGAGTTTACAGCTGTTTCATAATCTACTCACATCCTTAACTTTGATGCAGAGAAATATTTCTATACATACATGTGTATATATATATATATATATATATATACATATAAGCAATACATTCATACAATGATGTACAGAAGAGAGAAGATTATTCTTTAAGCTGCATTATGGAGTAATCCATCTAAGCTCATTCATTTATACATAATGTAGCATGGATAAAATTGGCAAAAATTAGTAACCCAGATTATAATCAAAACAAGCCAAACAGCTATTAATGTCAAGGGGAGACCTGCATGGAGTAGGTAATGATGGCAGTGATAAACAAAATCAAGCGAATTTTAAAGGGAATGTATGTGTCAACAGTTGGGGTAGGAATAGTCCTGACAGATACTCAGATTACAAAAACTATGAGCACTAAAACATACATGCTTGAAAACCTACAAAATGGTCAGCTTACCAATGTGTACTGGCACTGACTGACAGGAGAACTATTACCTTGTTTGGAAACAGGTGAGTGTTGGCTACAGAAAGGGTATCTGGTTGTAGAAAATGTGCGTCATTGATTTATATCTGACCCATGACAACATGGTAAGTTGATGTTGAACCAATGATCATGCATTTTGAGGACATTAGCATCAATGGTTACAGGTTTTCAACAGGCCAGTCATGGATGTGATATGAAGACTTGTTTGCTGAATTTCTAGTGATAAGGAATGTCTATAACTTGGGTGCTATAAATGCCACACTGGTTTATGTGCTTTCTTGCTGATGCGAATATTTTTCTCAATTTTATAGATACATATGATGGGCTTACACATAATTTCTCTCTACCAAATTTTGTTTATTGGTTCATCAGCTGTGGTGGATGACATTTTCATAAAATGCTATAGAATGACTTAACCCAAAACTGCCTGTTTGTGAAGCAAACTTTTTAACCTCACAGCCATGCCTGCACAATATATTACATGAAGATGACATTTTCAAGGTACCTGTAGTCATCTTGATGTAGCCCTTCTCTTCAATATGTACTTATTGAGGGATTTGAACTCAGTCTACACATTAATGAATTGTTAATATTACAGTGTTCAAGGGCACTGGATTGGCAAAATTCCTTTCAATATTTAGTTAGGACTCTTTATATTCTGTGTTCAAATCTCAAGGAAGTTAACTTTACCTTTCATTCCCCCAGGATTGATTAAATAAAGATATCATCAGTTAGATACTGGGGTTAATGTTAACAATTAACAAGATCCCCCCCCCACCTCACAAAATTTCAGGCCTTGTTCCCTTATTTGAAACACTTACACAGTGCTCAGTACCTACTTAGGATACGTATGAAGAACATCATGGAATGAGTAATTGATATAGAGAGAAATGCCAGTAACAAGATACTACAAGACCAATCTACTCTGGATTTGGTATTGTATTCTGTTTTCTTTATTGTTAGATATAGTTAGTAGTATTACATTATTTTCAATTTAATCATGAGTTTTTGTTTTTCCTTTTGCTTTTTTTGCAGGATTTATTTTCTATACCAAAAGAACAAACTGGAAACGGGCCCATCCAATTTTGCTGGCAGAGAGTTAATGGAAACTACCTAGTTATTGCTGGGTATATGTTCAAATTTTCCTTCTTTATAAATTTTAGTTACAATTTTACAAAAGCACATTGAAAACAATAATAAATAAATCATTATTTGCATAGTGAATAAATAACAATCTATTATCAGTTGGCAGATTTCAGCATGGCACAGTAAACAGTTTGTTTGCTTGAATTATAAACAAAGCCATTGGTGATTTTCAGATGCATTTATTTGGGCACTTCTGGCTGATGAGACACAACATGCTGAAATACCAGTGTCCTGGAATCTCTTGCACTGATGAATCAAATGTTTTATGAACACATAGTCATCATAAAGGAAGAGCAGTTCTGTGACAAACACAACAGCTGTTAGCATGTTTGCATTTGAATCTGCTGGAATGTATCAAAAGAATGAATATGCAAGTTATCAAATAACATAAATGTTGGCTGTAAAATAGTTTCTGAAAAAAAGTTGTTTAATGACATCGTGATCAAGCAGCCTAATAGCAACATTATTAACTTTAAGATATATATTAAATTTTCTGTTGGTTAGACTTTAAGCTTAGCTTATGAATACTTTTAGAGGTCTTTGATGAGTTATTGCTAATAAGAATATAATTTTTTAGACTCTTAACTCTAATGTTTAAAATTAAATCATTTTTCAGTATTTACATCTACATTCTGTTAAGTGGTTGTCATTAGGAAGGCCATCCAACTGTAGAAACTGTGCCAAAGCAGGCACAGAACATAGCAGAGCCCTCTGGCTTGTCTGATCTTTCAAGCATGGTAAAAAAAAGGGTGTTAAATGATGATGGCAATAACTTTTTGATTGGTTTTGATCTCTGACTGTCATTGAGTGTCTTATTCCTGGATATATATGTTATACTGGACTGGATTTAAATTAGCAACATTTCATTTTGAAACGAATGACTATAATGCTTTTATCCACTGTGTTACTGGCACACTGACCAAAGATGAGGGTAATAGTCTTTGAATAACTTGTTTTGACAAGAGTATTGGTGACTTGCATTAAAAAATATATAAACAAATAGTACTCGTTAGGCATTCATTGGAGAGTAAAGAGACAGTAACATATCCAGGCTGTCACACTGCACTCATTAACCAATCTGTTCCTGTCAAGCCTTCTCCAAACTCGTCTTCCTAACACCCATTCCTCCGCTCTTCTCATGGCAGCACTATCTATGCAGCTGCTGTAGAAATGTACATATTTCATCCCCCTTTTGTGCTACCAGTTATCCTTCTTTTTGGAATTATTTCCTTTGTCACCTATTCCCTATTCTGAAAATCATCCCTTACTACTGTATTTTCCACTGAACACCCTCTCATATCTGCCATTATAGTCCATCACTCATCTTCACTTGTCACTCACTACATTCACCCCTCCAAACCTCTGATCTTAGTCTGTATCACTATGCACCTCTGTCTCACTCCCCCACTCTTCATATCATCACTCTATTTTCTTTCATCTTCCTTCCAAACTGAGAGTGCCATTGACTATGCTTCCACTCATGTTCACCATTCACTGCATTTACCTCTATCCCTATCTCTATCTCTCACTCTTCTTTTACATTCTTGTGAACTTAACCCTCCACCTTTCCTGATCTTCTGTTCCTGTTCTCTCTTATATTCAAGTTGATGGATGATGAATCCATGTAGAAATATGTATCTTACCTATTTCTATGTAATCTAGGATAAGTCTCTCAGTAAATTTTGGCTTGTGTAAAAAAAACATATCTGTGTCTGGGTATTACTTTCTTACATGTGTAAAATTTGAATTTGCCAAGATTCTCTGAATTATTTCTACAAAATCTGATGTTTTTGTTTTTCAGTGTAGATCAAGTTGTACGGATATATGATCGACATGGCGTGCTAAAGAATTCCATAAATCTACAAGGGTAAGAATTACTTTTCTTTTTGAATTTTTTTCTTTTTTTGCTCCCCTTCTGTCAATCTGAGTTACTCTATTTGATATAAAAAACAGTTCTTAAAATTTAAGTTTTTGTGCCTTTAAGAATGGCAATTTCTGGTTTTGGACAGAACCAAACAAGATCCTTACTGAAAGAAGTGACAAGTGTGTTGGAAGGTTATGAAAGAAAGAAATCAAATTCCAACACAGTTCTAATGTCTTTAAAAATGTCTTGCCTGGAACATTAGTTAAAACTCACTTGCATGCAAACTTATTTTACCAATTTTATTTGATCTAATACTTTTGGATTGTGGAAAATAATTATTTCTTGAAGAGAAGGATTAGATTAGTGGAATTGTCATGGAAATTAATCAAGAGATTAGTACAACAAATGCAATGTAGTTAAAATTGTCAGCTTGTTAATTTTTCCGTCAGTATGTGGGATCACAATTGCTACAAAACATCTGTTGATTTTGAAATAGGGTTTTGAAAGAATCCTTTATGTTTATAATTATTATTATGATGTATTTTCAGTAATTTCATGCCAGTTTTCCAATGTACAACCAGGTACCTCTGAGGTTTTGAGGTTTTTTTACAGTATTATTTTTTGGGGTATAATACACTATATTGTGAGGGTTTCTTTTGTAATGTGAGTGTATGTGCTTGACAGACTGCCAGTGTTCTGCGAGAGAAGTTAGGCGAAAGAAGAGTTTGTTGCTGTGTGCAAGAGAGGAGACTGTTCTAGTTTGGTCAAGTGCTGCAGATGAATGCTGACAGCTCCATAAAGAAGTGTTGATCTCTCAATGTGGATGGAACATGCGGAAGTGGGAGACTCAGGAAGACATGGGATGAAGTACTGAAGAACGACCTCAGGAAGCTGAACCTTTCAGGTGAGATGACAAAGGACCGAGATATCTGGCGCCTAACCATACTCAAGAAGACCCATACCCTGCAGCAGAATAGCGAAGACCTTTCCTTCTGGTTGTGTAAAGCACTTGTGGTGGTGCCATTTAAAAGGGGCTGTGTAGTGACACGTAGAAGCACCTGTGAGGCGACTCATAAAAGTGCCTGTGTGGTGTCACGTAAAAGCATTCAGTGGTTGGCATTAGGAAGGGCATTCAGCTGTAGAAACCATGCCAAATCAGACTGGAGTCTGATGCAGCCCCTCAACTTGCCAGCTCTGGTCACACTATCCAACCCATGCTATCATGGACAACGGACGTTAAATAATGATGATGATAATGATGATGATGTTCCCTGTGTTGCTCATTTTTTATGAACAATGTTTCAGTATTGTTATTTGTGTACAATATGTACTGTCAGTTGTTGAACTGAGTCATGTTTAGGAATATTTTTTGGGATTGTGTGCCAAATTATGATATGTGGAGTTGTACTGATACTTTTTTCATGATGTTTTACATCATACACATTGCATCAGTTATTATTTGTATCATTGTTACTCTTACACACCGCATATGGCTTACTTCTATTTTGAGGTCCTTGTATTTTTGTAGCTTTTCAAATTAATTCCATTGGCCGAATAACTGTCTCCTTTCAGAAATACCCTATGAAATTAAAATTTAATGACTCATTTGGGTTTTTTTTCTACCACCAAAGCTTCCAGTCTTGTCATCATTTATTTATCATCTCTCTTTCAAACTGTATACATGCTCTACTACACAAATTCAATGAAAGATCTGATTGTGATGCACCATATAATTTTTCTGTTAGCCCTAAAAAACTTCACTCAGATTTCTTGTTGCTTTCTGACTCTGTCTGTGATTCATTAGTGTATTAAGTTTGTCTGTTGTACCAGTTCTTGCCTGATGCTTGTTTATCCAATTCCTATGAGAGTGTGTTGTTCGAGTCATGCTATTAAAATGAAAACTCCTTTCTTAATATGAAGGCTGTACCTAGGATTGTTATTTTTTGGGCTGTGCTGATTTTGCACTCTGATATAGTTTTTATGTTTTTGTTCATATATTTTTCCAACATACACAATGATCCAATTATTATTGGTACTATTTTCCCTTTCATAAACCATATCCTGCTTATTTCAATTTCAAGATCCTTGTATTTTTGCACATAATGACCTCCTTCCAAGCAATATTTTGTTCAGGAAAAGCAGATGTTTATCAAAAATTCAAATAGTTTTGTTCCAAACTTCAATAATTATATCTGAATCGTTTGTCTTCATCTCCTTGTCAATCTGGACAGACATGTTCCACATAACTGCGACCAAATTATCATCATGTACCATTTTTGGCACATGTTTATGCCACTTCTTAACTGTTTTCACTAGTATTTACATAATTATCCAAATAACTACACAACAAATCAATCTAATTAACATACCACAGACAAATCTTTAACAGTGATGTTGGATAGTGAATATAACTGCTGATTCAACATGTCAGAGCAGATAGAAATGATACAGTTAATTGTCTCATTGTACTGATTACATTAGCCTGCACTTAATGTTAGCTTCTTGTTTCACTATTTTCTTATTGTTGTTTGTGGTTAGACATTCATCCTGTACATCTAAAATCAGACTTTCTGATTCTGATTTTAGCTCAGAGCTTTTGAGCTGTTGTTAGCCTTTACTCTGGCTTACTTCTTCCTTTCTGTTGGGGCTTTCAGTGTATCAGCTATGGAGTGTTTTTTTCCTCTCCATTTTTATTTTAGCATATTTTGGAATTCTGTTTTGATTTTGTGTTTTGTTATTTTTAGTAATTTTTGTTGTTTTATCCTTATCTAAATCTATTTTTTTGTTCAGTTAGCCTTCAGCATATACTTCATTATTTATATATATATATATATATATATATATATATATATATATATCATGCTAGCATGGAAGGCAGACGTTAAACAATGATGATGATGATGATGATGATGATGATGATGATGATGATAAATATATATATATGTATATATATGTATATATATAATTGCACTTGTCAGTTTGTCTTAAGTATTTTTTCATTTTCTACTGTTTTTACTTTTTAACAGTGGTAAAACTGTTCATTTAAATATAGTAAGCCTAAATGTAGAATTTTGACTAACAGTACAAAATACACTGGAGTCTGAGAACTGTAACTGGCCATGTTGCTTGGATGTTGTTTAATCCCAAGTCATTTCTGGGATGTTTTTCTAACATATATATGTTATATATATATGTATGTATGTGCGTGTATATGTTTGTGTGTCTGTGTTTGTCTTCCCCAGCATCGCTTGACAACCGATGCTGGTGTGTTTACGTCCCCATAACTTAGCGGTTTGGCAAAAAGACCGATAGAATAAGTACTAGGCTTACAAAGAATAAGTCCTAGGGTTGATTTGCTCGACTATAAAGGCGGTGCTCTAGCATGGCCACAGTCAAATGACTGAAACGAGTAAAAGAGTAACATCTGAAAGCTGAAGGCCAACAGACGTAGCCTTACACTATCTGTTCACTGTGCTTCTTTCGCAAAAGTACTCAACTCTCGGTGGCTCACTCCGATGGAAATACAAAATGTATCTGTGAATTGAAGATAGTTTGATCACAGCACACCTGACACAGCATTTGGCAGAAGGTTACACATGTATTTCTTGTTACATTTATCTTATTCCTTACTTTGCTTTGATAAAGGATCTGCCTGAAATGTCAATCTGCCGACTGACGTTTATAGCATACATTTAACCCATTAGCATTTAAACCGGCCATATCCAGCCCGAATATTCTACCCATTTTATGTTCAAACTGGTCAGATCCAGCTTCTCACACCTGTCTGACCATGTCATTCTTTAAATAAACAATCACATCATCAAAATCTCGAAGCTATGAAGAAATACATGATGAACTCAGAAGAATGTGAACGAATATGTATTACATTTGACAGAATCATCATCATCATCATCATCATCATTATCATCATTTAATGTCTGTTGTCCATGCTGGCATGGGTTGAATGGTTTGACCAGAGCTGACAAACTGGAATGCTGCACCAGATTCCAGTCTGATTTGGTATGGTTTCTATGGCTGGATGCCCTTCCTAATGCCAATCACTCCAAGAGTGTTATGGGTGCTTTTATGTGCCACTGGCATGGGTGCCATTTGCATGACACCAGTATCTGCTACAGCTGCAATTTTACTTGGCTTGATGAATCTTCTTCTCAAGCACCAGGTAATGCCAAAGGTCTTGGTCCTTCGTCATTGCCTCTGTGAGATCCAACACTTGCTGAATGATAAAGGATTATAGCCTAGTGAATAGTGTACTATTGACTGGGTACAGTTTTTTATGTTATTTTTTTGTTTAAATTTTAGTTCATCAGTTTTTGAATTTTTGTCTACCTGTTGCAACTTTTCACTTTATCTGTCTCTTATTTTCCCTCCTTCTATTTGTGCTATTTCACCTATCAAGTAAGCATCTCAACCTGGACTCAGTCAAAACCAGCAAGGAAGAATCTCATGGTTGCTTGACCTGCTAGAAATAGCAGCCATCAAATTTCTATCAAATCACGCCTTGCTATCTTTAAAAAAGGATAAAGAAGAACATATTTGATAATGTAGTCATCGTCATGATAATGGGGATCACCACCACTGCCACCACTGCCGCTGCCATCGCCACCACTGCCGCTGCCATCGCCACCACTGCCGCTGCCATCGCCACCACTGCCGCTGCCATCGCCACCACTGCCGCTGCCATCGCCACCACTGCCGCTGCCATCGCCACCACTGCTGCTGCCATCGCCACCATCATTTAATGTCCTTTTTCCCTATTTGCATGAGTTGAACAGTTTGGCAGGAGCTGGCAAGCTGGGGGGCTGCACCGGGCTCCAGTTGTCTGTTTTGGCATAATTTCAATGGTTGGATGTCCTTCATAATGCTAACCACTTTACAGAGTGTACTGGATGCTATTTAAGTAGTGCCAGCATGGGTGCTAGTTACGTGATACTGGCATGGATGCCTTTTACATGGCGCCAACAGGGGTGCTTTTTTATGTGGCACTGACATGAGTGCTGTTTTTGTGGTACTTGCATCAGTGCTGATGATCATAACATGAATGTCTTTCAATATAGGTCTGCTCAATCAGGGCTGACTTAGAGGCGAAACAACAACAATCTGGTTTGAATTCTCTCTTGATGCAAATTCATTTTACTTATGCTGCAGATGACTTTGAAAGAGGCATGAGAATGTTACAACTTCCCAGTTTTCCTCTTCTTCATAAAATATATAAATAAACAAATAGACCCTAAAAACAAAATGCAATTGTTTTATTCTATTCTCGATTAAACTGTTACATTTTTTAATTTGATTTTCAGCCAGTGTACTGGAATGGATTGGGATCATGATGGAGATGTTCTTGCCATAATATGTGATAAAGTCAGCACAGTATATCTGTGGATGTCTCACTCCAATGAGATTAGGAATATTGACAGTGGTATGAAGTAAGTATTCATATTAGTGTAAGTATTCATATTAGTGTGTAGACACATACATACTCATATACAAAATGTGTCGTGGTGGTGGTGGTACAAAATATCCTTTACTATCTCATACGTAAGGAAGGTGCAAACACATGCACACTCACAGACACATACACACTCATATACAAAATGTGTTGTGATGGTGGTAGTATAAAATGTCCTTTACTATGTCATATGTATCAAACACACACACACACACATACACGCAGACACATACACACTCATATATAAAATGTGTCGTGGTGGTGGTGGTATAAAATGTCCTTTACTATGTCGTAAGGAAAGCACATACACACTCACAGACACATACTCATATACAAAATGTGTCATTGTTGTTGTCATAGTATAAAATGTCCTTTACTATCTCATACATAACGAAGCACAAACACACACACACTCACAGACACATACACATTATATCCAAAATGTGTCATCATCGTTGTGGTGCTGGTATAAAATATCCTTTACTATGTCATACACATCGAACACGCAAACATACACACACTCACAGACACATACACACTCATACAAAATGTGTCATTTTCGATGTATAAAATGTCCTTTACTATTTCGTACATAAGGAAGGCGCAAACACACACACACTCACAGGCACATATACACTCATATACAAAATGTGTTGTCGTTGTTGTGGTGGTGGTAAAAAATGTCCTTTACCATGTCGCATGTAAGGAAGGTGCAAACACACACACATACACACTCATATACAAAATGTGTCATTGTCATGGTATAAAATGTCCTTTACTATCTTGTACATAATGAACGTGCAAACACACACACACTCACAGATACATACATACTCATATACAAAACGTATATAAAATGTCCTTTACTATAGTTGACTTTTAGATAAAATGTTATATTGTTTTAATCCAAATGAAAATAAAAATTACATGTTGACACTTGCAGGGTTTAATACTATTACTTTGTAAAATTTGATTTGATTTGGTGGAGCTGTTTGAGAATGCATAGGGAACAGACAGACAAAGAATTTTATATATACATATACTAGCTGACGTACCCAGTAATTCCTGAGAAAGCAAAAATTGATGATAATTTATTTTTAAAGCTTGGTAGCAACCCCTAATTTTCTCTTTTTCAACCCCAAATTTCGCATACAATGCTTTCTTAGGAATATGAATAAAATAGGAGGGTGTCTCCCTGAAAATTGAAAACAAAAAATTTTTGATCCCTTTTTTGCATCACCCTAATATATGCATGTATGTATGTATGTATGTATGTATGTATGTATGCATGCAAGCATGCATTGCATGTATGTATATTGGTGTAAGATACAAGCATCATGGAGAAAACAGAAAAACTGGTACTTTATGAAGTCCTTGAGATAGTTTTTTGCACTGAGTTACAGATATTCCTTTGTTATACTTACCAACAGAAATGCTATAAACCAATAATCATCCTTTTGGATATCTGAAACTAGTGATGGCATTGTTAAATATTTCATCATGTCTACCTATGAGAAAACATTACGTTGCTTGAAAACAAGTAAGGATTTGAAACACAAAGGACAGCCAGCTGAGAAAAATGTACTCCAACAAATTGCACCTAAGCCATGCAAGCATGGAAAAGTGAAATTTCAATGATGATCAACACCATAGTTTTTCATCTTTATACTTTCATTGTCTGTCTTACATTTTTAATTAATATTTATGTTCTTTATTTTTCAGAGACCCACTAACATTCTTAGGCTGGTCAAAGAAAGGTCAACTACTAGCAATTGGCACCACGAAAGGCAATTTATTATTGTACAATCACCACACATCAAAGTAATACATCTGTTATTTTGTCATACATTTGCAGGGTTGTTGTTAGCTGTGTTTATAACTGGGCAACTGTCTGTAGGGTTCGTGGGTTACATCTAGAGATGATACAGCTTCCACTCACACAATCACACGTACAGACATATTCAGACACCCTCCCCACAAGCATTCATTTGTTTCTAGTTGACCATCATCTCCTTTTATGCGAATTTTGACTATATCTAATCCTTGACAGTTGTTGATGGGACATATGAATATTTGCTTGAGAGGTAGAATTAATATATTTCTTGTTATTTTGTGAAACATTTGTAAGGTTGTGAAATCAAAATTAAGTATGGATTCTTAGAGTTTCTTATTTCTTTACTGCCCACAAGGGGCTACACACAGAGGGGACAAACAAGGACAGACAAAGGATTAAGTTGATTATATCGACCCCAGTGCGTAACTGGTACTTATTTAATCGACCCTGAAAGGATGAAAGGCAAAGTCAACCTCAGCGGAATTTGAACTCAGAACGTAGCGGCAGATGAAATACCGCTAAGCATTTCGCCCGGCGTGCTAACGTTTCTGCCAGCTTGCTGCCTTATGGATTCTAAGAGTTTCTGTTAAGCAAAATTTCTGTTTGAAATTTCATATCTCTTTTAATACTTTAGCATTAGCATTCAGATTACTCTGTCAAATGTAATGCTTATTTATTTACATTGTTTTGAATTAATTACATATTACCTCATAACTTCGAAATTTCAATGGTGTGATTGTTTATTTTTGGAATAGCGTTGTAGGGGAGGTGTGAGAGGCTAGATCTGGCCAGTTTGAACATAAAACAGATAGAGTATTTGGGCCTGATATGGCCGGTTTAAATGCTAAGGGGTTAATGGATAAAAAGAGAAAAAAAAATTGAACAAGATATTTTATCATTACATTTCATTTTATTTTCATTGTTTATATCTTTATTTCCTTATGTTTTGTTATTTCAGAAAATTACCCATCTTAGGTAAACATTCTAAGAAAATAACAAGTGGGGCATGGAGTTCTGAGAATTTATTAGCTCTGGTTAGTGAGGACAAATATTTGACCATTAGCAATTCTGAGGGAGATACATTGCGGCAGTCTCAGCTTGGAGGTGAACCTACTGCTATACAGTTTTCAGAAATGAAAACTGATGAACGAAGTGCAATGACTGAAGATACAGTAAGTTTATAATGCTTATGAATATTGGTTATTGATTTTTGTATAGGCACAAGCATAGCTGTGTAGTTAAGAAGTTCACTTCCCAACCACGTAGTTTCAAGTTCGGTTCCTCTGTATGCATGACCCTTGGGTATCTTCAGGTCAATGAAAACTTTGTTGAGTGATTTAGTAGATGGAAACTGAAAGCAACCAACAAGAAGGCCTTTTCATGGTTATATGGCCTGCTACATTCTGCTGTCTTAAAAAGGAAAGGGCACAATGAATAATTCAGTACTGCCTTCAAAACGCGGAGTAGATGGAACAGGGACAACTGAAGAAGGGAAATATTCTTTATGTTGCATGTCTCGTTTTCCTGTTTGTTTTTTCGTTGTTTGAAAAAAAGTTCGTTTTCTGTCTTCGTCTTTATGTTTTCGCTTTTCATTGTGTTTAACGTTTTTTGTGATGTCCTGTACCCATATATACATGTATGTATACATATAGATGTAGGTATGTACATATATGTATGGATATATGCATATATTTATATATTATTTATGTTTTATATATATATAGATTCAGATGAATATGGTACTCAAGTTGAGGCGCCAGAATTTAGTACAGCATTATCCATACAATTTCAAAATAAGGTGATTAAAATCAAAATAAGCAACAAGGATATCCAGAGGATATCCTCTGGATATCTTTGTTGCTTATTTTGACTATATATATATATATATAAAAATCTGAACATATAACATAGGAGGGTCATACCAGGAATAAATACCTTTGATCATAGATCTGCTTAAACCATACATTTAACAGTAAAAATGTTCTTTTCAACCATAAACCATTTAAATTCTGGCACTAGTTACATCAAGGTCAACTAAAATGTTGAACTTTGAGTGCCTTAATGAACTGCTCTTTTTATAAAGGTCACAAGAAAAAGTGTTGTATCATTGCTGAGTCAATTTAGAGACAGCAATATTTTATTAATTACTGTATTAATAACTATTCTTTTGACCATATTTCAGGTGAGCATTGTCATCTCTCAGCGTTATCTGCTGCTTTACAATATCAACAATCCAGACAACCCCATCGAATTGAGGTTCAACAAATCTTACGGATCCATTATGGCATATTGTTGGTAGGTTGGTTTTAATAATTATTTAGTTATGAGCTTTACTTGATCTTTCAAGTTCCCATTCTTGATGTAGTTACTGTTTTGATATCGAGTGAAAGATTAAGACTAAACAGTAACGTATTTCAGAACTTGGAATCATAATTGTGGCCGATGTCAGTGTCATGTAACAAGCACTTGCGACAGTGACACATAAAAGCATCCATGCCAGTGACATATAAAAACACCTGCACTGGTGGCACATAAAAAGTACCCATTACACTCTTGGAGTGATTGGCGTTAGTAAGGGTGTCCAGCTGTAGAAACCATGCCAAATCAGACTGGAATTGGGTACAGCTCTCTGGCTTACCAGTACTAGTCAAACTGTCTAACCCATGCCAGCATGGAAAGTGGATGCTAAACGATGATGATGATGATGATGACTGTATAATATGGTACATGCAAATGCATGCATGTATACACACAGATGTTTGTACAAAAGAGAGGAGTTCTTAATGTGTGTCTTGGAAGTTTAAACATTTATATCAACAGTTTGTGACCTGTGTCTGCATTATTCAAATTCAAAGTTTCAGATGGCACCGCTAATCCTTCAGGTGTTGCTGATCTATGAGGTGAGGTGGCCAAGTTTTTTTAGGAAGATTGATTGTCATTGGATGATGTGTAAAGTTCATTTCTTTCTGTTAGTACAGATTATGTGATTGAGAACTGTTAGATGACTACTTTTTTTTTTTGAAGTGGCTGCTGAACAAGGAACAACTCTGATATGAAAGTCTTTGCTTTCATTAGCCATTTCAATAGGATTTCTTATTTCTTTATTGCCCACAAGAGGCTAAACATAGAGGGGACAAACAAGGACAGACAAAGAGATTAAGTCGATTACATCGACCCAGTGTGTAACTGGTACTTAATCTATCGACCTCAAAAGGATGAAAGGCAAAGTCGACCTTGGCGGAATTTGAACTCAGAACGTAACGGCAGACGAAATACTGCTAACATTTCTGCCAGCTCTGTGAAGTATTTCGCCCGGCGTGTTAACGTTTCTGCCAGATCTGTGAAGTTTTAGTAAAACTTATAAAATATCAACTAATGAATTAAAACTGGCTTATAGGGAGTTCTACTCATGATAGCATTATTAAAGTTTAGCCTTCTTATTGAGGAATATAGTGGGTAAGTTCAATATAAGCATTTTCTCAGAGAAACAGAGGCAACAGTGTGTGTTCCCGATGAATTAGGTGGAGCCTTGTCAAATATACTTCAGGTTCTTCTGATCCCAATATCTCCAAATAAAACAGAACTGGGAGGTGAAGTTTTTATCCATTCCTCTCTATTACACAATATTTAAACACCTTAATGAAACTTCACTGAAATTGTTTCTTTTGGGAATTCCCTTAGAATTTCTGAATAGATTACTCTTATCTATTATGTCAGAGTTATCCCCTCACCCAATTCATCAGTCAATGAATTATAACATGTTTCTATATATATTAATAGTTATCACCAAGCCAACATGGCAGTCCAAAAAATAAGATGAATGCTGCTGTTGATTAGCTCCAAGAGGCCATCACCTCTAGCTAGCTATGTGACACACGAACCTGTGACCATTATAAGCTTCGAACAGGGGAGGTCAGCCGCTTCCCCTTGCTGGTCTGGCATCTACAGACTAGTTTTGAGGTATTGCCTCTTATCAATGTAGAGCAGCCGAACCCAGCAGGCATCTCTCTCTCTCTCTCTCTCTCTCTTTCTCTCTCTCTTTCTCTCTCTCTCTCTCTTTCTCTCTCTCTCTTTCTCTCTTTCTCTCTCTCTCTCT
>NC_068981.1:160889783-160890817 GCF_001194135.2 Octopus bimaculoides
ATATATATATATATATATATATATATACACATATATTTGAATTTAGATTGGCTTCATCTCAAATCTGCTACACTGTTTGTGAATCACTGGCTTGAGAAACTTCGAAAAAAAAAAAACAACCCTAAAAAATATATTGTTAATTGTTAATGTGTTTTAGAAATTTAATCTTCCAAAAACGTGCTTAGTGAGAAGAGAAAGGGTCATTGTCATGACTTTTGTAGAGCTTCCAGATCTAGTAGAGGAGGTGAAGAGAGGAAGAAACCACAACTCATGGTTGCTGTAGCATAAAGCTATACATCAACACATTGAGTTATTCTCTAGCACAAGCTTTGGTGCAAATGCTTGCAATTCACTGGGCTCCACTAAACATAGTCAAAAGCCAGATGATGGTGTTAAACCAGCAACAGATTAGTTCTACCTAGCAAATGAAAAATCTAACATCTGAGACCAACAAGCCTCCACACAATTTTCACCTATATTTTATTCGCAAAGCCTGAATTGACATAAGGCTATACTGGATCACTTGCCAAAGATGCTGTGTTGTGGGATCTAACCCTGAACTCAGTAATTACAAAGGGAACTGTTTAATCACATGGTCATGCTTTTGCCCTTAGATATTTGTTGATATTATGTGGTGGTGAATATGATGCTGGTTCTGTTGTTGCTTTCTTTTTTTTATGCTTATGAATTATAATTGTCTTTATTAATTATTAATCATTGTTATATTAATTGCTGTTTCAGGAACTATTTTCAACACATGATCACAAAGAGGGCCTGACAAATCTTGCATTGTCTCCATATTTGAACAAAATAGCGACATCTGGTGGCAGCAGGTAAATAATTTTGTCCAACTTTAGGCGGTTGCAGCTTATTCTACTGGTGATAATGTGGTCAAAGATGCATTGGAATTTCTTGGTACTCAGGATAAAAATTTCATTTGGTATCCTCACTTAGATTTACAAGATTTCATCACAAAACACACACACACACATGCGCATACACACACACACACACACACACACACACACACACAC
>NC_068981.1:160890827-160895468 GCF_001194135.2 Octopus bimaculoides
CACACACACACACACACACACACACACACGCACACACACGTGCATACACACACGCATACACACTCATACAAGCACACGCATAAACACACCTGCATGCACACACACACCTGTGCACACAGATGTGTGTGCAGACACACACCACCACACATACACATGTATGCACACTCACACAAACATACAAACACAAATCTGTTTTGTGTAATGAGTGGAATTCTTGGAGGAACATTCACCATTAGATCCTGATATTGCAAGCTACACTCAGTACTAGTTATTTACAGTCTCTTGTCTTGTAAGACAAACACACAGTATAGCTTCTTAATATATACCATATGTACTTCATCATCTTTTCTTTGGCTTTTCTGTTTTGGAGCCAGTTATTCACACACTGGGGTCTTGGAAGTACCTGAATAAATCTGCTTTGCCAGATATAACTTTAACTTTGCTATAATGTCCTGTTGCCTGTTTGAATATGTAGGCTTCCTGGCTCCTGCTGAACCATCCAACACATGTCAGTATGGAAAATGGGCATTAAATGGTGATGATAATGCCATTATCACATCTAGTAATAAGGAATATTTGTACAGAATGTTGGTGATAAGGAGCTTCCAACCTATGAAACTTGTGTCAATAACTGGCAAGAGTATGACATGCCGGAAGGAAGATTTAAGGTGCTGGACAAAAGTTTTGCTCAGGCCTGTACATACATGGGGAGAGGCATGGCTAAACTTAATCAACTGAGGCCCCTATTGGCATAGCACAACTGATAAGTTATTGTTAACATTTAATACAAGTAGCATTAGAAAGCTAACTAGAAATAATTTTATATTAGTCATTGACTAATATTATTTTTATTATCATCACATAATTATTTCTCATTAGCATTTTACTATTCTCTGTATTAGCTATCTTAATATGATACTAACTTTGTTAACACTAACTTAACTGTTCTGGTAATGTCAAGCATAACAAGGTGTCCTGTCTTATTCAATGTTTGCAACAAGAAATAACTTCTTTTATCTAAATATGATTGAATCTACTGTTAAAAATTTCAATGTATAATTGTCCTCTGTCTTATTTATTTTCTGTTCATTTTCGTCTTCAGTATTCGCATTCACGAGATGAATGACTCTCAGGAAATCTATGCTATAATTCAACTTGAAGAAGATTATACTGTTGACAAAATGATGTGGACTGAGGATGGTCAATTGATGGCAGTTTCATCTTTATATGGTCATCTGCAGGTTTTTTTGACTAAATTACCCATGCTAGCTGTCACTTACCAAACCCGAATTGCTAACTTAACATCATTGCTTGAAGTCACAGTTCAGGATAATATCAATAATGTGAGTGTTTATTACAAGGGCGAGTCAAAAAGTAATGCCATTTTGTTTAGGACAGGTATAATTACCAACACAGGAACATGTATCATACATCAAAATGAAGCTGGTCCTCTGTAGATCACATATCTACTTCTCAACATAGTCACTGTTTCTCTCAGTAGCAATGTTCCACCTTCGAATGAGAGTATGTATCCCTGTCCCTAAAATTCTGTTGACTGTTCTTTGAGCCACTTCTTCACTACAGTTTTCACTTCCTCCTCACTGGAATAATGTTTGCCTCTCAAACCCTCTTTCATGGGGGCCAAAGAAATGATAGTCCAGTGACAATAATAGTCCAGTGACAATGATAGTCCAGTGACAATGATAGTCCAGTGACAAGGAAGTGAAAACTGTAGTGAAGAAGTGACTCAAAGAACAGTCAACAGAATTTTACGAGGCAGGGATACATGCTCTCATTCGAAGGTGGAACATTACTATTGAGAGAAACGGTGACTATGTTGAGAAGTAGGGATGTAATCCACAGAGGACCAGCTTCATTTTGATGTATGATACATGTTCCTGTGTTGGTAATTAAACAAAATGGCATTACTTTTTGACTCACCCTCGTATTATTAATCAGTTGAGTGATAAATAAAATATCTTGCAGTATTTAATCGTATTCTCTTAGAAGTTGTGTTCAAATCTTGCATAAATTGACTTCACTTTCATCCTTCTGAGGTCCATATATAATCACTTTAATTGACTATATATCCTAAAAATCTATGTAATCATTATTATTGCTACCATTAAGTGGATAGTAGTGGATGATAGAATATGTAGAGTACTGGACGTTGTTTTACAAAATTTAGTTATCTCCCCTAATATTATTTACTAATTTTATTACATACTTAAAAATAAGTTATAAATTACACTGAAATCTGAACTTTAATCTCATTGAAATAATAAGAATAACTGAAATACATTCGACACAATTTGACATTGATTATTTGTAAACAGAAGTTGTTGACTACTTTTGTTTTAACATATCACGAAAACAGAAGCTTTCAGAATTCTTTATTATCAAATCAAATGTTTCTTTCTCTCCAACACTGTCTGTCTTCACAGCTTCAGTATTGTATTTGTTTGTTTCATTGAAGAGAGAAAACATTTGCATGTGTTTCATAGCTTTTTGTATTAGCTTTCCGTTGTTCTCTATGAAATATTTGTTTAGTCCTTTACTAGATATTTTATAATTGCTGTGTTTTTGTTGATCTGTAATTGTTGATCTTTACAGCAATATGAGCTTTTTCAGTATCCCTTCTGCTCTTCTGCAAATACGTTGTTATTGTCTATATGTTCGTTCATTTATTTCCTTTGATATCATTACAGTTTAGATTTAGTAGGCTGAATGAATGCAGGATATTGCTCTGCAATCTTAAGGATTTGTTGTTTCTTTAGTCTTTAAGGTCCTTTGATTCCAGGTTTTGCTTCCAAACCCAAAACTTCTCTAATTCTGCTTCAAATTCTGCAATAAGAGCAAGATCATCAACATATAGTAGTTCCCATGGGCATTCAGTTTTGAATTCATTTGTTATAGCCTGGAGAACTGTGATGAATAAGAGTGAACTAAGAACTGATCCCTGGTGTACTCCAATTTGTTAAATTCATCACTGTATTCAAGGCCAACTCTCACCTTATTGACAGCTTCACTGTACATAACTTGAAAAGCTTTAACAAGCCACTCCTCTGTTCTTAGCTTGAAAACTTTCTCCAAGTCGACAAAGGCTAAGTACAATGGCTTACTTTTGGCCAAATACTTTTCTTGCAACTGTCTCACTATGAAGATGGCATCTGTAGTACTTCTCCTTAGAACAAAACCAAACTGCATCTCATCTAGTTTAATTTAATTATATCACTAATTAGTTGAGATATAACCCTTTCTGTAATTTTCATGACCTGGTCCAGCAGTTTGATACCTCTGTAGTGTCCATCTTGCAAAAATGTTATGCCCATCCCAACGTTGATATGTTAACATTCAGAACTATTATTATAACTCTAAGCCACATAATATCATAGATTAATGTTCCAAGCTATCTATTATCATATAAACTTAGGAGCATATGAAAAAAATCATACTATTCTATTCTACATACTAACATGAAACATAGGAAAATTCATAAGTTCCTGCAGGACAATTTAGATTAGTACGAATTCTGTTTTATGTTAGTATGTAGAATAGAACAGTATGATATATATATATGATGTATATAATCATTTAACATCCACTTTCCATGCTTGCATAGTCAGACAGTATTTATTGAGGTAGATTTTCTATAGCCAGATGCCCTTCCTGTTACCAACTACTCTCACTCATATAATATGAGAGCAGAATAAAACAGATTTAGTCAAACTCTTTATTGTACCATCATAAATTGCATGATCTTTACACAAGTTTCATGAAAAATTAACAGCATGTTGTGCAGTAATCATTACATAGATGGTCACATAATCACCTTGAAATGCCAGATCTTCAGAAGAAGCTACTAATTTAATCCATTGATATTTACCAACTCCAGTTGGTAAACAGAGCTAAATGAGAACTGTGTGTAAATTAAGTAGAACATTTGATATATAACAATTAAGTAAAGGAATTTTATTATTATTTTATTAGTGAGATAAAGATAGAAAGAAAAAAAGGATGAATAACAACTGTAGTCAGCATACAATGGAATAAAGAAATTTGACATGTAAACCATTGTAGATAAATAAAACTTCGAGTTAATCATGATAAATAGCTAAGAATTTAGTAGTAGATAAAAAAAAGTTGGACAGTACATACTCACTCATACACACTCACACCTATATGTACATATAATTTTTTATTCCCTTATACCTACCATCATATATATACATTTAAGCATACACATAGTATACATATATAAGGACTTTTATTAATTTTATTCTTAAATCCTCTGCTAGTTACACTGCTAATGTGGTTGGTAATATTAGATCTGATTATATTAGCATTATCATTTCCTTGTTCAGTTGCAATATTTTTATATTTAGAAGATTGATTAAAGGGTTGTGTAGCAGATTTATGTTTTGTATGCTTATGTGTAAAAATTACTTTAAAATTAGAATTATTTTGTATCAGATGTAATACATTGCATCTTTTCTTCAAAATAAACTTTTCAATAGAGGTGCAGGAGTGGCTGTGTGGTAAGTAGCTTGCTTACCAACCACATGGTTCTGGGTCCAGTCCCACTGCGTGGCACCTTGGGCAAGTGTCTTCTACTATAGCCTTGGGCCAACCAAAACCTTG
>NC_068981.1:160895478-160896911 GCF_001194135.2 Octopus bimaculoides
TGTGTGTGTGTGTGTGTGTGTGTGTGTGTGTGTGTGTGTGTGTGTGTGTGTGTATGTTTGTGTGTCTGTGTTTGTCCCCCAACATCGTTTGACAATTGATGCTGGTGTGTTTACGTCCTTGTAACTTAGCGGTTCGGAAAAAGAGACTGATAGAATAAGTACTAGGCTTACAAAGAATAAGTCCTGGGGTTGATTTCTTTGACTAAAGGTGGTGCTCCAGCATGGCCACAGTCGAATGACTGAAACAAGTAAAAGAGTAAAAGAGAGTGCTGTTATAAGACTATAATATTAAGTTTCTTGTATTACTCCTCTCTTTACAGCTAATCTGGGTTTCCACAGAGTGGGTTCCACAGAGTGGGTTCCACAGTGAGTTTGCTTGTGAGTAATATTGACTGTAGTAGGCACCACAAGGATCATTTGTCCCAGCTCTACTGGCATGCTCGGTACTGTCTCTCACAAGTTTGCCTCTGTTAGGAACTGCTATAATGGTGGCTATGTTGGGTGTGATATCTATGCTGTTGGGGGAAAGACCCTCTTTTATTCTTTTACTCTTTTACTTGTTTCAGTCATTTGACTGTGGCCATGCTGGAGCACCGCCTTTAGTCGAGCAAATCGACCCCGGGACTTATTCTTTGTAAGCCTAGTACTTGTTCTATCGGTCTCTTTTGCCGAACCGCTAAGTGATAGGGGCATAAACACACCAGCATCGTTTGTCAAGCAATGCTCTGAGTTCGAGTTCCACCGGTTTCTTTTATAGGCGCAGGAGTGGCTGTCTGGTAAGTAGCTTGCTTATCAGCCACATGGTTCCAGGTTCAGTCCCACTGCATGGCATCTTGGGCAAATGTCTTCTACTATAGCCTCGGGCCGACCAAAGCCTTGTGAGTGGATTTGGTTGACGGAAACTGAAAGAAGCCCGTCATATATATGTATATATATATATATATATATATATATATATATATACATATATGTGTGTGTGTCTGTGTTTGTCCCCCCTAGCTGATAAGCATTTTGCCCAGAGCACTAACGACTCTACCAGCTTCTGGAAGAATAACCTAGGGATATTAGTTTTAAGATCATGAGTGAAGGGTGGGCACAAACCATGTGCTGATTCCTCCATCCTCTCCCAGTGTTGGAACATATATTTCCCTCAGAAGAGATGTGATGTGTTCTCAGCCCCTCCCAAACTCTGCTAGACTTGAGATTTTGGGCCAACCCATTTGAGCTCCTGAGTTCACCATAGTGAAGGCAGTGGTTGGTTCTCCCAGGAGGAGTTCCTAAAAAATTTTGAGCTTGCAGCTCCCTCTTGGGAAATGGCATTGTTCAGGGCCACCTTGGAACACTTCATAATTGTATCCCTATTATCCTTACATTTCTTAAGGATTCATATATGGAAGAATTTAAACCTTCCTTCCTTCCTTCCTTCCTTCCTT
>NC_068981.1:160896921-160904193 GCF_001194135.2 Octopus bimaculoides
CTTCCTTCCTTCCTTCCTTCCTTCCTTCTTACCTACCTACCTACCTACCTACCTACCTACCAACCTACCTAGCTACCCACCCATGCTTAAATGTATATAGTTAATTACTTCCTTAAATAATTTTAAATCCATCTCTGCTTGAATTAAATAAAATGTTATATTTACGTGAACTTCAGTTAATTGGAATTACACAGATTGTTGGTTTGGTTTCTTTCTATGAAACTGTGTACAAGTTAATGTATCTGTTATCACCACATAATTGTATTCACTTAAGCTGATCATGTTTTCACATTCAAATTATCTTTTTTTTATCATAAATTTTGTTGACTTTTTTTTTTCAAAGCAGGTTTAATTAATATAATACTGTTAGAACGTATTTAATTAATTTTATACCAAAAGAGTAGAGTTAATTAATTTGATACTGACAGTAAAAAAATTTTTAAATATTAATGACTGTTAATCTCATCTCTGCCACTTCTCAATAAATCTTTATATAAAACAAAATGCTTACGTTACATTGTCAAAATATATTATAATTACATTTACAAAAACATGGAAAAGTTGTGTTTTATAGAAGAAGAATATATTGGTGGTAATAATAGTTTAAATTGTAATCATTCTCATCATTTTACATCAGTATTCCATGCTGGCATGAGTTGGATGGGTTGTAACACTTTGAGTCAATTATTATTTGAAGTTAGTGAAAGCGCGTGGCTTAGTGGTTAGGGCATTCGGCTCATGATCGTAAGGTCATGAGTTCAATTCCCGGAGACGCGTTGTGACTTTGAGCAAGACACTTTATTTCACGTTGCTCCAGTTCACTCAGCTGGCAAAAATGAGTAGTACCTGTATTTCAAAGGGCCGGCCTTGTCACACTCTGTGTCATGCTGAATCTCCTTGAGAACTATGTTAGGGGTACACATGTCTGTGGATTGCTCAGTCACTTGCACGTTAATTTCATGAGCAAGCTGTTCTGTTGATCGTATCAGCTGGGACCCTCGTCGTCGTAACTGATGGAGTGCTCCTTCATTTGAAGTTATTTCCCTCTTAGATATGTTGAAAGACTGCATCTTGCTCATAGTTTCATTTTTGGTTTGGTTTTTATGGTCAACAATTGACCAACAACTTTCTCTTTATGTATATATATGTGTGTGTGATAATGTGTATATACTAGAATGAACACTATCTAAAGACAGCGTATTTGGTTTTATGTATGATAATTAATTAATGCATGTTCTTGTTATATGTGTGTGTGTGTGTGTGTGTGTGGAGGTGCATAGCTTAGTGGTTAGGGTGTTGGACTCATGGTCATAAGATTATGGTTTCAATTCCTGGACTGGGTGATGTGTTGTGTTCTTGAGCAAAACACTACATTTCATGTTACTCCAGTCCACTCAGCTGGTAAAAATGAGAAATCCTGAGGTAGACCAGCATCCCATCCAGAGTGGAATATATGCACCAGAGAAGCCAGGAAACCACCCCTTTGCTCCTTACGGAGTAATGTGGACTAACCACACATGCATGTATACACATACACATTTATATATATGCATGTGTGTGTTTGTTTATTACCCTTTTTTTCTATTTGCAGTATTTATAAATCCCTCTTATTTTTCCATATTCTTTTCAGTAATCTTCCTCTCTCTCTCTCTCTACACAATAACCTATTGACATTAGAATTTATACTGTTCCTTATTAAAATAGACACTGTCTCCAACCTCACTTATCCCTTCATTTTGCTTCCAGGTCTCTCTACTTCTCTCATTCCTTTCTCTTTTTTAAGTCAGGTTTTTATCTTGACATCTTATACTTTCTTTTCTTTTTTTTTTACATTCAATCCCTTGCACATACTCTGTACAACCAGAAGGAATTCTGGACAGAAAAGAAATTATTTTAAGATATACATAACTTACTGTAGTTGTTATTTAGTCTTAGTTTAGTCATTAACTAGTAGACATATGATAAAGATATTTTAGGTGTAACTATTTTTCTATTCTTTTCTTTTTGTAAACTTGGACTGTTAAAACTGTAGTGTATTTTGAGGAAGATTTGGCTGCTACTTTTTGCATGTTGAGCTGCTCAGAGGCTGGCATCTCTGCCCATATGAGTTCATGCTAATTGTATTGTGTGCAGGTGTGAGTGTACGCACTGGCACTGCGTTAGTCAATGTGTGTGTATTGGTCTCACTGTGTGCCTGTATGTTGATGTTATGGTGTGTGATTTCAATGAGATTTGGTATTTTTGTTAGGTTTAGCTATCATCATTCATTGACTGAAACCCACCCACACATTCATACATACACACAGTGTAATGTGTGATTTAAGAGGTAGCCATGTATCTCCTCTACTGCAAGACATCTATTCAAGCCAATCCTTCTATTCAAGCCAATCCCTCTATTCAAGCCAATCCCTCTATTCATATTCTAATCTCTCATCAACTGGCATAAAGCCACCTCTCTCAGTACTCTCTCCCAGTCAGTTGAGGGGTCTTGTCTTGCAAGTTACTTGGTGTTCTCACTGCTGTTAGTTCCAAATAAAAAGTACCCAGTACATTCTGTAAAGTGGTTGACATTAGGAAGGGCATCCAGCTGTAGAAACCATGCCAAAGTAGATAATTGAGATTAGTACAATGTATAGACACATAGTAACTCACTGATTAATGTGCCTGTGTGTGTGCATATACACACACACCCAAAGCAATTTACATGGACTCAGTGGCTAAAATAGATTCCAGATTCTCAGCAGTTGCTCAAGCTGCTTGAAATAGTAGTTTGAACTTATACTTCAACTGAATAAATTGTGCAAAACATCCTGCTCGAGGTTAATCACACAGTACATATAAAAAGATATTTTTCTTCAGCCTACCAGGCCTTTAAGACAATATCTCTCATTCTTATATATAAGGATATGTACTGAAGATAATTATCTTCTTAATGATCCTGCAAGTGATGCTTTAGAATTCATCTTGTAATTATTCAGTTGTAAAAGCTTTTAATTAGATAGAATTATTTCTAATGATCCAGACATAATCATTGTTAGTGACTAGCTTAAATTATTTTTGTTAATTTATCTGAAATTATTTGTTCTGATTCTTCTAAAACCTACCAACACATTCCAGCCTCTGGAATAGATCTGTCTCCCCTCTCTGCCCTGGTTGCTGACTCTTGGTATCAGCCAATCTTTTGTAACCTCCACTCAGGTACTCCTGTCTCAACCTATATTATGTTTACCCCATCTTAACAGCTAACCCTTTTCCTCCAGAATATTGGCCTTCTGGAATTCGCTTCTCACAATTGTTCAAGACTATTAGCCATGTTGACGTCACTAGTCTCAGTGGGCTTGCAAAGTTTCTTCTTCCAGGATAATAAAAAGACAAACTGTTTTTGAACATGTTTGTATGAAATTTTAATGCTCCTACTACACTATTTCAGAGTTTGTGTAGTTTTTTGATTAAACCAGTTGTATTTAATTTTTCATATATATATATATATATATATATATATATATATATATATATATATACATACACACACACATATCTCATAATCTACATCTTCAAATATTTCAGGATTCACCTCTAGCTATTTCAATTGACATTGAACCCTCATTTATTGCTTTGGGCCCATCACATCTTGCTGTTGGCATGAACAATATAGCATGGTTTTACCATCTTGAAAAAGGTGAGTTAATAAATTTTTCAGCTGAGAAAAAAGTTCATTTTTGTTGTTAAATATCTTTTATTGTTAGAACATCTCTGTACTTACTAAGAATAATTTGAATCTGATAGCCAAGTGAATGGAATGAACAGGTTAGTAGAGAATAGATTGAGACAGAAATAGAGAATAAAGGAGAATATATAATCGAGTATTTAGCAACAATAAAATAGAGAATATAGTAGAGAATGTAGTTACAATGGAATAGAGAATATAGTAGAGAACAAAATAGAGAATAGTGTGAGGGAGGAGTAAGGAATAGAGTGATATTAGAATATAGAAGAGTATAGTGTAGGAAGCAGAATGATGAATAGTGTTGATAATGTTATAGTGAACAAAGAAGGAAATAGGATAGAGAATTTAATAAAGAATAGTTAAGAAGAATGCACTGTAGAGTTTAAAGTAGATGATAAAACAGAGAATGAGTAAAAAAGTGGGTAGAAAGTAGAGGGATAGTGTTGAGCAGGGGTGAGCAGCTTTTTTCTTGCAGCAGACCTGAGATATTTTTTTTTCATAAATTTGATCATACTACAAAATTAATAATTTAATATCACATGTTGTTATAGAGTACTCCATAAATCATGTTGAACAAACTACAAAACCAAAAATAGTCTGACTGACAGAGTGTATTAATTTTAATAAAATATGTTTATGTAATCATGGCATAATATGTGTCATGTAAGCAGTCATTGAGAGCTGCTTGTGGTTCAAATATCACTGGTTGCCCATGCATGGTGTTGAGCAGTGGTTCTCAATCAGGGTCCATATGACCCTTAGGGATCCATATAAAAATTTTGTTGTTAAAATTCATGTGCAATAAATTGCTTATACTTCTATAATACACAAAATATTTTAATTTTTTTTATACAATTCCCAATAATGTTTAATCATAAAAATACTGTGTTTTTTTATTATATACAGTAAATGGTTCTAGAGATCCAGTATAGTAAAATAGGAATCAAAGATGTCCATAGTCAATAGATGGTTGAGAATCACTAGTGTGGAGAGAAAAGAAGAGAATATAATATAGAATATTGTCTAAGATTGGTTTAAAATTTGTAAATTGTCTTTGATGCTGCTCCAGACAATGAGACTAATGTATGTAAGGCCAAGGTAACAGCAACATGGCTAATTACTTGAGGCACCACATGCTAAAGGGCACCTCTTGTTGTGTTTGAGATCTTCCAAATATAAAGGGAAAGTTTAAGTGTTATTCACAGACGTGATCTCTTGAATGGACTATCTATTGCAGAAGAATTATTTCCATGAGATGGAAAACGTCTGAGAGAAGCTGACAGATTCATCAACAATAATAATTTATTGAATGATGTGCTAAATCTGTGGATTTCATTATGAATAATGCTTTTGATTCCTTTAACTTTGGTCCCATGAAAGTTAAACTTTTAGCCAGGTAAAGCTTATGGAGACATCTATTGCCTTCCATGACTCAAGACAAATTAGATTCTTTGGCAATTTTGTCAATGATAAATGATATTGTTCGAAGAGTAGATTTATAAACAAAATACTATAAAAACATTTGCAGAGATGTGTTTCAGAATAATCTGATTTTCAACATCTGTTCTTTTGCTCATATTTTTAATTACGAAAAATTTATTCCCTCAACAGGAAATCAACGACACTCTTTGGAATCTCTCACTCACCTATCCTCCATTCAGCACTTGTCTCAAAATTGTCTAGACCATTTCTAATTATGTAGATATGCTCCCCACTCGCTAGTCTTTTCCTTATGTAGTTACATGAATGAAAGTATTTGAACCTTTTATGCTGAGTTTGAACTGTTCTCTTTAGCTTGTATATTGTAATAAATGCTTTATTTCTATATTTGAAGCTTGTCCTCTGTGAAAATTAAAAATATGTATAGGTGCAGGAGTGGCTGTGTAGTAAGTAGCTTGCTTACCAACCACATGACTCTGGGTTCAGTCCAACTGCATGGCACCTTGGGCAAGTGTCTTCTACTATAGCCTTGGGCCGACTAAAGCCTTGTGAGTGGATTTGGTAGACAGAAACTGAAAGAAGCCTGTTGTGGTCCCAGGAATTTTTTAAAGGGAGGGCACAAGGTCAGAGGCAAATACAATTCTAGGAGAAAAGTGCATAATTACATTATTTAGAAGGGCACACTTCTTTTTTTCAGGGTGGGGGGCAAGTGTCCCTCAGGTTCCCCCTTGGGTCTGCCCCTGACATTTCACTTCAAATGACTCATTGTGTCTTGATGGGTGGAGTCATGTCACAGTCTTATTTCTCCTTTATGAGGCTAAAATCTTGTACCTGTGTAAGCACGGTATATGCTGAAAATGTGACATCAGAAAATGATTGGGGAGTATACCATATGAAATTACATTTCATATGGTATACTCTTAGCACCATCTTCTGGTATATTTATCAACACTATCTTCTTAATCTTCATTATTATAATTAACATTTTGATGTCTGTTTTCCTTTGTTGTAATGTGTTAATGCAATGAAGTATTGCCTGGGATACTTGTGTAAAAGAGCTGAATATTAAAATTGGGTCTATTTTTTTGTCTATTTTTCACTGCTGTCAAGGTGACAAGAAGCTACGAGAAGTAGACTATGTGGGTAGTGTCCAATCCCTAAAGATGAATGCCATTTATGTGGCTGCACATATAGGAGATAAAATTCATCTGCATATTGTAAGTATATATTGGTGTGAGTCTTTTTGTTTATATTTTCACTATTCTCCCCACTCCCAAATTTCAGGCCTTGTGCCTTTAGCAGAAAGAATTATTATTATTCTCCCCACTCCCAACTTTCATGCCTTGTGCCTTTAGCAGAAAGAATTATTATTATTCTTTCTCCCTACCAAAAAAATTTGGGCCTTGTGCCTTCAACAGAAAGAATTACTATTATTCTCCCCACTCCCAAATTTCAGGCCTTGTGCCTTTAGCAGAAAGAATAATTATTATTCTTTCTCCCCACCAAAAAAATTTGGGCCTTGTGCCTTCAACAGAAAGAATTACTATTATTCTCCCCACTCCCAAATTTCAGGCCTTGTGCCTTTAGCAGAAAGGATTATTATTATTATATCTCCCCACCAAAAAAATTTCAGGCCTTGTGCCTTTAACACAAAGGATTATTATTATTCTCTCCCCCCAACTCAAAAAAAAAATTTCAAGCCTTGTGCCATTAACACAAAGGATTATTATTATTCTTCGCCCTTTCTAAATTTCAGGCCCTGTGCCTTTAGCAGAAAAGATTATTATTATTCTCTCTCCCCACCCAAAAATATCTGGCCTTGTGCGTTTTATAGAAAGAATTATTATTATTCTCCCCAGTCCCAAATTTCAGGCCTTGAGCCTTTAGCAGAAAGAATTTTTATTATTCTCTCTCCCCCACAAAAAAATTTGAGGCTTTGTGCCTTTAGCAGAAAGGATTATTATTATTCTCCCTCCCCACCAAAAAAATTTTGGGCCTTGTGCCTTTAACAGAAAGAATTATTACTCTTCTCCCCACTCCCAAATTTCAGGCCTTGTGCCTTTAGCAGAAAGGATTATTATTATTCTCTCTCCCCACCAAAAAAC
>NC_068981.1:160904707-160906535 GCF_001194135.2 Octopus bimaculoides
CTTCCAACCAAAATAATTTGAGGCCTTGTGCCTTTTATAGAAAGAATTATTATTATTCTCCCCACTCCCAATTTTCAGACCTTGTCCCTTTAGCAGAAAGGATTATTATTATTCTTTCTCCCCACTAAAAAAATTTGGGGCCTTATGCCTGTAAGAGAAAGAAATATTATCATTCTCCCCACTCCCAAATTTCAGGCCTTGTGCCTATAGTAGAAAGGATTATTATTATTCTCTCTCCCCACCGAAAAAATTTCAGGCCTGGTGCCTTTTATAGATAGAATTATTATTCTCCCCACTCCCAAATTTCAGGCCTTGTGCCTTTAGCAGAAAGGATTATTATTATTCTCTCTCCCCACCAAAAAACATTTCAGGCCTTGTGCCTTTAGAAGAAAGAATTATTATTATTCTCCCCACTCCCAACTTTCAGGCCTTGTGCCTTTAGCAGAAAGGATAAATATTGTTCTCTCTCCCCACCAAAAAAATTTCAGGCCTTGTGCCTTTTACAGAAAGTATTATTAGTATTCTCCACCCCTCCCAAATTTCAGGCCTTGTGCCTTTAACAGAAAGAATTATTATTATTCTCCCCATGAAAAAAATTTCAGGCCTTGTGCCTTTAGCAGAAAGGATTATTATTATTCTCTTCACTCCAAAATTTTCAGGCCTTTTGCCTTTAGCAGAAAGGATTATTATTATTCTCTCTCTCCACCAAAATAATTTCAGGCCTTGGGCCTTTTATAAGAATTATTATTATTATCCTCCCCACTCCCAAATTTCAGGCCTTGTGCCCTTAGCAGAAAGGATTATTATTATTCTCTCTCCACCAAAAAAATTTCAGGCCTTGTGCCTTTAACACAAACTGTTATTATTATTCTCTCCCCCACCAAGAAAAATTTCTGGTCTTCTGCCTTTAACACAAAGGATTATTATTATACTCCACGCCTTGTGCCTTTAGCAGAAAGGATTATTATTCTCCCCACTCCCAAATTTCAGGACTTCTTCCTTTAGCAGAAAGGATCATTATTATTCCCCCCCCCCCAATTTCAGTCCTTCTGACTTTAACACAAAGGATTATTATTATTATTCTCCCCAAGAAAATAATTTCAGGCCTTGTGCCTTGTTCAGAAAGGATTATTATTATTCTCCCCACTCCCAAATTTCAGGCGCTGTGCTTTTAGCAGAAAGGACTATTATTATTCTCTCTCCCCACAAAGAAATTTCAGGCCTTGTGCTTTTAACTCAAAGGATTATTATTATTCTCCACCCCTCCTAAATTTCAGGCCTTGTGCCTTTAGGAGAAAGGATTATTATGACTCTCTCCCCACCAAAAAAATTTCAGGCCTTTTGCCTTTTATAGAAATTATTATTATTCTCCCCAGTCCCAAATTTCAGGCCCTATGACTTTAGCAGAAAGGATTATTATTATTTTTTCTCCCCACCAAAGAAATTTCGGGCCTCGTGCCTTCAACAGAAATAATTATTATTATTCTCCCGACTCCCAAATTTCAGGCCTTGTGCCTTTAGCAGAAAAGATTATTATTATTCTCTCTCCCCCACCAAAAAATATCTGGCCTTGTGCGTTTTATAGAAAGAATTATTATTAATCTCCCCACTCCCAAATTTCAGGCCTTGTGCCTTTAACAGAAAGGATTATTATTATTATCTCTCCCCACCAAAAAATTTTCAGGCCTTGTGCCTTTAACAGAAATAATTATTATTATTCTCCCGACTCCCAAATTTCAGGCCTTGTGCCTTTAGCAGAAAGGATTATTATTATTCTCTCTCCCCACCAAAAAAATGTTGGGCCTTGTGCTTTTAACAGAACGGATTA
>NC_068981.1:160910513-160922331 GCF_001194135.2 Octopus bimaculoides
TATATATATATATATATATATATATATATATCATCATCACCATCGTTTAACACCCGTTTTCCATGCTAGCATGGGTTGGACCATTTGACTGAGGACTGGCGAATGAGATGGCTGCACCATGCTCCAATCTGATCTGGCAGAGTTTCTACAACTGGATGCCCTTCCTAACACCAACCACTCTGAGAGTGTAGTGGGTGCTTTTACGTGCCACTGGCACGAGGGCTAGTCACGCAGTACTGGCAAAGGCCATGCTCAAAATGGTGTTTTTTACGTGCCATCTGCACAGGAGCTCGTCCAGCGGCACTAGCAACGACCTCGCTTGAATGTTTTTTCATGTGCCACTGGCACAAGTGCTAGTAAGGTGACGCTGGTAACGATCCCGCTCAAATGGTGCTATTTACATGCCACCGGCATGGAAGCCAGACAGCTGCTCTGGCAATGATCATGCTCGGACGGTCCTGTTAGTGCTCCACTGTCAAAAGTGCCAGTCATTGAATTTGGTTCAATTACGATTTCAATTTCACTTGCCCCAACAGGTCTTCCTCAGCAGTCACAGCCCATGTTTCACTGCCATGTAGCATGGCTGTTCATACACATGCGTCATACAGTCTGCCTTTTACTCTGAGCGATCATCATCATCATCGTTTAACGTCCACTTTCCATGCTGGCATGGGTTGGACGGTTTGAGGACTGGTGAGCCAGAAGGCTGCACCAGACTCCAATCTGATCTGGCAAAGTTTCTACAGCTGGATGCCCTTCCTAATGCCAACCACTTCGAGAGTGTAGTGGGTGCTTTTATGTGCCACTGGCATGAGGGCCAGTCAGGCTTTTCTGGCAATGATCATGCTGAAAAGATGTTTTTTACATGCTACCTGCACAGAAGCCAGTCTGGTGGCACTGGCAATAGCCATGCTCGAATGTTGTTTTTCACGTGCCACTGGCACATGTGCCGGCAAGGCGACACTGGCACCGATCACGTTCAAATGGTGCTTTTTACGTCCCACTGGCACAAGAGCTATATATATAAATAGATATATGTCTGTGTATCATCATCATCATCATCATCATTTAATGTCTGTTTTCCATGCTGGCCTGGGCTGAACTGTTTGGCAGAAACCAGTGAGCTACAATGTCATGTCAAGCTGCAATGTCATTTTTGGCATGGTTTCTATGCCTGGATGTTCTTCTAAATGCCAGCTATTTTACAGTGTGTACTGGGTACATTTTTCTGCTACCAACATGAGTGAGGTAGCCATGTAATTTTCAAGACAAAATAGAAAAGGAAAATGAA
The DNA here is from genome assembly GCF_001194135.2 of Octopus bimaculoides. NCBI lineage: Eukaryota > Metazoa > Mollusca > Cephalopoda > Octopoda > Octopodidae > Octopus > Octopus bimaculoides. The sequence goes on from NC_068981.1 coordinate 160,911,805, forward strand.
TCATGAAGAAGCTCCCACTACTAATAGAAGTATTTGGGAGTGGAAGGTGGAGGTGGGTGGCTTTATGCCGGGTGTTGAAAGGCTAAAGTATGGTCCAGGGACAAGCACAGGTGTCTTCCTATAGGGGAGATACATGGACAAAGGAGATAAAAGGAAGGTAGTGATTGGTTGCTAGAGCAAACTCTCAAGGTACAGGAAGGTGGGCATAAGGGAGGATATGGTCAATAGATCATGGGCGGGGATGAGAGAGACTGGATGCTTTCATAGGGGTGTGAATGGGGAGTAAACAGTTGGAGATAGATGCATTATGTCTCTAAAAAAAAAAAAAGAGAAACGGAATGACCATGGCTGAAACATCTTCGATCATTGGTCTGTGTTAACAGACAGGGCTGACTGTGGGCTAAAAACAAATCATTGAACGAGCCTATACATGGTTGCTCAACATGCTAGAAATAGCAGCCAATCCTTTAACTCACAATCATCATCCTTTAACGTCCGTTTCCCATGCTGGCATGGGTTGGACGGTTTGACTGAAAACTGCTAGGCTGGAGAGCTGCACCAAGTTCCGATCTGATTTGGCAAGGTTTCTACAGCTGGATGCCCTTCCCAACACCAACTACTCCAAGAGTGTAGTGGGTGTTTTTTACATGTCACCAGCTTGGGTGCCATTGACCTGACACTGGCATCAGCCACGCCTATGGTCTTACTTGGCTTGACAGGTCTACACAAGCACAGTATATCGCCAAAGGTCTTGGTTGCCTGTTACTGCCTCCACGAGGCCCAACACTCGAACAGTGCTTTTTACGTGCCACCAGCATGGGTGCCAGTCAGATAGCACTGGCATCAGCCATTGACTACAATTTCACTCAGCTCCAAGCACAGCATATTGCCCAATATTTGAAGGGTACTTTTAATGTGCCAGTTATGCAACACTGGCATCAGCCACGACTAATAATCTCACTTGACTTGATAGGTCTTCTCAAGCATGGCATTCTAAAATGCAAAGAAGATATACTAGATAATTATAATGTAGTCCTAGATACACTATGCCTCTATAAATCATAATCTTTGTCTTTTAATGTATGACTCATATGAATTTGTTAATTTTTATTTTTGGTTTCATATAGTCTGGATTGCTGCAGTATTTTTACATGGATGACTGGAAGTTTGTTAATGAATATAAACATACTTGTGGCATTCTCAAGGTCTTCCCTCATTCTATGGGAAATCTCATTTTTATTGATGACAAATTTGATGGATTTGTTTATAATCCGGTGAGTTATTTTTGCTGAACTTTGCTAAATCCGTGCCAAATAATAGTTAGAATAAAATTTTTTATGTATTTAAAAAATTTGTAGTGTGTGTGTGTGTATGTGTGCGTGTGTGCGTGTGTGTGTATGTGTGTGTGTGTATGTGTGTGTGAGTGTATGTGTGAGAGTATTGTGTGTGAAAGTGTACTTTGTGTGTGTGTGTGTGTGTGTGTGTGTGTGTGTGTGAGTGTGTGAGTTTGCTGTATGTGAAAGTGTGCTGTGTGTGCGAAAGTGTTTGTGTGTGTGAGTGTGAGTGTATGTGTGTATGAGAGCATGTATGCGTGTGTGTGAGTGTGTATTTGCATTTTTGTATGCGTTTATTTGTGTCATTGTATACATAGCTTGTTTGTATAGCCTTATGCGTATATGCATTTATGCCTCTTGTGGTGTGTGTACATTGTATTCTCCAGTTTATAATTAAGGCTTCCATAATAGGGAATTTCAACTGGTTTCGTATAAAAATAATCAATAGTTCATTCGAAATAACAGTGAAGATTTTTGTTAATGAGATTACATGATAATTTCATTTTATGTATTTATTTAATTACCAACCAAATTAAATGGAATTGGAATGGTAAAAATGGCTGTGTGCCAAACTAAATACCTTGTATTTAGATCTCTTTATATTCTTAGTTCAAATCCTTCCAAGGTATGCTTTGTCTTATATCACTTGGGGATTGACAAATACAGTAATAGTAAAATAAACAATTTGATTTATATTCCTTCCACACGGTAATTTAGAGATCTTGCACAAATTTCTCATATTTGCATGTGATTACCAAAGACAGCTTTCACACTCATACACTACACATAGATATAGATTGGTGATTATTTGTGCTTACAATATAAAAGTATTCTATCCTTAAAGTTGAATGTATATATTTTATCAGAAGCCGAAATTTTATGATATCAAATTATTGAAGTAGGTATGGAGAGTGACAATATTTGAGGGAAAGTCAAAAATTATGTGCACTTTCACCATAACATATCTTTATTATTGTCACACTGCTTTCTGTGAATGCATGCTTATAGTTGGTACTATTGTGATCATGTGATTGAAGTTTGAGCCTGATCACACCATTTTACTTTCTGGCTTTACAATGTAAACGTGGCTGCTCCACTAGCAATGTGCACCAAAGAAGAACAAAGAACAGTGATCCGAGAGATGGTAATGGTGAATTGGTTCACCATTACCATCTCTCGAGCTTGCTGAATCTTCTCATCAGTGGTAGAGGTTGACAGGTGTCCTGCTCCTTCTTCGTGGGTCACAATTGTCTGGGCACTTTTAAACTTCTCAATCCACTCATATACACTTCTATGTGGTAGTGCAGTGTCCTTGTATTGTGATAAAAGCCTCCGATGAATTTCAACACCTGACACACCTTTTGACGAGAGAAATTGGATCACTGCTCTATGTTCTTTTTTGGTGCTCATTGCTAGTGGAGCGGCCATGCTTACAGTGTAAAGCCAGAAAGAAAAATTGTGCAATCAAGCTCAAACTTTGATCACATGACCACAACAGTACCAACTATAAGCATGCATGCACAGAAAGCAATGTGACAATAATAAAGATCTGTTATGGAAAAAGTGTGTATAATTTTTGACTTCTCTTCATATAATAACAAACATATTTGATATAATACTAGCAGGCGTACCTGGCATTGCCCGGGTGCATTAGTTCGAAGGGAGATCATTTGAGGTAGGCTCTGCAGCGGGGGGAAGCCCGAAATGGTCATTACATCACGGCCTAAAGTTAAAGTCTTGTTTTCAATCTCAATCAGTGCTAGGTTGTATATTGTATTGGTGAAACCTATGTTTAAAATAGGGAATCGAAGCTAAGTGGCTCGCCTAAAGTTCTTGGACAGGTCATTCCTAAATTGAAGCCACAAAGAATAGGGACTACTGGGTGCACAATTGTGCAGTATAACAGCAAAAAGTGTTCTAAAGCTTCCAGGTGATTTGGATACACAAGCTTCTGATAAGCAGGCTTGCCACTGCCTGTCATCTTCAAGAAGACCATGCTGTTGACATGCCTTCTTGTATGTCGTAAAAACGTTTTCATCCACAGTTCTTAAATCCTGAAAGCAAGTTGGGCCTGCTACTTCGTGTAGAAGAAGATGGAGATGAAAGCACTCAGTCTGATTTGGGTGCACTGTATAAACGTGCCCAAGGCAATCATCGAACTTAATGCCTTTGTGCCCTTCAACAGTTTTACCTGTCTTCCTTCTCCTCCACATCTTGTTCCAGGTGTAGTTGGTTGGAACTTGTGGGTAAAGGAGTGTTTGTACAAAAGGATCAACCTGACAAAGTTTAAAAAACGCAGTAAGCATAGTATCTGATGGAACCTGTGCTACCTGGATAAATTGAGAAAATAACTAAAATAGTTCAAATACTAAGAAATAAGCATACTCAATTTCATTTTTACCAAATAATTTACGAAGGAGAGAATGGGTTATCCCTTGGAAGTTTAAAAATAATTATGCCCGCCGTTCAACCACACCCAAATATTATTCCTCAGCCATTTACTCGAACATTTTTTTAAAATCAATTTATGCTTAAAACCTCCTCAAACACATAAGCAATGTGTGTGTGAAGTTTAAGAAAAATCGGTTGAGCCATTTTGGTGCAAAATGAGGAGATACTGATACACACACACACACACACACACACACACACACACACACACACACACACACACACACACACACACACACACACACACACACACACACACAGGCATTTTCAGTTTTAATATGTAAGATAATGACATACAATAACAAACATATTTTATACAATATAACAATATATAATAACAAACAGAAACACATCAAAATATGTTGAGTCAGCAGCACATTAAGATTTGATTGATTGATGAAAAATGTTTGGAGAGTGCATTGCGTATTCACCCTATTCACTTTTTATATCAGTCTAGTTTAATGTGGGCAACACCACTGTGTACCTATTTCTCACACTGATGCTCAAACTGCTCTGAGCAGTTGCATATTAAATGCTGTGCATTGAGATATAAATCTGATATTTCTTTGTAGGCAAATGACCAGGTTGTTGATGTGCCAAAGTTAGATGCCAATGTGCAAGGAGTTTTGTGGGAAACAGATCCACGACATAAGGTAAGAATTTGTATGTAATGTATATGTATGTATGTATGTGTAGAAGGGTGGATTGGTGGATGCATGGATGCTAGTTCTTTCTTTCTTGTTTGAGATTTATTTCTTTTTACCTTTGCAGAATTCATGCTGGTCATATAACAAAATTTATAGCTGGATGTTCTTCTTGACACCATCAATTTTACTGGGTGCTTTTCATGTGGCACCAACACTAGTGAGGTTACCAAGTAGCTCACAAGACAAGACCCCACCTCACTGAAGGGGAGGGGAATAATATTGAGGGAGGTGGCTTTATGTCAGGTGATGGGATGCTAAAGTATGATAGGGGGACCGGAACAGGTGCCTTGCTGTAGGGGAGATTTGTGGTTATTCCATTTGGAAGAGAAAGGAGGATGGTGGTGAAGATGTGCCAAGATGTACCCTCAAGTTAAAGGAAACCCACTGACTTCATATAATAATATGGCAACATAGCATCGTGTTCTGCACTTTACATATAACTTAGGCTCTATAGAACATCAATAATGATCAGTTTGAAATGTCAATAAAAGCAGGTAGTTTTTGTGTTACAGATATATATAAATAAATATTAGACATTATATCAGGTAGAATGGAATAACTGTTTTCTCTCAAATTCTTTCTCGTCTTAAATTAGTGCTAGTACTGTGCAAGTAGATATTTTTTATTGAAATTCTTAGTGATTAATTCATTTATAATAATTATATAAAATTTTCTCCTGCATGTCAATATTGATGACAATTGACAAAATATTGTTAACAAGTGATTTCATTTATTTTTGTTTTTATTATGTAGGGACTATTTATTACATTTACTGAATCCCAAATATCAGTTTATGTGTATGCAAAGAATACTTTACATGGTGAGTGACTAATGTCAAATTTTCTTCTTTTCTTGTAATATTTGAGATATCCAAGCCAGTGAAGGAGCCCTTGTGGTTTTCAGTAGTTTTCAATTACTTTTGATTCATGGTACATTGATTAAGTTATTAAAATTATTATGGCACATCATCTGCTTTTTAAAATTTGTATTAAAAAAATGAATATTAATATTGTTTTAACTCTTTTGATCCCAACCAACCTGGGAGGCCATTCTCATTCTATGATAAAAAAAAACATTAATTTTAAAAGTGTTCATATTTAAATTTTACTCTTCAATCATAATTGTTTTAAACACCAGGTTGATCATCACAGAGTTATTAAATACCATCAAATTTTTGATTATTTAAAAAATTAATTGAAACACATAAACCAAATATCTTATTAGCAATATGGACATGAAAGACTGAAGACAGAGATGGATGTATGCATTGTATCCATCTCAAAGAAATGCACTTATATTAAACATCCTGGTCTTTTACAACTCAACCTTTTTGTGTGTTGTGACAATTCTATGTGGCTGCTTGGTCTGCTAGAAATAGCATCTAAGTTCCTTTGAATTATATTTTACTATCTTAAGCAAGGAAAGTACATATTGGTAAATATAGCCCTATGTAACCCTAAAAAGAAAGGATGGGAACTGCTTAATCAGGACTTAGTGGGGGTTAAGCCACAACAACATCTTATTACAGTATATGAAGAGTGTAATAGCATTTCTTTCATACTATGTAGGATGGAGAGTGTAGAGCAACATTACAATAATAATGCTGTTATACAGTATCATAAGGATTCCTGTAACAGTACAGTGATCTCTTTGATACTCAATAACTGTACAAAAGAAATTAGTTTAATAATAAGTGATGAGATATTATGTTACAATAAGTTAAGGATGTCTCTGATACAATGTAATGAAGACAGTGCTATAAAATGTTAATGTGTATCATCTTGTTAGTGTTTTTAGCCCTAAGTTAGCTCTAATTTAGTGGACCTGTGACCAAAGGCATTCCACCTATGACTGGCCTGACTTTTCTTTTTTGTTTCTAGTTACAATGTATCTTGGATACATTAGTAATATATCTACATTTTTTAAGTCGTAAAAAAAAAAAAAAAAAAAAAATTGGTTGCTATTTCTAGCGGATTGAGTAGCCATGTAGAGGCTCTCTTGATATAGTAGTGTGACAGCTTGATGCTGTATAAGAGGAAGCTGTGCAACTTTACATAGGTCAAGTTGAGTTCTACAGTTTTGAGTCATCAAACATTCAGATATGATGCAGTATGTGGAAACCATTCGAAGAATGATTTTTAACTTTGTTCATCGTTGTTGGTGGTGGTGGCAGCATCAGCATCAGCATCATCATCATCATCATCATCATCATCATCATCATCATCAATTAACATCTGTCTTCCAGGCTGGCATGGGTTTAGTTGTAATTACAATAAAAGTAAAAATGAAAATCTGTCTTCACAAGTGTCATATAGCTGTCAAAATTTTGTGCGTTTGTGTCAAAAAAAAATCTTTGAACTAAAAGTAAAATAAGATCTTAAAAGTTTAAGTTTGTTATTATAATACACACCCTTCTGTTCAGAATATCTGACCATAATTAAATTCACTGTTTCTGATGCTTCCTTGTTTTTTGTCATCTATACTACAATTCTCTTTCGCCTGTACTATGATTCTCTTTATAAATCTTGTACCAAACATGACATGCAATCTTTCATTCTTCTGACAGTCTGTTATTTTGATGAAGGCCATCACTTATCTCTTTGCTTTTCTAATCCTAAAAATCATTTGAAGGTTATTAAGAGCAGTGTACTTCTTAGGCACAATAAAAATTATGTGACATTTCTGTCACAGTTTTTGTATTCTACCAAATTATCTATTCTTTACATCAAAAGTCAGTGCTGGAGCTTTAACATTATTGTCCAGCCTACCCAATGCAGCAGCTAAATGTTCCTTAGTATTTAGTGATGGCAGCACTATTTGTAATGAATGTCAATTTGTACATCCAACTTAACATGGACATAATGTGAAAATGCCATAAACTGTGGCATTCATCATGAGAAAGTATCTTTTATAGACATATTGTGCTAAAAAGCACAAAATATATTAACAGATGAAAGATGTTAGTATCAGCTGTGGGACTGCTAGATCACATAATTTCTGTTGCGCAACTTCACAGCAGACACCCAATCATTGTATGCTTAGCCAAATTTTGTCATTATCATTACTGATATAGGAAAACCAATCAATCAATGGTGTCACAAACAGCTAGGAGGCTGTGTAAGCATTTTAAATGAATACATCAGTTTATGGCATTTTCACAGTACGTCCATGTTAAGTTGGATGTACAAATTGATATTTGTTTCTTAGGCGTCATCGTCGTTGTCGTTTAATGTCCGCTTTCCATGCTAGCATGGGTTGGACGATTTGACTGAGGACTGGTGAAACCAGATGGCTACACCAGGCTCCAATCTGATTTGGCAGAGTTTCTACAGCTGGATGCCCCTCCTAACACCAACCACTCAGAGAGTGTAGTGGGTGCTTTTACGTGTCACCTGCACGAAGGCCAGTCAGGCGTACTGGCAACGGCCACGCTCAAAATGGTGCATTTCATGTGCCACCCGCACAAAAAAAAAAAAAAGATTTCATGTGTCGCCCGCACATGAGCCAGTCCAGGGGAACCAGCAACGATCTCGCTCGAAAATCCTACAACGGCCCCGCACAAGAGCCAGTCCAGGGGCACTGGCAACGATCTCACTCGAAAGATTTCATGTGTCGCATTGTTCCTCTAATTTTTCAAAATATGCACTGTATGTTATTTTAGTCTAAAATCTTAGATTAGCATACTCAGTTACTAAATTAGGATTCTAAGTATTAAATCAGGTACTTCTATGTCTTATGTGGAGGCACGTGGCTTGGTGGTTAGGGTGTCAGCACCATGATCGTAAGAATGTGGTTTCGATTCCTGAACTGGGCGACGCATTGTGTTCTTGAGCAAAACACTTCGTTTCACGTTGCTCCAGTCCACTCAGCTGGCAAAAATGAGTAACGCTGTGATGGACTGGCATCCCGTCCAGCAGGGGAACACATACGCCATTGAAACTGGGAAACCGCGCCCATGAGCCTGGCTAGGCTTTAAAAGGGCGCATTTATTTATACTTCTATGTCTTAGGTCTAATGAACCAGAGCAACAATTTTCAAATGATCTTAATCCATTGCCCAGTTTAACACTATTACCTGGTCTTTGAGTGCCTCTAGTAGAGTTCATTCTCTAGTAGAGTTCATTCAGGCCAGGTGTCCAGTTGAGGACACCGCTCTTCCTCCCCCCAGTCTCAAATATCCTGAAAAAAGTCATGGATACTGCCCTGCTCCTTGATTAAGCAATAAAAATATTTTCAGAAAAAAAGCAAAAAATTTTAAAATTTTAATGCCATTATTCTTAAGTCTGAAAAATCTGATTGTTCCTCTTTGAGTGACAGAATATATTTGGATTTTTTTTTCTATACTAATTTTCCTTTCTATTTTTATTTTTCACAGGTAGCATTTGTGAATTTGTTTACCAGTGTAAAACTCCTTTTTGTCAAATTCCAGTACTTCTTAATAACGGACAGATTACCTTGCTTAACCAAAGCGGCCGTTTAGTCACAATGATACTCTCATGTTTTTCACTTGTGATGAAAACAGATTTATCAGAAATATCAAAAACTAAAGTAAGAAATTATAATCTTATTGTATTTTTTGTAAGCTACAACACTATTTTTATTGTGGAGGTGTATGTTGTGAATGACTTCACTCTTAGATGCAAAATTATCTTTAATCTTTTGCCATTACTGTTGTCTCTCCTATTTCTTTCTCTTCTTCCATACTTTCACTCCAGCTACTCTGTTTCTCACCTCCTTACTCAGGCATCTTTTCTCTATCTCACCCTAGTTCTTTTGCAGTCACCTTCTTTTCTACCTTTTTTATTCTCATTGTTCCAAAGGAATGATAACAGTATTGAGCAGTGAGGGCCTGTTTTGCTTTGTGGGGACCAGGAAAACCTCACAGGTTCTGTGAAGTGGTTGCAGAATGAGATAAGGAAACTTAAGGTCGAGAGGACTCTTTAGTCTTGTCTTGTCTTGACGAGGACAGGTTAAACTCACTAGTGCTGGTGCCATGATAAAATACACCCAGTACACTTTATAAAGTGGTTGGTGTTAAGGGCATCTAGCCATACAAACTGAACCAAAATCATATGTTTAAGTGAGATATGATTCTCCAATCCATTTAAGAGGGCAGTCACTCCAAATAAAAGCTGATTTGGATTGTGACAACCTGTCCAACCCATACCAGCAAGGAAAGCTGACATAAAGTGACGAAAATGACAATGAGGTAATACACAGCATTGAATTAGTTTCAGTAAATTACTCGTGCTTATGATATTCATCACAGCGATTTGGGGATGAAAAACACTAATAGGATAATTAGAAATATGAGACATTTACGAAATTAAATCCAACCTTTCTACGCAAATTCTACTAATCTATATACTACAAATCTTATGTATCCTTTTACTCATTTCATTTATTAGACTGCAACAATGTTAAAGCTCTCTCTTGAAGGGATTGACTCAACCCTGCCAACCTTAGTGCTTATTTTTTTTCAAAGACTGGTACTTACTGATCCCTGTTTGTTGAACTATTAAGCAATGGAAAATAAACAAGTTATTCGACATAATTAAATGTAGCGATTCTCAAGTGGTGATGATATAAGGACGAACATAGAGACAGATACATAACCCAAACACACGTGCACACATACATAGCATAGATATGTAATACACACATCCATACTTGTATATATATGTATATATGTGTATGTGTGTGTGTATATATATAAACATATATACACACACACACACACACACACACACACACATACATACATATATATATATATATATACATATATATATATATGTGTGTGTACATATATATGTATATACATATATGTAGTCAATTCAAATAAATGGATAAAAAACGTAAATAAAAGAAGAAAGACAATGAACGTGAAGTTGTGGACAAGAAGTACATACCCAAACACACATGTACACATACATAGCATAGATATGTAATACACATACATACTTGTATATATATATATATATATATATATATGTATATATATATATATATATATATATATATATATATATATAT
>NC_068981.1:160922501-160923671 GCF_001194135.2 Octopus bimaculoides
GTAGTGGGTGCTTTTACGTGCCACTGGCATGAGGGCTAGTCAGGCGGTACTGGCAATGGCCATGCTCAAATGATGTTTTTACGTTTCACCTGCACAGGAGCCAGTCCAGCGGCACTGGCAATGCCCTCGCTCGAATGTTGTTTTCCACGTATCACCGGCACAAGTGCCAGTAAGGTGGTATGTATATATATATATATATATATATATATATATATAGATATATATAATAAATGTAGTCAATTCAAATAAACTGATAAAAAAATGAAAATAAAGAAGAAAAACAATGAATGTGAGGACTTGTACAAGAAGTATATTAACTTGCTGCTTGGTGAAAGAAAAGAGTGTAACATTTTGAGCATAGCTCTTCATTAGAAACAAGAAAGGAAAAAGTCCAAAGGAGGAGAAGAAGAAATTGCCAACAGGCCACGTGTAGTTTCATTGCTGAAGTGCAATGTAACTACATGTGGCCCATTGGCAATCTCTTCTCCTCCTCCTTCTTTGGGCTTTTCCCTTTCTCCTTTCTGATGAAGTGCTATGCTCAAAACATTAAACTCTCTTCTTTCACTGAGTGTCAAGCTATTGTGCATGTCCTCACAATATACGAGGTTTTGAGAGGTAATGGTGTCAGTAAGACCCAAAGGTGTCAGGTAATGCTGAGTAAGTGCTATGGATAGACCATAGTTAAGCTCCAGGTTCGGTGATTATGTGAATAAGGAGTCCAACGTAGGTCATATATCAGCATGTGTTTATATAAAAAAATTTTTTTTCAGAATGAGATAAAAAAACCAAGGCTGTGAAGATTTTAGAACATTTATAAATAGAAGGTCTTACAGCTGTTTCCAGGATATTTATTATATCCCTTTATCGGAGACGGTGTGAGAAAACGGTTAAGCAATAGTTAATTTAGATAAGATACGAAATAGAGAGTGAAGTGGAGGAATGAAAATAGATGTGAGATATGCAGGGATATTGCATTTGTAGATCCATTATTTAGGCAGAATGGTATACATATAAGATTCCAATAACTTGTGAGTAAAATCCAATAGTATCTAAAATTGGTCATTCCAAGTATAAAGTTTGTACACAGGGCTATTGAATCAAGGGTTTTATTTAAAGTGACCTAAAAGTAGGGAATGTATTTGTAAGGTCTAAGGTCAAATCGAAAACAGG
>NC_068981.1:160923863-160927736 GCF_001194135.2 Octopus bimaculoides
TAGGAGTGGGTGTGTGGTAAGTAGCTTGCTTATGAACCACATGGTTCTGGGTTCAGTCCCACTGTGTGGCACTTTGGGCAAGTGTCTTCTACTATAGCCTCGGGCCAACCAAAGTCTTGTGAGTGGATTTGGTAGACGGAAACTGGAAGAAGCCCGTCGTATATATGTATATATATATATGTATGTGTGCGTATATGTTTGTGTGTCTGTGTTTGTTCCCTCAACATCGCTTGACAACCGAGGGTGGTGTGTTTACGTCCCCGTAACTTAGCGGTTCCGCAAAAGAGACCGATAGAATAAGTACTAGGCTTACAAAGAATAAGTCCTGGGGTCTATTTGCTCGACTTAAGGCAAGTCTCCAGCTTGGCCGCAGTCAAATGACTGAAACAAGTAAAAGAGTAAAAAGTAAAAGAGTAAAAAGTAATATATATATATATGGATGATGGGCTTCCACAGTTTTCATCTACTAGTTTCACTTACATGGTTTTGGTTAGCCTAAAGCTGTAGTAGATACTTTGCAGTGGGATTGAACCCCAAACCATGTGATTGTGAAGTTAAACTCTTTACATCACAGCTGTGCTTACATCTAAATATGAAGTTTATTATTAAATATCCAATATAAATTCAGCTAGGGATATACAAAGATAATATTCTATTTAAGAACTAATTATTTCTGGCAGATGGTTTATGTATTTAAGAGCAATATTAGGTTCTTCACTCCTCTCAGCAACTGAACTTATCAAATTCTACTTCGAACTTGCCTCTGGGATAATTATTGCCAGCACAAACCATCACTGGTTTTCTTGAATTCCAGATTTTTTACCTTGGAGTTATGGTTATTGATTGGTTTCTGTAGAAACAGCTGCTTAAGTTTAGAACTATAATGATTGTAAAAATGTCTAATTTTACTTGTGGTGTTTTTGAGCTATTTGTGGCTAAATCTGTCCATTTTAATAAATAATGCAATTTCTGCTGCAGATTCCCCACCTCCGTCCCTGAGATTTTGATGGAGAAATTATCTTCGTTGGTAGTTAGTTTGAAATTATCAATTTCTGCAGACAGTGGGTGGTTTTAAGGAAATATCTAAAGATTGAAGCATCAACACTTGTCATTTCATTGTCTTTTTTTAATATTTTTTAACTGAGACTGTAAGATAGATGTTTTGGGGTTGTTGACTGTAGGGACATCAGTTCAAAACAGCTTGTTATTGTTAGTGTTCTATACCTTCGTTAATGTGATTATGTGTGTGTGTCTCTCTTTCTCACTTTCTCTTGCATTCCTATTTCATAGACAAGGGCTTCTTGGTTGGAAAGGAAAGGCATTCAGTTACAATATTACTTGAAAAATTCATATGCACAGGCTGTGTGGTAAAAATTTTTCTTCCCAGCCTCATGGTTTCAGGTTCAGTTCCACTGCATGCACTAGCGTAGATAGGTAGGGGTAATCCACCCTGGGTGGCACTTTTAAAGGGGCACCACTTTTGGGTCTGCTGTAGGTAGTATGTGCTTTTTGTGGGGCCTGGAGGTGGAAAATGGAAGGGCTGCCCTGGGTGGCACACTCTAGCTACACTAGTGACTGCATAGCATCTAGGTTAAGTGTCTTCTACTTTAGCCCTAGGTTAACCAAAGCCTTGTGAATAGATTTGGTAGATAAACACTGAAAGAATCTCATCTTATGTATATGTGTGTGTGTCTGTCATTTTGTTTGTCCCCCACTATGACTTGACAACTGGTGCTGGTTTGTTTATGTCCCCATAATATAGCAGTTCAGCAAAAGAAACCAATAGAATAAGTACCAAGCTTAAAAGAAATAAGTATTGAGGATTTATTCATTTGACTAAAATCTTTCAAGACAGTGCCCCAGGATGGCTACAATCCAATGATTAAAACAAGTAAAAGGTAAAAGATGGAAATATTCAGATTTGTGAATACAATTTGCCCCATGACTACATAAAAATAGCTAATTATGAGGATCATTAGAGCTGATGTTTATCACCTGTTTTCTCTTTACTTTCTTGTTTCAGTCATTTGACTGTGGCCATGCTGGAGCACCATCTTTAGTCAAGCAAATCGATCTCGGGACTTATTCTTTGTAAGCCTAGTACTTATTCTATTGGTCTCTTTTGCCGAACTGCTAAGTGACGGGGACATAAGCAGACCAGCATCGGTTGTCAAGCAATGCTAGGGGGACAAACACAGACACACACACACACACATATATATATATATACATATATACGATTGGCTTCTTTCAGTTTCTGTCTACCAAATCCACTCACAAGGCTTTGGTCGGCCTGAGACTATAGTAGAAGACACTTGCCCAAGATGCCGCACAGTGTGACTGAACCCGGAACCATGTGGTTGGTAAGCAAGCTACTTACCACACAACCACTCCTGCACCTCTGTAGTGTTGAGTAGATGAAATATTTTAAAAATCTCCTGGATAGGAATACTGGTCTATTGTTGGTGACCTTCCCTGCAAGAAGAACTGCAATTGGCACTCTTGATCAATGAAATACTCATTATCTTTACGATGCAGCCATTGCCTACAGTAATGAATTATACCATTTTATAGCCTAGCCCATGGGAGAACCTTTATAGATGACCACTTGACTCTCTAAAAATAGATACCAAGTGTCCCTCAACTCAAAACTTTACTACGTTAAAAGAAGTCATAATGTTTAATAAGTATAATGAAAGTCATAGATCCTCAAAAACAGTGTTTATAGTTAGAGTGTCTTTGATGACGTCTGCTCAATCAATGTTGACCTTAGGCTAAACAACAATAGTTAGTAAGAGAACCTCTATGTGGTCACTCCATGCTAAAAATAGCAACCAAATCTCTCTGAAATTACGATCTACTGTCTGCAAAAGGGAAGAACACATTGGATAATATTGCCTAATACTGGTGCCACTAAAAAAAAAAAAAAAAGCACCTAACACACTCTGTAAAGTTGTTGGCATTAGGAAGGGCATTCAACTGTAGAAACCAGGCCAAATCAGACTGGAACCTGGTGCTACTTTCTAGCATGCCAGCTCTGGTCAAACCATCCAACCCAAGCCAGCATGGAAAATGGATATTAAATGATAATGAAGATGATGACGACGACGGTGGCGGTGGCAGTGGTGGTGATGACGGCAACGATGACGATATACAAAAAGACACTGGTCAAGAATGGATTATCTGTGATTGTTGACCTGTAGAATCAGAGTTGATTTGAGGCTAAGCAGGTAACAAAAACAATAAGAGCAACTACCTGATGGCACTTACAGCTTACTGGATTTAGCTGTTGAGAGTTAAGTGGCCAAAGTTACAATACAACTCTATTTTGCAGTATATCAGTCTCCTTGTCTTGCTCACTTGGGAAAATTTATAAACAGTTTTAAAGAATAGATATGCCTATCATATCTATGAACAGAGGATCTATATGATTGTAAACATCAATTGAGAATAATTCTAATAACTCCACTCTGTTCTTACTCTAACAACTATGGTTTTGAAGCACCTGTCTTCACTGCTAGTTAGGTCATCTAGGTAATAAGAAGCCATCAATTACTTCTATGGAGCCTTCTCAGCATTTGAAAGACTTTGTTTCATCAGTGCTCTTACTGCTTAGTACTTCTGTACAATTGTATTATATGAAGATTTTTTTTCCTCTGTCAGCCTACTTGTGATCCCATACTACTCCTTTTGGATCGATAGTTTATATTCAATATACCATATGAAATTCTTACATCTTTTATCTTTTACTGGTTTCAGTCATTAGACTGTGGCCATGCTTGGGGCACCACCTTGAAAAATTTTTAGTTGAATGAATTGATCTCAGTACATTTTTTTTCAAAGCCTGGTACTTATTCTGTCCCTCTTTTTTGC
>NC_068981.1:160927850-160947990 GCF_001194135.2 Octopus bimaculoides
CACACACACACACACACACACACACACACACACACACACACACGATGGGTTTCTTTTAGTTTCTGTCAACCAAATCCACACACAAAGCTTTTGTCAACCAAAGGTTATAGTAGAAGACACTTGCCCCAAATGTCATGCAGTGGGAATGAACCTTGAACCATGGGAAGCAAGCTTCTTACCACACAGCCACGTGCCTATTCATTCTCTATATATTAGGTATGGCCACTTTCCAAATGTCAGTAGAGTTCTGTCTTACTTATAACTAAAACTTTTGTCTTTGCCAAATTTAGTTTGAGGTTTCTTGATTCTAGGCTTTGCTCCCATATTTTGAATTTCTTCTTTAGATCTTTGACTGATTCAGTTATGATACCTAGATGATTGGCATCTAGGTAAATAGGAGAGAACTGATAATGGAGTTTTGATGGAACCACCTGTATGCTAAATTTCTTGCTGAGGACATTATCAATCCACACCTTGCTGATAGCATCTCTGTATGTGGATCACATGAAGTTCTTATGCTGACGTCCTAGATGTAGGATGGTTGAAGGGGATACAGTTTTGCACTGCCTGCACATGGGTATGAGTTCAAATCTGCTCCTAGCAGTTCTAGGTAGAACATTAATTATATTATATCTTACATTGTCCCTGTTCACCTAGTTATCAGAAATAGGTACCAGAGGGCGGTGAGCTGGCAGAAGTGTTAGCACGCCAGGCGAAATGCTTAGCAGTATTTCGTCTGCTGTTACTTTCTGAGTTCAAATTCCGCCAAGGTTGACTTTGCCTTTCATCCTTTCAGGGTCGATAAATTAAGTACCAGTTATGCACTGGGGTCGATGTAATCGACTTAATCCCTTTGTCTGTCCTTGTTTGTCCCTTCTATGTTTAGCCCCTTGTGGGCAATAAAGAAATAAGAAATAGGTACCAGATCATCTTAGAATTTTAACAGCGAGAGCCTTATCATGTTATCTAGAGAGAGATTTATCTCTCGTGATAAATGAGGTTATCCTGGATTTAGGAGGTACTTTTTTTTATACCAATATAATTGTTAATGTGTTTACTTTGTAAATGAGGTATGTTTCATTCTCACTAGAGAAACTTTTCATAATTTTCTCTTTTATCAATTGATGTGTGTGTGTGCATTTCTGTGTATATTTATATGTGTATCTGTATGAGTGAGTATGTTTGTTTCTGTATATTTCTGGCTATATTAGATATATACTATTTACATTCACACTTGGTTTGTTTCATTTCAGCTTCAAGAGAGTCTGGCATTGTGTATCAAATTAAGAAGGTGAGATTCATTTGGGCTTTAGTTATTACTACTGTTGTTTATGCTAGATCAGTCTTGATAAAACAGACATGTAATCAAAAATACAATTGTGACCATCCTGCCTTTTTGTATAATGAAGACTACATTATCCAATGTATTCATCAACTTTTTAAAAGTTTGTGGAGTATGGTTAAAGATAATTTGGTTGCTATTTCTAGCAGCAAAGATTGTTTTCAATCTGCATAGAAGCTCTGTCATTGGCTATGTTCTATAGCTATATTATTACTGTTATCTTTAACTTCAGATTATCAATACTGTTGCAGTTATATAGCCTCAGATCATGATTATCCTGTATTTTTATATATCCAGTGCTGAATTTGGCAATGTTTCTATTCTTTTTCAAGACAAGAGAGTGGAAATCATCAAGATTTAGCTGTAATATAGCTGGTTGAGTGCCCATGTAAATATTTATTTGCTGTTTTTATATTTTACTCAAACTATCACAACAGCATAAAGATATCAGTTTGATAGGGATGTAATGGTAAAAAACTGTGGTTTTCAATCAGGGTTCATATGGTCTTTGCAGGGTCCATATTAAATTTTGTTGTTAAAATTTATGTGCAATAATTTGTTTATACTTCTACAATGCTGAAGATAGTTTAACAATGTTTTTATAGAATTCCTTAGGATATTTAATTCTAAAAATGTAATAGGATTTTTTAAACATTCAATGGTTATGAGGGTTCAACCTTGTAAAATAGGAATGAAAGGGGTTCAGAGATGAAAAGTGGTTGAAAACCACTGAAAGTAACTATATAACAACTAAAACATTTTTGTTTGAAATTCTGAGGGATTATCCTTATACATGGTGTGTTTCCAAATACTGAAGACGGCCAGAGGGTACAACAGCTGAAACATTGTGACTTCAACAATCAATCAAAATGGGGACCGACCTGACTATACCAGTGTATAGTCATGGTTTCTCATTTTGTCACATGCCCAGCAAAACTGGTGCTTATTATATTGACCTTGAAAGGATGAACGGCAAAGTTGACCTTGGCAGTATTTGAGCTTAGACTGTAAAGAGCTGGAATAAATATTGCAAAGCATTTTGTCTGATGTGCTAATGATTCTGCTCGATTGCCACTGTTTATACCAGTGTATAATAAAAATAAATGAAAAATGGATTTATTAGTATTTAAAACAATAGAACTATTGAAATAGACAAAGTCATCAGAAATTACTTCTGGAATTAATTAGAAGTGAGAGAGAAAAAAAAAATTTTACTGGCTCAATTATCTCTCCCTATCCTGTGCGTATATGTGAGTATGTGTGTGTGTGTATGTATGTGCATGTGTGTGTATGTGTGTGTGTGTGTGTACCATAGATAGAATATTAGATTATTGTCTGAGAAACAACAGGGGTTTCCTACTCGTACTTGTTAAAGTTATTTTCAAATATTCTCCTTCAGTTTTGAACCTCTATAACAAGTTGATTGTGCACATCTTTGCATTTCTTAAATGCATCCTTATTCTATTTCAGCTGTTATAAACTATAGCATAGGCCACTTCACATTTCGCAGCTTAATATCTTATAGCTCTGTAATGTGGTTGGCATTAGGAAGGTGATCCAGTAGAAACCATGCCAAAGCTGACACTGGAACTCAGTGTAACTCTGGATCTTGTCAAGCTTTCCAACCCATGCCAGAATGGAAAGCAGACATTAAATGATGATGCTGATGATGATCTCTCCCTCCTCTCTCTCTCTCTCTCACATGGCTGTTGAGGTGTTTTTCAATGGAACATAACACTACAGCTCTGAAGTATAATATGTTATTATAATAATGTTGCAAACATTATTATGCCTCAGCGAAAAAGAAGAAAGTATGATTTAAATTCGCTTTGTGTATATATTCGTGTGTGGTGCGTGCTGATATATATAAAACTGTGTGTATGGTTTTTCTAGAATTAAAATTAAGTGGATACACACAGTGGGGAGTGAGTCTGACTTTTGGTAAGTATAGTAACAACTTTGGACATATTTCGGTCTTACTAGACCTCCTCAGCAAATTATAGCCTAACACATAAATACCAGGTCTTAGACTGACTGAGAGGATATAGCTTTTATATTAGGATTAATCAGTGTCATTTAAAATAATGATATTGGAAAATTTACCAAGAATGCCTTATGCATGAAGAATACATAATTAGGTGCAGACTAATATACTTAATGTAGTGACTCATGGTGTACTCTAATTCTAATCTCAACTCTAACCCTAATCCTACTCAAACACAATCTAGTACAAATTATAGGATATCTGTGCAAATATACTTGAATTTGGAAGACTGAACATCCAGAAAAAAGAGAGATGAAGTGTCTAATAATCTAATTTTCAAGTCTTATAGAAAATGAAAAAAGAAAAAAGAAAAAAGGAAAAGAGGGCACTGGGGAGAGTATTTTCTTGATGTACTAAAAGTTTGGCTTTTATCTCTTTCTTCCAGGTGGAAAGATTGTCTGAGACTGTGTGAAGCTCTTGGCACCAAAAATAATTGGGAGGTTGTAGCAGAAGCAGCTCTAAGAAACCTTGAAATTGATGAAGGTACTGTACTTTTTTGGTCATCCCTATTTCTTTCCGTTTATTACTTAGTTTGTTGTCTGTTGTTGTTAGCGATGGCCAGGGACATCACAGTGGAAAAGATGGGTTACAGTGTGTCTGGCTGTGGCTGATCAGTCTGATGCGTGCTTTGATGGCCCTGCTGCAGGTCAGGAACTGATGGTCTGCTGGGGCTGAAAGCAAAGAGTTGGCTCTGGACTTGTGCTGTTCATGTTTGCTTTCTGTCTTTGCAATCCTGTTATGTTCATGGCAGGTGGCGCCTCTGTTGGTGCAGCTTTGATAGTCAGGCCGGTCTTTTTCCTAACATGCCTTTCCAGGCCTAAATTCTATATATTAACACATTTTAGCTTAACTTTCTTCTTTAATATGACTTCATATGTTTCAAGAACATACAGATAAAAGCATAGTGTAACAGTAAGCTAATAATGCTCAAACTGCTAGAAACAGCAATCAAGTCTCTTTCATATCACATCCTATCATTTTAAAAAGGTAGGACTCCACTACCTCATGGCCACACATGTTTTTCGTGGCAAACTGAAAATGAACAACATTGTATAATGCTGATGCTCATTTACAAGGGTACACACGCACACACACACACACACACACGTGCACCTCCACCACAGTACCTTGAGAGTATGTCCTGACACATCTTCACCACCATCTCTCTGCATCACCTTCCCTCCCTTTATTTCTCTTAGTCTGTTTCTACATAATTATTCTCCCTATATTTTTACTTTAGTTCTTTACACTGTTTTAACCATTACAGCTAAAGGCTATGTGTGAGCACTATCAACAGAGTTGAATATTCTGTCTTTTGTGTCATCTCTGTGTCTTCTTTTTTTTCCCATTTTTATAGCATGTGTGTCATCTCTGATGTATCAGTCTATGAATTGATGGAGGCTGCTCTATTTGGACTGTGTGTAACATTTTCATAAGATGGCTGCTTGAGGATACTAGACAGAAACTTATTTGGATTCTTTTTAAAAATTTTGGGGAAAACCTTTGGTCAAATTTCATAAACTTTTTGGGAGGCAATTGTAGAATTGCTGGTTATTAAATGTCTGTGTAGTAGCAAATGACTGTTGCTATGCTGGGGCACCATATTGAAGGGCTTAGTTGAACAAATCAACTCCAGTACTTATTTTTTTAAGCCTGGTACTTATTCTAACAGTCTCTTTTGCTGAGTCACTAAGTTGCAGGGACATAAACCAGCACTGGTTGTCGAACAGTGCGGACACACACTCACACATATATATATGATAGGCTTCCATACAGTTTCCCTCTACCAAATTCACTCACAAGGCATTGGATGGCCTAGGTGCTGCATAGTGGAACTGAACTCAAAACCACGTGGTTGCAAAGTCAGTTACTTAAGCTGGAAACTTTTTTAATATTTATTACGAACTGTTTATTGCCATGTCAAACGTGTACAACTGAACCGTTGCCATTTACATTTGTTAATACTAATCCATTGTCGTAGCAGACCTTTATAATAACCCAACCAGTGTCACATCAAGTCTTATGATTAAATCAACCAATGTCATGTTGTATGTCTGTTATAACCAAACTTGGCCAATATGATTGTCTTTAATGAGAGACAAATACAATAACCAAAAACTGTACTATTAATTGAACATGCATCAATGGCCTAGCGGATAAAAATGTTAATGCTATTAGTTTAGGAATAGAGTTACTTGTTTGAATTCAGACTGGTACACAGGAATAAAACACTTGATGACAGGTCAAACCCTAAGGTAAATATTTATTTCTTTATTGCCCACAGAGGGCTAAACATAGAGGGGAAAAACAAGGATAGACAAAGGTATTAAGTCGATTACATCGACCACAGTGCATAACTGATACTTATTTAATTGACTCCGAAAGGATGAAAGGCAAAGTTAACTTCGACAGAACTCCCTAATGCAAATATTAAACATAATATTTATATCTATATTTTCAGATGATTGACCTCTAGAGATGGAGTTAATAGCTTAAATTATATTATGTATGTAAATGCATGAATAAACGGTAAATTTTTAAGCACTCTCTGAGTGGTTGGCGTTAGGAAGGGCATCCAGCTGTAGAAACTCTGCCAAATCAGACTGGAGCCTGGTGTTGCCATCCGGTTTCACCAGTCCTCAGTCAAATCGTCCAACCCATGCTAGCATGGAAAGCGGACGTTAAACGATGATGATGATAGGATGTCAGTCTATCATCTAATATAATAAATGTGAATATCAGTGTGTCACACTTTTCAAACTTTGCTCCTAAAGGGCGTAGCCTAACGTATCATACTATTTTGGAATCAGGCTGACTCCATGAGTAAATTTAAATCATTCTGAGCTGAATCCAGACCCACAGTCCTGAAATTTTGGATTCTGAAGTTTTCATTACTGTAATTGTTTTCGGTAATTTATTTACGTAACCTTTTGTGACGAATTTTTTTGTTCGATAACGATTTTTAAAACCTGGAAATAAATTTTGGGAATAATCAAAATTAATTGTGAAATCCAGCAATAATTTTTGGTGATTTTTTTTTTATGTGATTTTTTTTTTATGTGATTTTTTTTTGGTGATTTTTTTTGCAACAAACATGATCATCATTGGGATATGACTCTGGAGGAAGCAAATGCAACAAATTCTCCAAAACAAGTCAGAGATCTGTTTGCAGATCTTCCTATTCAGGGTCAGTAGATTAAAAGCTAGTATGTAATATTCCTAGATAATCTGGTACCTATTTCAGACAGTTGGTTGACCTAAGGTAGTGCCCCAAAGCAAAACACAATATATGTAGTGGATTTGACCTCACATCATATCAGATAAATCAAATAGTCAAATGCCTTGTGCACTCAACCCTCACTTGTGAATATGGGATGATGGTAGAGCATTATCATGAGGGGGTGCTAGAAGATATACACTATAGAAGTAATTATATGGTGAGGCTCAAGCAGTCTATAAAAATTCCATATTGCAGGCCTTTTCAAGCCATGCTATCATGGTAAAAAGATGTTAAATTGTTGGTGCTGATGTTTGTGGTATTGATGGTGGTGGTATTGATAAGAGTGATAGAGATGGTATTGGCAGTGTTGCTAAGGATGTTGATTATGACAATGTTGTTGAGGAATGTGCAGTGGAGAAAGAGGACAATCAAAAGGAACTCTCTTATGTAGAAGTTATGAAAGTCAAATTAAGCCATGAGTAAGAAGAGCAAAAAGAATTTAAATGCTTGTAATTGTGCTGTTAGATGAATGAAATGGTTAAGAGTTAAAAGCTGACCAGTTCTCACATCCAATATCATCTGTCTATTGAAGCTATTGCGATCTATCGACAAATCAAATGCCCTGCTATGGTGAGGGATCTGAAGGAAATTGGGGTAAGAATTTTGCTACTTCAATCGTTGCTTAATGTCAAATGTCATATTGATTTGTTATATTATATTGAATGCTACCTAACATGATTATCAAAGAATCTGTATGTGAAAGCATGTCGAACGTTTGCAACATATTAATAATGTATTTATGATGCTAAACCTTACAGATCATATTATGTAGAAAGGAATAAGACAAATAGGCAATATGCTGTATGGCAGATATATCCTAAATTGAAGGTGATGATGAAAGTGCACTTAACTATATTTAGTCTTGATTAGAATTTGTCAGAACTATGCCTATAAACATTCAATATGAGCAATGAGGGGAAACTTTGCATGGTTGTTAACCTGTTCAAAATATATCAAATCTCCCTCAAACCACATCCTATCATCTTTTGAAAAATAGAAGAATACACTGGATAATGTAGGATTAGATACATTATGTCAAGAAAGAAAAAAAAAAGAACGATAGGATGATTATAGCTGAAGTACTTTTGATTAATAGTTTGCTAAATAGGGTTGGCCTGGTGATAAATAACACTGCCAACAGAAACAGTTACTATATGTTAAGAGCTTGTTTATTGACAGCTCAGAGTTACATGTAGAAAGTCATGGGATGACATACAATTTTACTTGAAATCAATTATAAATTGTTGCCTTAACACAGGCTGATTCTCCTGACATGCCACTTTGAACACGCATAGTTGGAAGGGACCTTGATGCAGCTGGCTTCCCATCTCAACTGGAGCCAGAAGGTCTTGACTGAGAGAATGGTAAGTGTGAGGACAGAATAACCCTCTTCCCATTTGAGAGAGGCAGATTCCTAGTCTGGGACATGATGTGCAGTGACACATCCTCCAGCTCCAACCTTGCTGTGTTGGCTGCAAACCTGACATCATCACCTGTAATGCAGAAGAGAGAAAAATCAATAAATATAGGGGCCTCACTAGCCACTATCAGTTTATATCAGTCGCCGTCAAGACCCTGAGTGTTCTTGGATCCCACAATACTGATTTCCTCTGCAAAACTGAGATAACAGTGGCCCATCTGAGAAATTAGCCCCACGAGGTGGAATGGCTGCTGCAGTGAGTGTCACTGGCCATTCTCTGTGGCAACATCATCACAATCATGTCTGTGGGGTGTGACTGAGCACATCCTTTCTCTGGGGTGTGTGGCCCATTGTCCCCTCTCCCCCCATCTGCTGCTTAACCCCTTTTGTTCTTTTCTTTTTTTCTTTTTCACTTTCTTTGTTTCTTTGTATTTAGATGTTATAATTTGAAATGTAATCAGTTGACTTAAAATAAAAATTTGTCGTATAGGTTAGAAAAAAAAAATGCATTATTATTATTCTGCACCAGCAAGACTAAATATTTTTGTAAACATATTTCTATGGTATATCAAATAGTCTTTAACTTACTAACCTATTTTCTATATTGACAAAGGTCTTTTTTGGGGAAGGAAAATAACATGTTCATACTTTTCCACAAATAGTCAGTGTGGTGTTATACTAAGATATGTCATAGCAGGTATGATCTTCAACCTGTATTGATACAGTAGTATCTTATAGATATATAAGATAAGAATCAGTAACAACTGAATGCATAAGTATGGGAACAGTGTACCACTTTCTCTTTAGTATTAAAGCAATTAAAAGTTGAAGGATGTCGCTTGCAAAATATTTTACACATAGAAAGCACAGCAAAATGACAAACAGTTCTTTACAGAAAGGTGGAAAATCATGTGCTTGTTGACCTATTAGATCTCTTATTAGCTATGTGTACCTTTCACTCTATATTCGGTAAATCACTCTATATTCGGCAATCTGATCTGTTGGAATACTACTTAGCTGGTAATTGTACAGAAAAGTTTCTGATGAGGAACCAGAGCTATGTACTGATGTTGAACCAATGAGAGAAGCCTCTATGTTCTTGCTTGACCTTGATAGAAGTAGTTGTCAAATCCACCTCAAATCACTCACTCTACTGTTGTTTGTAGAGAAGATAATGCAATCCTAGATACACAATTACTGCATGAAAAAATCCTCAGAAAGACAAGAAAATCAAGGACAAAATACCGTTGATCATATGTCTGCTTGATCAAGGTTGATCTGGAGCTAAACAACAGCAACATCAACTACTCTGATGAATTGCTGTACCAGACAGAACTTTATAATACAGATTTCATATAAGTGCATAAATGATTTTAATGTTTAAGAAATATTAGGATTAGAAAAGACTGCAATTGGAAAATAAAACTCCCCAAAATATTGACATCCACTGTAGCATTTAGATATAAATGTTTAAACATGTATTGAAGCATTATTTATGTATTTATTTAATCATAGAAAACTGAGGAATGGAATCTATTAATTGGTTATGTTGCCATGATTCTGAAAGAGTTCAATTTGGCACAAGAATCGTTCCTGTCATCCTCTCAACCAAAAGAAGCTTTAGAGGTAAAATCCTTTCCCTAAATCGATGTTTCTATGAGAATTTCTGTGCTTTTTTATTCCTAATTCCTAACATTCTGGACTTTACTCTTGCTTTTTTTTCAGAATTTAATATTCCTTTCTACTCTAAGCACAAGGCCTGAAATTTTGGGAGAAGAGGCCAGTCAATTAGATTAACCCCAGTATGCAACTGGTACTTAATTTATTGACCACGAAAGGATGAAAGGCAGAGTTGACCTTAGCAGAGAACTTAATATTAAAACAATATTTAATGGTTTCTTCTTTGGAGTGGATTTACTTAGTCTGTTTGGAGGTTGATATTTTGATAAAGTATCTGGTTAATGGTCAACAATGTTGATATTTCAAGACTGCATCACTTTAACTTAAGATTTTTAACAACAGAAATTGTGGGAGTGTCTAGCACTATTGTATGTAGAAAATTTGGATTTCTGATTATTTATTACAACAACAATGATTGAGATTAATGTTGTTCAAAAAAAGCAAGACAATGTTAACACATTGATCTAGTTGCAGCTGTTGCTGCTATTTTTATGTGGTAATCAGAAAGAGAGAGAGAGTGAGAGAGAGCGAGAGAGTGAGAGAGAGCAAGAGAGTGAGAGAGAGGAAGGGAGGGAGGGAGGGAGAGAGAGGGAGAGAGAGAGGGAGAGGGGAGAGAGAGAGAGAGTAGTGGACATGAGAGAGAGAGAGAGAGAGAGAGAGAGAGAGAGAGAGAGAGAGAGAGAGTAGTGGACATGAGAGAGAGAGAGAGAGAGAGAGAGAGAGTAGTGGACATGAGAGAGAGAGAGAGAGAGAGAGTAGTGGACATGATCTTTTCAGGTCTGTCCAGGCTATCAGTTGGAACTTCCATAAGTTGATGTCTAAGGGAAAAAAATGTAGGCAAGTTAGAATTCTACATGGTTGCATTTCTGGAGAGGAAAGATTGGATTACATGTTTGATGTTGGGGTAGGAGGGGTTCAAAGAAAGGAGAGAGATGTAGGATGGCTATAAGCCATTGTAATAGAAATATTAAGGATAGAATGAAGAAACTGTCGGTGAACTTTTGATTAAAGTATGTTGGTGATTGAATCTTTGGAGATCAGTCAAATGGCCTTCTTTTAGATGCAGTTTAGATGTTTAGGTATAAATCATTATCACTATCTCATTGATGTGGACAGTATTCTAACATGGATCTTTATCTACAGGGCTTAGAAAAGCTGCAGAACTGCTGCAATAAGTATGTAAGTCTGAGAGGGAAATATGTTTTATAAAATCATAATTAACTGATCCTCCTGTATTTTATTTTACCCAAAGCCAGGAACTTTTCAGTACCCTCTCGTAGATAAATGTAACCTGTTTAACAGAGGGGATACTGCAAAAGGTTCATATGGCTTTAAAGATCACTGACTAATTAACAAAGCAATAAATGAAGACTGCAGAAAGAAAAAGAAGGGTCTGAGCGTTGTATAATAAATTGGCTACAAGAAAACTTTTGACAGTATTATCCACTTGTGGAATCACTAGTCATGAGTAGAGTTGCACCTGTAATAAAGAGATAGATGAAACATGTCATGAGGAAATGACATGAAGTTACAGACCACCGAATGAATTATAAAAAACTAAACCTTGCTTCATTAGAAGAGGAATCTATCAAAGGGACTCACTCTTTTCACTCTTTTTCTCTTATCACTTCTTCCTTTACTTTGTCATGTTCAACAGAATTGGACTTGGATACAAATGCTATGGCAAGATAATCAACCACCTTTTGTATATGAAGTTGTATGCTGCAAACAATAAACAATGAGAAACACTACTGCAGATAGTACACAGACTCACCAAAGGAATCAGCTTGAGATTTGGCTTAGTAAACTGTGCCCAGGTGACCTTGAAGAAAGGAAAATTATTTAAGAACATTAATATCATATTTGATAAGGAAACTGAGATAAAAGAATCAGATCACAAAACATAGAAATACTTCGGAATCAATACACTAGGTTAAAAAAAGTGAAAGATCATAGACTTTTGCAATTCCATGTTATAGAGTGGGTTTGTCAGAGTGATGGAAAGATTGTGAAAAACAAAGGTGACAATCGTTCCTATAATAATTGATGCACTTGGCACAACATCCAAACTGCTATCAAAGGTGAAGGATATTGGAATTGAGGCATGTATTAACAGCATGCAGAAATGTATCATCTATATGCTGCAAGAATCCTAAGAAAGATTCTTGACATTTGTGAAGTCTTGTTGTCACCAAACCTCATGGTAACATCCCTGCTAATTAAATTAGCATGTAATAGCTTTTGAATAATAATTGTTTCAGAAATTTAGTGGGAGGGAAATTGCTGATTAAACAGATCCCAATACTTGATTGATACTTTATTTTATCAAATTCAGATGGATGTAAAAGCTGACCTTGGTTGGATTTGAAATCAGAGCCTGAAGGTCCACAACTATAAGCATTTTTTTATATGTCAAAAACCTTACAGTGATGTCAAAATGAAAAACAATATCTATATGATAGTATATATTTTTTCTTGTGACCTCTTCATCATCATTGACAAATGTAATATACATCACTACATGTTATCTTAGAATTATTTTTGCTTTAGCCAATAACTTATTTATGTAAATTTAAGTAAATTATAAAAGTCATCAATCCTGTTTCTTCATAGATGCGAAAAGATCTTTTACAATGGGATAGTGCTCTCCAGCTTGCTAAAGTTTTAGATCCGGAAAGTATTCCATTCATTTCTTTGGAGTCAGCTGAAGAATTGGAACTCACTGGGAAATACATGGAAGCCCTTAACCATTATGAACAAGGTATTACCAATCAGAAAGAAGATGAACACAATAAAACCTGTGCTGGAGGTACAGCCCGCATGGCCATTAGAACTGGCGATATCAGGCGGTAAGTATTGAGAAATTTGGATCCTTTGCTGAGAGAAGAGGAGTGATGTGTGTGTGTGTGTGTGGGGGGGGGGGGGGAGTCAGAAGAAACCTTGAAAAGTGGGTCAGAGTATATTTTGTTTATAAAGTTAGGTAAAGTAAAGGTAACTTGGAAAAATATTTAGGTATAAATCACAAATACAAAGATTAGCATATTCTAGTGAAAGAAAGAGTTGAAATTTTATGTACAATAAATGGCTGACATAAGTTGGTGGGTGGCAAATAATATTAGATATGGTTTTGTGTGTGTTCCTTTTGTAGTTTCTGAACAAAATGATAACATACGCATACATAGACTATGTATGTATGTGTAATCTGTTAACTTGGGGAAAGAGAAAAAAAACCAAGAAAGCAGGTGAAGGGAAAATTATTAAAAGAAAAAAAAGAAGGTAAAAGAAAACTAAAGATAAAAACAAAGGACTAACACATAAGAAATAAATTGTTCAATATTTAATGGTTTCATTTTCAGTATGATGATTTTTAAAACAAATTAAAAACAGCAGCATAATATATAATAAATGGTACATTGAAATTTTAAAAAATGTTTTTCAAACAAAAATATCTATTTCATAAAATTCCAGTTTTGTATTCTATAAAGCAACTGATGTAGAAAAAAAAAATTGATTTCCATTGAGAAAAAGCTGAGAAGCAAGTAAAAAGAAAAAAAATAGTTATTCTGGAAACTGTTTCAGTTTCATAGGTTCCAAACACCAGCATGATATAGAAATTAAAAAAATAACTACACGAAAAACAACAAAAAAGAAATGATGTTTTACTAAATGCTTCTTAATTCTTTATTGCTTTTAAAATTGATAGAAACATGAATGTAATGTATTGTATTCAGCATCCACATTTAATGACCGCTTTGCCATCCTTGCATGGATCAGACAGAATTTGTTGAGGCCTATTTTTCTACAGCTGAATGCTCTTCCTGTCACTAACCCTTGCTTGTTTCCAGGCAAGGAGATATTTCCCCTTGCCCAGGCATATTTTTCACAGAAAACTGGAAATGCACAGACTGCTCATTCACAACCATCACATGATGTCAAGATAAGGGTGCACACACACACACACACACACACACACACACACACACACACGCGCACACACGCATTCACGCACGCATGCACACACACACACACACACACACACACACACACACACAGGGCTTCTTTGAGTTTCTGTCTACTATATCCACACGCAAGGCTTGGTTAGTCCAGATCAATAGCAAAAGATACTTGCTGAAGATACCTCACAGTAGGACTGAACCCAAGACTGCGTGATTGGGAAGCAAGCTTCCTATGTACATTACCATGTCTGCTCTTGTATCTGGCGTGTGTGTGTATGTATGTATGTATGTCTATAAATACACATGTGCACAAACACACACGCATGCATGCACGCATGCACACACATAGAGGGTGTGGTGAATAAATTGTCAGCCAAATCACGCAAAATGAAAATAACACTGACATCTCATTTTAACAGATATATTTACCAAAATTACAGAAAACTATCTTGAAATACTAAAGAGTAAATTTATTCAATAAAATTGCCATTGACATCAACCACAGCCACCAGATGACTTCAGAATCTCCTGCAACTCTTCTGGATGGTCTCCTTGTTTAAGTTGGTGAATGCTGCCATAATCCTTGCCTTCAGTTCATCTTTGGTGTTACAAGGAATTTTGTTGATCTCTCACTCAATTGCACACCACAGATAATAATCAAGGGGTTGCAGTCTGGGGAGTTAGGTGGCCAGATGTTAGGGGTAGTGTGGTTGTAGAAATTGTCTGACAGCCACAACTAGGTTCTCTGGCTTGTGTGGCATAGTGCAGTGTCCTGTTTCCAGACATAGGGTGTCCTAGAAGCCACCCTCTTGATCTAGGGCAGCATTACCTCCTCCATGCACTTGATGTAGGCCTCCTTGTTGATTCTGAAGTTGTGTGGGAGGATGAATGGAGGCATAATGTTGCCATCATTAGTGATCACTCCAGACACCATGATGTTGACTGGATGTTTGATTTTTATCACTGTTGGTACATGTCCTCAGATTGTACATGTCCTTAGATTGTACATGTCCTCAGATTGTACATGTCCTCAGATTGTACATGTCCTCAGATTGTACATGTCCTCAGATTGTACATGTCCTCAGATTGACATCCAAACACTCTGAAACGTTTCTACTGAAGCTTCTGGTGCAAATGCCAAGCAGTACAGCTTGTCGTTTCCAAATTTCTGGCAGAGTGAATTGCGTCATGGTGCTGTTTTTCTCACAGACAGTGCCCAACTGACCTTACTATACTATGTAGTTGGTAAAATTAAAAGCAAACAATGCACATGCATGAAACTAAAGATATAAAATGGCGCCAATTTACCCATCATAGAAACTATGTATTGTTTCATCGTATAAAAGGGGGTTAATATGATTTTGTACAGAAATCTTGTTTTCAATATCTAAATTTCCTCTTATCCCCACCGCAATTTCTTAATTTGTAACTTTTTTGGAAATTTTTTTGTTATCTACATAGAAAAATAGAGATTATGAATCTGGGGAAATATATATATATATATATATATATATATATATATATATACATACACACACACACACACACACATATATATATGCACATTTTTTATAGTTTAATTTTTCTTAAAGAAACACTCAATGCCCCTTCTTCGACCTCACTCACCCATCACCTATCAGCTTTCAAAAAGCTAAAATCTCCCAATCTTTCACTTTTGACTGATGTTTCCCATTTGCATAGAATTACACTGAGATAGTAAACTTAAAAAATACCAGACCACCACCAGAAAATCCGACATGCTAGAAACAACAGGTAAATGACATTATTTCTGAAGAAACTTCCCTGTTTTCCAAAAAGCTTTGGGAGTTTGTAGCTTTTTGGAAAGTGGTGAGGTGATGGGTAAAATTCTTAAAAATTCATACTCTCTGTTTTTTCTCCATGTATTACCAATAATAAAAATTTGAAAAAAGTAAAAAAATGAATTTAGTGTGGAGAAGGAGAAAATCAAAATATTGAGAACGTATTTTGTGGATGAAATTGTAATCTCCTGTATCGCAAACATAGGAATCGGAAGAAATTTAGGAAAGAATGAAGCAGGTGGGGGACGGAAATGTCACTTTGGACATGTTAGAAAGAAGAGATAAAGGACAGGATTTCTGAGAAAAGATCAGGTTTTTAAATATGCTCATCATAAACACAAATTACACAATAGAATAACATCATTTCAATTGGATTTGAACTGTAAATTTGTGCATGCACATTGCAAGAAATAACATAATTCGTGCAGAAGTTTTACCTAGAGTGTGTGTATGTGTGTCAAAGGAAGTTATTTTATGGCATTCTTTCATTTGAAGAAGCAAAGTTGTCAACTCAACATATATGGAATCATATGATTGTTAATTTCCATAAAATTGTTTTAATTTCTGTATGCTTTGAAGAGAGCAGAAATTGAAAGAGAGGATAAAGTGAAAAGGCGACATTTGCTTTGAAGTGAGAGGAGAAAGTAAAAGAGAGGAGAAAGTGTAAGATATATGTGTATATGAAATGGACGTGTGTGTGTGTGTGTGTGTGTGTGTGTGTGTGTGTGTGTGTGTGTGAGAGATGGAGAGAGTGTGTGTGTGTGGCTGTATTTCCTCACAAGATATAGAAAAACGGATGTCTTTTAATGCAATTTTTTTGGTTGTGGCTTATTTTAATACAATATTTATGTGTACATTTTCATAAATGTTTGTCTGAGTAGAATTTTATGAATACGTGAAACATTAGAAGCAAATCGAAATATTGTCCGAATATGACCTGAAAATTGTGTGACCCAACATAGTTGCCGAGGTTATTTTAGTTGTAAAAAAGAGTTAAGTCAAAAACATAGTTTATTTGGTAGGTAGATAATAAGCACCTTTCTTTATTATAATACAGATGTGACTAATTCGGATAAACATTACTTTCATTATTCACACATCGTCACTCTCGTAATGCAACACTTTGTAATCTTGGTTGAAATTGAAAGTGTGAAACTATTTTCATTTTCTAATGAAACGCGGTCATTGCAGAGGAGTGTTTTTGAAATAACTATAGCTGGTTATTGAGATAACGTAGAAAATATGTAAATGAAAATGAAGTTTATTTGACATGTGTAATTGATTTTATTGTTCTAGTCTTAACATCAGTTGGTAAGAATAGAAGTCATTTGACAACATCTTTTCGTTTATAATTAGCTATCCTGTTGCAGGTTCAATCCGTAGAATATTGAAATGATACCCATCTTATCCATTTCACAGAATAAGACTATACCAGAGAGCATGATAAGAGGGATGAGCCTGTAAAACAAGTTTAAGGTTGTTATCTTGAACATGAATGAGAATATGATTTTAGTGGGGATCACCAACCATAAGGATGGCTACTTCATTAGACGTGGGCTCATTAAAACAGCGTAAAATGTTCTTTACTATAGTTTACTATGGAGGTAAGGAACACATAAACACACTCATAGAATTGATAATATTGAAAACAGCAAAATGTATACATATGAAGTTCAAGCATTTTTTTCCAGATATATTTGAGAGTGAGTGTTGTTAAATCAGCCAAAAACTTCATGTTGGTAGCACTTCGAAGTGAATACAGTTGTTCGTTTAAAGTCCAGGCTGCAACTAAACTTTCAATATTGGTGTGTTTCACTGTTGGGTGGAAGAAAGTTACATACATAAACTTATTCATAAACTTATACACATACACACACACACACACACACATTAATGCACACCTGAAGCCTATCTCTGTCCCTGTGTGTGTTGGTTATCACAAAAATGTATGTATACTGACAGATACATACACCGTGATACACATATACTTGTCAGTCATTGGCCTGACGTATGTAATGAACGCACGAACACACTCATATAGAAAATGTGACATCATTGTTGTTGTGGTGGTGATATAAAATGTTTACAATAGGTAACTAAAAGAAAAATGCAATGTTAAATTTTTGTAATGCAAATATGTGAATGAAAATATAGTTTATTTGGTAGCCAAAAGCCTATTGAATCTTTTGATACCCCATTCTTCAAAATTGGTATTTCAGTTTTGGAATGCATAAGGAACATACACACACATACAAATTCTCTTTTATATATATAAGATATATATATATATATATATATATATATATATATATGATGAGCTTCTCTTAGTTTCCATCTACCAGGTCCACTCATCCACTCACAAGGATTTGGTTGGTTGGTCTGAGGTTGTAGTAGAAGACACTTGCCCAAAGTGCCATGCTGTGAGACTGAACCCTAAACCATGTGGTTGGGAAGCAAGCTTCTTACTACACAGCTATGCCTTCTTTCTTTCTTTCTTTCTTTCTCCCCCCCTCTCTCTCTCTCTATATATATATCTTTTAGCCATGAAAGAGTTAAACACTCAGACTCTTAAGAAATTATTTAAGTTTACAGATGTGTGCAGTTCTTGGTAATGCTCTGTCTTCATACATACATAAATTTGAGTAATAAAAAAGAAAAAAGAGAGAGAGAAATATTAAAAATGGGATAATCATCTGGAAAACTTGTCTATTCAATAACTTGTCTATTGAAAATATTTTCAAGAATTATTGTTTTTATATAGCTTGGCTCTAAGCTTTGTCTCGATGGAAATGAAATATCTTTTTTCTACATTAGCTATTCTATAGGAAATCAAATGGAGTTTTATAAAAACTAAATTTCTGTATGAAAAATACTCAAATAAAATTTCATGTACCGCTTATGTTTTTCATTCTTCAAAATCATCAAACTGAAAATGAAATTGCTATAAATTGCAACATTGAATCCTGATGTGTTTTTGTTTTTCTTTTATGTCTGAGATTTCTTTTCATCTATTTTTTCTGAATAATTATTTTTCCTTGTCATTTACCACATAAAGATACTTCTTTTTTTCTTTGAGTAAGTAAATTGAATAAGCAAGCATACCTCCCTCCCTCCCTCTCTCCATACATATATACATACATAGATAAATATATGTATATATACATACAGATGTATATATCATATACATATATGCACACACACACACACACATATCATATACATACATAAACACATTTGTGTGTATTTTTATATAAATACGTATATGTGTGTAAATACTTGTCTAAGGCATCTGGCTGTAGAAAATCTACCTCAAAGAATTCCATCTGACCAATGCAAGCTTGGAAAATTGGATGTTAAAATAATAATGATGATGGTGTTTTACATGTATAAATATATTTGTATCTGTATGTTTGTATATATGTATTTGTGTGTGTGTGTGTGTGTGTGTGTTTACAATCATTCACATACTTATGTATGCATATGAACAAGTAAGCATGTTTGCTTTAGAGCAAGAAAGAGATGCTTTTAAAACAGCTAATTTATTTTTTCCCATAGTAAATGAATGCTTTAGATTGCACCCCTGCTACTTCATTGCCTAAAACATGGGTATATGAATTTGTTTAAATTTTTTTTCACATTTTTGTATGTCTATATGACAATCATGTGTATATGTGAGTTTTTACTTATAAATAAATATATTTGCATATATCCTTATATGCATATATATATATATATATATATATATATATATATATATATATATATATATATATATATATATATATATATATATGTAAATGGGCTTATTGTGTATATATACATACATATGTGCATACATATGTGTACATGCATGCATGAATTTGTATGTGTGTGTGTGTGTGTTTGTGTTTACGAACTTGTTTATGTGTGCAAGTATATATACTCATGTACTTACATATACCATGGTATGTTCTAATGCAGTAGTTTTCTACTGGGGTCCATATGGCCCTTGGCAGTCCATATAAGATTTGTTGTTAAAATTTATGTGCAATAAATTGATTACACTTCTACAATATACAACATATTTTACTTTTTTTATGCAATTCCTAATAATATTTCATTATAAAAATGTAGCAGGATTTTTTTTTAATATGTGTTGAATGGCTATGGGGGTCCAGTAGAATAAAATAGGAATCAAAAGGGTCCATAGGCAAAAATGGTTGAGAACCACTGTTCTAATGTGTATACACAGCCCTTTATAACTTCATATTTTGTGTATGTATAAGTATGAACATGTCTAGGCATACATCATCATCATCATCATCATCATCATCATCATCATCGTTTAACGTCCGCTTTCCATGCCAGCATGGGTTGGACGATTTGACTGAGTACTGGTGAAACCAGATGGCTACACCAGGCTCCAATCTGATTTGGCAGAGTTTCTACAGCTGGATGCCCTTCCTAACGCCAACCACTCTGAGAGTGTAGTGGGTGCTTTTATGTGCCACTGGCATGAAGGCCAGTCAGGTGGTACTGGCAATGGCCACGCTCAAAATGGTGTATTTTACGTGCCACCCGCACAAGAGCCAGTCCAGGGGCACTGGCAACGATCTCGC
>NC_068981.1:160949124-160952695 GCF_001194135.2 Octopus bimaculoides
ATGTGCACACATGTGTATATATGTGTGTGCATACATGTATATACATATGTGTGCATAAGTGTATATACATATATGTGTGCATAAGTGTATATACATATATGTGTGCATATGTGCATATACATGTGTGCATGTGTATATACATGTGTGTGTGTTTATATATATATGTGTGTGTGTGCGTGTCTATACATATGTACATCTGTCTATATAACTACACACACACATGTGGTATATATTCATGTGCCTGTATGAATATATACACACACATATACACATATAAATGTGTATATATCTATCTATGTATATGTGTGTGTGTGTATATATATATGTGTGTGTGTGTGTGTGTGTGTGTGTGTGTGTGTGTGTATTAAATAAAGTGAGACAACAAGGCCAAGGCTGTGTGGAAATTTCAGGACATTTATAAAGAGACAGTTAGTCTTACAGCTGTTTCTGGGATATTAGAGATATCCCTTCATCAGAGATGGTGTGTTAGAGTTCAATATGAGGAGTTATTTTGGGAAAGGAAGCAAATAAGGAGTATATAGAGAATTAGGAGAATGAATGTAGAAATAAAAATAAAACTGTATAAAGATGTTATAGTTGCAGTTCCATTATCCAAGGAAAGTGATGTGTAGAAGTGGTAGAAATGCTTCCTGTCTGTGGTATGTAAATTTCAATAAGAGTTCATATTTTGTCATCACAAATTGGTAAGTGTGGAGATGTAGATTCGATGTGCTGTTCATTCAAAGGGGTCTTGTGGTGTGAATGAAAATTTGAGAACGTAGTGATAGTATTAAGTGGATAGAGAGAGGAGAAGAGATGTGTATGTTAAAGTGGAGAGGTCAAAAGAAAAGGTGAGAAAAGAAGAAGGAAAGAAAGAGGAAGAGAAAATGAAAACAAGAGAAAATAAAAAAGTGTAAGGAAGTAAAAAAAAGTTAATAACAAATACCATTCTTTCCCCATCTCTAGCCTCTCCTCTGACAGTATTACCCCCCCCTCCATTCCTGAGAATAATCCCCACAATCCATTACCATGTAACTGCCGTCCTGGGACCATCTGCCCTCTACAAACCCATTGTAGAATACCTAATGTAATTTATAAATGCACCATCCTCAAGATGTTACACAATTCTACAACCATATATATAATGGCCAAGTGTTGAGCCTGAGCCTCTAAGACTGGGTTACAATGGCAGTGGAGATGGAGGAACTGGGAGGAGGAGATGACATTCATGGTGTGGGTAAGGTGGGAGAAGGGTGTGGGTAAGGTGGGAGAAGGATGAAAGGCAAAGTCGACCTTGGCAGAATTTGAACTCAGAACGTAATGGCAGACAAAATACCGTTAAGCATTTTGCCCCTGGCGTGCTAAAGTTTCTGCCAGCTCGCCGCCTTTTAATGGGATGGGTCATTCTTGTACATATGGCCACTGTAGTGATCTGTTCACAGATGTTACTGATGCAAGAGAAGCAAGAGTGAGAACAAGTTTTGTTAAATGGCAAAAGGTAGAGGTACTAAGATAAAGAGTGATAAAGAACTCAAGAAACTGCTGAAAGGCATGGAAGACTGACAGGATAATAACTATGGTGAAAAGGAGGTGGGAAAGCCTGAGAAGAGAAGCTATTGAAGAAGTGGAAAGTGTTATTGGTATCATAGATATAGGAGGGGAGAGCAGCAGCCAGTCTCATAGAGGTTTGTATGTCACACAAATACAGTACCCCTTTTTTCTGCTGGTTTGATAGTGATGTCATCATGGCATCGAAGAGAGCAGAGTGTTTCGCCTGGGACATGTTTGTGCATTGTGAATGCTTCTGATGGCCAAGGTGGTCTTCTACACAGTAACAGGCCTTGGTGAATAGGTCTAGGGTACTGAATCAGCCTGGGCTTGGCATCCAGTGTGATGGTTGCTGGCTTCATGAAGCAATTGTGGATGTTTGGTGCTGGTGGGGTACTATTAAAAGTGGTGCACAGTTTTATGTTGTACAAAAACTGACTCCAGTACAGTTCCAAAACTCATCACTGACTGGTTTTAGAGACTGAATTGTAGGCTCCCTGCTAAAAAGGTAGTGCTCAGCTTCAGAGAGAGCTAAGTTTATAGGGAAAGTGACAATAGTAAATGGCATAGTGGAAATTGACAGAGGCCATATTGTATCCAGTGTGATCCAGTGACATCAATTGCAACCCAGTGTACTTTTACATGTTGTCTAGCAGGAGAAGTTTTTTCTCAAGACTATTTATGCAGTGAAAGGCCTTCACCTGTCTGAGTGTACTTGAATGTGTTGAATATAATTTTATACAAATATATCTATATATTTCATTCAAAGTGATGTTGTGTGATTTTAGCTTATATATATATATATATATATATATATATATATATATATATATGATGATATATATATATATAAGGGAGAGAGAGAGAGTGATACCTTGTTCACACATGTGCATGTATAGAATATATATATATATATATATGTATATGGGGATATATATACATGTTAATATAAACACGTGCATATATATGTCTGTGTATATTTATATACAAAATTGGTCCCTTGTAAAGCTACCAGAGTCTAAGTTTGAATCATCTGAGCACTGCTAAGTGCTTTCTATACTGAGAATCTCAGGATCTCGTCTGTTCACTATAAATACATATATGTATATACATCCACGTATACACATAACATACATATATAAAAATATGAACATACATAGGTAAGCTGTCAAGAATTAGGCTATAAAAATTAGACTTGGTCAATTTAACTTTGCATTTAAGAACCATGAGATTATCTTTATGTTCGTTTTCAATTCCATTAACAATATAGGAAACAAACCATACAGTGCTGTATATCTTAGCTATATGTTGCTTCAACATTTGCTATTACAAAACTCTCAAGCATAACATACATATCACCACATCCCTCTTTCTGTTCTCTCCCTCTCTGTTTTTTTTTTTTTCAGCTTTTCTAAAATGTTCCCTGTATATATCTCATCCTCTCTGAACCATTACCTATAATGGGAAAAAATGAAAATAAAAGAAAGATCAAAGCTTTATAAATCAACTATTACTGCTACTCTTCTTCCCATTTTAGATATCATAGCTGCTCAATAAAAGATCTCTTGGAATGGCTACAACAAGGCTGAGCTGTTAAAATCTTGTGATGGTTATTTATGGCTGGTCTCTTAGCTGTGTTATTCATGTTCATGTTTCTATTTTCCAGCGGCGTCAAAATTGCTTCGAAAATATCCAACCGTACTTTGCACAAGGACTGTGCAGAAATTCTGGAATCAATGAAGGTAGATGTTTAATTTTGCTTTTATGTGTGTGTGTGTGTGTGTGTATAAGTACATACATAATTTAGTGTGTTTGTTTGTTTGTGTGTATGTGTGTGTATGTATATGTTTGTGTGTGTATGTGTGGATGTATGTGTGTATCATTGTGTATGTGCATATATAAATATATCTATATGTGTGTATATATATATTTATATATATGTACATGAGTGTATATATATATATATATATATATATATGCATGTATATGTGCATGTATATATATATACATACAAATATATATA
>NC_068981.1:160952775-160965827 GCF_001194135.2 Octopus bimaculoides
ATATATATATATATATATATATATATATATATATATATATATATATAGAGAGAGAGAGAGAGAGAGAGAGAGATGTACATATATGCATACATACACATTATTTCTTTATTCTTTTATTCCTTTACTTGCTTCAGT
Organism: Octopus bimaculoides; assembly: GCF_001194135.2. Lineage (NCBI taxonomy): Eukaryota > Metazoa > Mollusca > Cephalopoda > Octopoda > Octopodidae > Octopus > Octopus bimaculoides. The sequence goes on from NC_068981.1 coordinate 160,952,911, forward strand.
CATTTGACTGTGGCCATACTGGAGCACTGCCTTGAAGGGTTTTAGTCAAACAGATTGACCCCATGGCTTACGTTTTAAGCCTAGTACTTATTCTATCAAACACTAACACCAGTTGTCAAACAGGGATGGGGAGACAAACGCAGATGCAAAGACATACACACAGATATATATATATATATACACAATGGGCTTCTTTCAGTTTCTGTTTACCAAATCCACCCACAAGGCTTTGATTGGCTCAAGGCTATAGTAGAAGACACTTGCCCATGGTTCCAGGTCCAGTCCTTTTTGCACATATGTCTGTCCACTCAGTAGAATCTGTCTAGTACTGGAGTCTGATATTTGTTGTCAGTGAATGGTCAGTCTATTTCTTAGAGTAAGCTTTGTTTGACCTATGTAATCTTCATTACATCCTTGACATTTGATAGCATATATTAAATTCCTTGAAGAACATGTAAAGTGATTTTTAATGGTAAAAATTTCTCCTGATTTGAATTTGTATGTTGTGTTTCCTATATTTCTACCCATGTGGAATAAAATAACTTTGTTATATATATATATATATATATATATATATATATATATATACACACACACACACACACATTTAGATATATTTATATACAATGGTGGTGCCCCAGCATGGCCACAGCCTTTGGGCTGGAACATGTAAAGGAATATATATATATTTACACATGTATGTATTATATGTATTTTGTTTTTACTCCTTTATTTCCCCCTAACATTGTTGTGAGTCTCTAAAATGTTTTTAACTGTATTTCATATAAACTTTACTGCTTTAGCGTATTATAGTCTCATTATTGCCAAATTACCAATTGGTTTCTTACCAGAAGTTTGGAATCCTGTCAATCATCAGAAATGCTTGAAAGGAATGGTATAACATGAGCCCTTTGCCTATAAAGGCCAAAGCTACTTGTGGGGAGTTGCTTACTGAGCATATCTAGAATAAAAGATCCTATAAGGTCACATACATCAGCACTGCTAAATGCTCACATTACAACATCAAAGGAGACTTCCAGGTTAGTCTGCTTAACCCACATTGAATCCTTGTTGAATAGTAGGGCTTTCCTGGCATGCATGATGATGTTTACATCATCATCACTAATTTCGGTACAGGCTCTAGCTAAGTTCAATGATTTATATAACAAAACCTACCTTATAGATGGAAAAAAATCCGCTCTATTGAATTGGGTGAACTTTGCTCTGCCTCTGCTACTATTGGTTTTAAACCCAGCCATGGTCAACCTTTTTTGAGAAACAAGCTGCATGGCACATCATCACTACTAAGAAAATTTGAGGTAATTTTTTCATTAGGCATGCCTTTCAGAAAGGCTGTGGGTTGCCTGTGACTGTCTTAAACCATGAGATGACCTCGTTGCTGTTGTGTCATAGGGTGAGGCCAGAGACTCTCCTAGTGTCATTGTTGATCTTCCCATGCAGGTGTAAAATCTGCCAAAGCATGGTTGGTCCTAAACAAACTGGTTGTTGTCTGGAAATCAACCCTGTCAGACAACCTTAAGAGAAATTTTTTCCTGTACTACAGTAGATCAGTCCTTTTATATAGAACAATAGTCTGGATGCTTACCAAGAATACTGGAGTCCAAGCCAGGTGGAACTTACACCCGAATGTTAAGATCATTCTTAAACATATCTTGGGGAACTCATTCCAGTAAGAAACAACTGTATAGAGATCTCCTGCCTGTTTCTGCCATTGTAAGGAAAAGGTACTGGTGCCTTGTGGCAAGCTGAACAAGAGCTGGCAAGTGACCTACTGCTATGGCTGCCAAAGCGTGGCCATACACGTGTAGGTTGTTCAAACACAACATATATAGATCAACTCATCAGAGGCACTGGATGCTTCCCTGAAAAACCTTCCTCAATAATGCAGGTTGAAAATGTCTCAGCAAGCTCAACTGGATGATGATGACTATAATTCCTTTTAGCATCAATGCTATGTTTACTATACCTTATTATAAAATATCTCTATTATATGTTTTCATGACATTGTGACTATATTAGTCTGTTTCCTTTTTCTTTTGTTTCAGCAATGGGCTGAGTCTGCTGCTTTATATGAAAAAGGAGGTTTCTATGACAAAGCTGCATCATCTTACATCAAATGCAAGAACTGGTATATATCATCTTATAGCCTAACCTTTGAAAGCTGTGTTATAGATTCAGCAAATTTGTCATCTGGCCTAAACAACATTATGTCATACAAGTTAATGGTGGATTAGTGGCTTGTATACTGTTACTAATGCTTTAACTAAGACACTTAATTCTCACTGGCTCTGACCAATCAGTTTGATTAGCTAAAATAGCTTCATCAAATTCACTGCTGTTAGCTACAATATACTAATGGGTATTTTATCATCTACGTTCAAGTTCTCTATTGCACTTGATAAAAGCAATGGGAAACTATTCCAATATATACAGGCATGGCAGAATATATTGGAAAAGTTTGCTTGTTAACCACAGGGTTTTGGGTTCAGTGCCACTGTGTGGTGCCTTGGGCAAGTGTCTTCTACACGGGAGTGGATTTGGTTGAAGGAAACTGAAGGAATCATGTTGTGTCATTGTAAATATGCTTATGTTTGTGTTTCCTTTTCTCGACATGGCATAATTGTAGTAAATGAAAGTCATTCCTTTCCAGTATTCTGCAAAAACAGGTCTGGCCATGGGGAAATATTACCTTGCTTGGAAACTGGTGAGGGCTGGCAACAAAAAGGGCATCTGGCTTTAGAAAATCTGCCTCTATAAACTCCATCTGACCCATGCAAGCATAGAAAACAGGATGTTGAGATGGTGGTGGTAGCAGTGGCGGTGAAGAAGACGACAACGACTTCTTTAAAAACATCCTGTAGGCACTTCAGATTTCCTATTATAGAAATACATTTATCACACTTGTTTACCTGGTTGCTCTACCTGCCAGAAATAGCCTGGTACTTAATCTATCAGTTTCTTTTACCAAACTGTTATGTTATGGGGATGTAAACACACCAACACCAGTTGCTAAGTGGTTGTGGTGGGGGTAATACACACACACACACACACACACACAAAAGTGTGTGTGTGTGTGTGTGTGTGTGTATATATATATATATATATATATATAGGCTTCTTTCTGTTTCTGTTTACTAAATCCACTTACAAAGCTTCAGAAGACACTTGCCCAAGGTGCCATGTCGTTGAGAAGCAAACTTCTTACTACACAGCTGTGCCTGTGCCTGCAGTGTCTATTTTGTTCATGTTTAAAACAATATGTTGGGATTTGGCTGCTATTTCTTGCTGATTGAATGACCATATACATGCCTTCTTGTGTAGTGGAGGAAGTGTGTCTTCTTAGTTCCTCAAAATCTGTTGGCAAATCATTTAAAACATTCTATCTTCATCTCCCCACTCCCCACCCCCACCTTCCCACGTACTGCACTTGTTTGGTTGGTGCCAGGGATGCAGCTGTCACTCTCCTTCCTCCCCTCCTTCTTATCCAGAGAGTGACCAGAGATTTGTTTTCAGCCTGATAGCTGACTGATTATAGACTTACCTTGTTACTATGCATCACAATTTCTAATAAACCATTGCTGCACACCTTCAGTTTTGTTGGTCTCTTCTCTATCACAAGTGCCAGTTTATATGTGGTTTATTACACATCTTGCTAGGCATTTGTGGTAATTTGATTACAGAATGAGCTTTCTCAGTGAAATGTACCATTCTCTTTCTTTTCCTGACATTTCAGTTATAAAACAAGGAAGATCTTTTTATCTCTTTCCTATATTATAACACAGGTGCTGTAAGGTTAACTAGCTGAACTGCAGAATACAAGGTCATAAGTTGAGATTAGAGCTGATAAAAGAGGTGGCTAGGGTGTCAGCATGTTGGCTTGTTGGCTGAAGGGATTAGCAGTTTGCATAACATTACAGATGCTATGTTGCCCTTCGCAGAATGGCAAAAATATTCAATTCTAGTTGTGTTATGTATCCTTTACTTGTTTTCTGTCATTGGACTGTTGTCCCTAGTACTTAATATTTTTAATCTGGTACTTATTCTATCAGTCTCTTTTGCTGGACTGCTAAGTTTTGAGTGCATAGTCAAACCTACACTGGACGTCAAGCAGTGGAGTGGGACAAACATACACTCACACACATGCATGCACACACACACACACACACACGACAGGCTTCCTCACAATTTCTGTCTACCATATTCACTCAAAAGGCATTGGTCAGCCCAGGGATATAGTAGAAGACATTTGCTGAAGGTGCCATGCAGTAGGACTGAACCCAAAATCATACAGTTGCAAAACAAACATCTTAATCACATACCTGCACTTGGGGTTACTGTAACACGGAGATGTCCATACAGTTTTTAAGACAGCAGAAAAGCATTTGGCTAAATTTCAAATTTGGGTTGAATTCTTTCAGTAGACATTGTTTTGCAAGCAGAAGAAAGCTGGAATATAGGCGTTATAGAAACTAATTTAGTTCTTGACATTTCTAAATGTCTGGATCCATCTTTATCTTTCATATCCATAAAGTTGTTAAGATAAATACCAATAGTGAAGTGAAGTTTGACTTGTTCACTATATCTGTTTTCCCTTGCTTAAGGGGCCTTATATGTATTCTTTTATTTTTTTATTTGTTTAAGCCATTATGTTTTGGCCATACTGAAGCACTGCACTGAAGGGTCTAGTTGAACACATCAACTCCAGCACTAATCTTTAAGTCTAGTACTTATTTTATTGGTCACTTTTGCCAAACTGTTAAGTTACAGAGCACAAACAAACACCAGTTGTGAAGTGGTAGTGGGGAAAAACACAAAGACACACACACACACATACACACACACACACACACACACACACACACACACACACACACACACACACACACACACACACACACACACACACACACTGGGTTTCCACACAGTTTCCATCTAATAAATTTACCTATAAGGCATTGGTTGGATCAGAACTGTAGTAGAAGATGTCCAATGTGCTTTGTAGTGGGACTGAACCTGAAACCAGATGAATGCAAAGCAAGCTTCTTGATCACAGAGACAAGTCTGGACATAGTTAGTGAATAAAAATTTCCTATTTCCATTCTTGAGCTCTTATTGAAAGTAACAGCTATCACAGTCATTAAGGTACTGATGCAGTAAGTTTCTATCTTCTGTGTCTCTAATAAAGATACTTATAGAAAGGTCTTATGAGAAAGCACAGCTCCCTTGAATATGCATAGATGCAAAAGAATGGTGGTGGGGATTGTATATTCCTCTTCTCCTTCATTAGTCCCAGCCTTTGACCCGTGATCTTTGACCATGTTGTAGTGCTGTAACCAGAGTTCATAATGATTCTGCTGCTAAATGATTTTTTAAAAACATTTTCAGTGCTAGGCCAAAAGCCTTCCATTAGTTATGAAAGCTGACATAGAAGCTACCATGATACATAATTTTTTATTGTTAGATTTATGGAAACATACAGTCAATCAAATGAAATTTTTTTTCATCTCTTCTGGGATTTACAGTCAATCATAACCTAAATACATAAAAACCTTTCCAATATTCAAATTCTAATTATATAGTGACCTTTCTACGACATAAGATCTAATGATATATTATCTTTTCTATTACATTAATATCTTATTAGGTGACAAACTGGTACAGTCAGTAAGGCCTAGAACTTGCTTTGGTTCCCTATGCTCTGAGTTCAAATCTTATGAGATCAACTTTATCATTTTGGGGATTGATAAAATAAAGTACCAGTCCAGGATGGTACAATGGTTAGGGTTGTTAGAGCACTGGAAGAGATGCTTTGTGGTATTTGTTCTAGCTCTTTACATTCTGAGTTCTTGGACAATAGATTTAATCTGTCGCTTGGTTTAACACCACCACCTGGTCCTTGGGTGTCTTTAATAACATCAAAAGAGTTCATAATGATTCAGCTGATAAATACTTTCTTAATTTGCAGTGCTAGGTCAAAAACTTTCCATTAGTTACGACAGAAGCCACTGTGATATATGATTTTATCTTGGATAACATTACTCAACAAGGTGTGTGTCTCGGAGATCAGGGATTATCTCCAGATCAAGCCATTACCTCTCTGCATTGAGAGGTCACAGTTTTGGTACAATGGGCATGTGATCAGAATGTCACAAGAAAGAATGGTAAGACAAATTGTGCCAACAGGCAGGAGACCTAGGGATAGACCAAGAATAAGATGGCTCAATAATATCCATAGTCTCAGATGGTCACACTTGGGATTTCAGCTTGAAAGTGTAATGATGGTTACTTGGACCATGTCTCTGGACTGAAGATAACTTCCTCCTATTAGTTTCTGAACCCTGAAAAAATAAAACTTCACAGGCACTGCCCTTTTGTTCCTTGATTTAACATAAAAGAAAATAACCCCTTAAAGACATTAGTATCTTTTCTATTACACTGGGTGATTTCTAAACAAGCTGAGGCAGTTGATGTAAAGTTTTTATACATATCCTTCTGTTGCAAATTGTTTTTATATTTAACTTCCAGGAACAAAGTAGGAGAACTTTTACACAATGTAACATCTTCCAAGATCCATATCCAGTATGCAAAAGCAAAAGAAGTTGATGGTCACTATAAGGAAGCTGTTGAAGCTTACAGACTAGCCAAAGACTGGGATAATGTCATTCGGTAAGAAATGAATTTCATGGCTTTACTGTTATTGGGTCAGCATGGAGTGGTCCCTGTTTACCCCAAACATTCTTCTTATTCAGCAGCTTTTCATAATAACACTTCCACACCAGTTTTTTTGGGGGGTTCCATATTGATGGCAAGTTTACCTTCGTCATTCCAAATACATTTCTCACCAATAACATCAGGTTTCTCTCTAGTACATTCTCTCGCAATCCTGAACACTTCCTATCTTTGATCTTCATGTTGCAGGACATGTGCAAAATCTCTTCTTTTTTGCCTCCCCTCCAACCAAAGCACACCTGATGCCTAGATGCCCTTCTAGTCATCCTGCTACCGCTATCCTTCCAGTATTTCCAAGCCCTTCTCTTAGCCTTAACTGCCTTATCAATCTTATTATTCTGCCATGTTACTTCTGGCTTGGTTGATACAAAAATTGAACAGAAGTCCAAAGGATGGGCTGCCAGTAGTAAAGACAAGAGAGTTTGTTCAAGAAGATGCTTCAGTGTAAGGTGTTCGTTTTGCAAAAGCAATCCAGTGATGGATCTCTTGTGGATACACAAAAGATGGTTTTAAGGGAGAAATTTAAACAAGCCAACAAATCATAAAGAGAAAAGAAAGAAAATCATTTCATTAAAGTGTGTGGGAGAAATTTAGCTTCTATTTCTGGCAGGTCGAGCAACCATATAGGAGTTTCCTCATTAGCTTGTATGGTTGGTATATGTTTAAGTTTGTGCTTCATGTTTTGTCATCATGTAACTGTAATGTTATTTCATGTTCATTAGAATAACAATCATTTGAGTAGGACATTTTGTTTGATTTTATCTTTTGACAACTTTTCTCTCTCTTTCTCTTAGAGTTATCAGAATACTCAGTTAATGTAACTATCAATCAACTGATCAATTACAGTGTCATATGACTGTTCTTAGAGAAGTCAACGACCTGTTTCTTAGATATGAGTGAATGCAGTATCACAAGAGCAAGGTAACATATTAATTACAATCTTATAAAGCAGGAACAAAGTGGCTGAGTGGATGAGGTATTAGGCTCTCAACTTGTAGGTAGTGTGTTCAAATCCATTGCAGTCATATGTATGACACATAATTTAAATACTTCAGTTCACTAAATTGTTGGGAACAGCTAACAGATCCTCTAAAAATCATCATCAGTCAAATTGGGTTAGACTATTTGACTGGAACTGGTAAGCCAGAGGGCTGCACCAGGTTCCAGTCTGATTTGGCATGGTTTCTATGGCTGGATGCCCTTCCTAATGCCAATCTCTCTGAGTGTAATGGCTGCTTTTTATGTGCCACTGGCACAGGTGCCATTTACATGACACCAGCAACGGCCATGATTACAATTTCACTTAGCCTGACGAGCCTTCTCAAGCACAGCATATTGCAAAAGGCCTGATATTCAAAGTTCACACTACTGGCAACGACCATGATTATGATTTCATGGGTACCATTCACATGAAACTGGCAACGGCCATGACGATGATTTCACTTGGCTTGATGAGCCTTCTTAAGCATAACATATCGTGAAAGGTCTCAGTCACTTGTCATCACCTCAGTGAGGCCTGACATTCGAAGATCATGCTACTGGCAACGACCACAGTTATGATATCACAGGTGCCATTCACATGACACTGGCAACAGCCATAACTACGATTTCAATTGGCTTGACGAATCTTCTCAAGCACAGCATATTGCTAATGGTTTATAGTGTTTGATGGCATAAAAGATGCATGGACATGTTTGATGCATCCCAGTTTCATATATTCTAGAAAGAAAACTTTTAGAGCATTAAAGCAGGTAATATTTAAAGCAATCTGGCAGTACATAAAACATTACAGTACAAGTATTAATAAGTTTTAAGTAAATATTGGTTTCAAATTTTGGCACAAAGCCAGTAATTTCAGGAGAAGGGGTAAGTTGATAATATCAGCCTCTGAAAGAATGAAACACAAAGTTGACCTCGGTGGAATTTCAACTCAGAATGTAAAGATGGGTGAAATGCTGCTAAACATTTTGCCCGACATGCTAATGATTCTGTCTGCTCTGTGCTTTAATGCTTAAGTAAATATTATTATTATCATTATGAAGTCAGGATATACAGAAGAGACTGTCTGGATTAAACTTAGCATATAGTAGTGAGCATCAGGGACAAAATCAGTTTATGGGAGGTCCAGTTATGTATATAGGACCTGAGATGACTTTTTGAGACGTTTATTTTGGAGAAAAGTATGTTTTTTATGCCATCAAATATGGCACATCCTATCCAGGGGAAAGATTTCAACATCACGAAATAGAAATAGGAAGTAAGCACAATCTAAGTTAAGTGTCTCTTGAGAACATTTGTACATTTATCACAAAACTGTCACTGACAATGGAAAAAGTTTTACTGATCAAAGTAAAATTTTCTTGTCAACGAGATGTTCCTGGCCTAAGAAATGAAATTAAAGCATGAAGCATTTGACTAGGTCAGTCGTGTTTTGTTTCTGAAAATACACAGCTGAACCATGTTTCCATTTAGACTTTTTTGTTACCCATTATTTTGCAGAATCTATCTGGAATTCCTACAGAATCCTGAAGCTGCTGCTCAGATTGTCAAAGAAACAAAATCAGTAGAAGGTGCTAAAATGGTTTCTCAGTAAGTTTTTCTCTTTTTGTTTTTGTTTTTTATTCTCTCTGTTTTTCATTGTGCAGATTCTGTATTTATTCTAGATCATTCTCTTAGCTGACACTATGAAATATTTTTTTCAAAAATAGATTCTTTCAGAAGTTGGATGACTTCAACACAGCCATTGAGTTTTTGGTCGTGTCTGGTTGTAATGATGAAGCTTTCCAAATTGCTCAGATGCATGATGCTATGGAAATCTATGCCAGGATTATTGGTAAGTTAAATAATTTTATGACCTTGCTTTGAATTGAGGTATTGTTACTTTTCTTCCATTTCTATTTTTAAATAGCAAGAAATATTGTTTTATAATTTTGAACAAATTAATAAAAAAAGAAGCTTGAATTTTGATAACAATTATCTGTTTTACCATCATAGAAAAATGGATGTAAATCATCACAAAAAGAGTTGGAAAGACAACTTGACAAGTTAATGAGATAGTTTTTATGCAATCACCCAGTCTGCTATAATTAAAAGCTATCTCTCCCTTAATTCACACTCAACGAAATTAGAAAAGGACATTCATATTGGACAGTTTAGTTTTAGATACACTATTGTCTGTAAATAGATGGGGTAGTCATACCTGGCACTCCTTTATCAGTAGATCTGCATGATCAAGGCAGTCCTAGGTTAAGTAACAACAACAACACACACAAACCAATGAAGGAATCTGTGTGGCCACTGGACCTGTCAGAAACAATTGCTTGACTACTGTAAAATAATGCATTTCTGAATTTAAAGACAAATAATACATTTGATAATGTAGTCCTAGATATGCTGTTGCCATTTTCACTGTTGCTGTCACTTAATGTCCATTTTCATGCTGGTATGAACTGTCATTCAACACAAACAGCAACAGAGATAACCTGCCAATTTTGTTTTAATTTAATGGTTTTTACAGTATGAATTGGGTGCATTTTATCATGCCCCTAACACTAGAGTGGTTGTTTGCAACCAGATGAAAGAATAATTTCTATCCTGTATCAGTTCTTATTTTGAGTTACTGCTTTTCCTAGACAGGTAGACTGTAATTCAATTTTGCAGAGATTAAGCCTCCATGAATAAAATATGGGATGGTTGTGGAGGTGGGGGAAGATATGTTTGATCATAATTTTTCTCAACTATGGATCACTTGTGGCAGATGTCCCCAGGTGAGAAGTGGGCTGGTCCACTACTAATAAATAGTGGACTGACACAGTCAGTAATGTCAGTCAGCAAGGTACGCTGTTCGGGCCAGTCCCGCAGAGACGACGAAATATGCCGTCATAATGCAGGACATAACAATATAACAACAATGTTAATATCACTGTCAAAAGTCTGAAAATAATATTTTTGTTTCTAGGTAATGATGCTTCTCCAGAGATCTATCATAATGTTGCTGTTTATTTTGCTGGAGAACAGAACCATTTATGGGCTGGCAAGTTCTTTCTTCTTAGTCAACATTATGATCAGGTTAGTTATTTTTTTGTTTTAAATCTCTAACAGTGTTATTCAAACTTATTTCAGCACGAGATATTTCCAGTTACTTTCAATGTTTCAGTATCCAATGTATGTATGTGTGTGTGTGTGAATATGTGTGTATGCACATGTATGTATGTGCTAGCATGTGTGATAATGTGTGTTCAATTGAAAATCAATTTTGTTTTTCATATTTCAAATTTTGGTCAAACTCCAACCCGAAATCAATATTTGCATTGCAAATTTTGAAGACACTAGAACTGAAGGTGAAAACATTTTCAGATTTTATTGTTGCATCATAATCAATGATGTAATGTATGTATCTATCTATCTATCTATCTATCTATCTATCTATCTATCTATCTATCTATCTATCTATCTATATATATATATATATATATATATCAGAGGCAACTCCAGGTCATCAGCATCACTCGGGCTCATCACAGATTTTGCATAAGACACATACCTGCTCGAAGAATTTCATATTTTTCCGCTTTATTCCTAGCCCCAAATGGCTTATTTTTATATCTAGCGTTATGTATTTCTCCATTTCTAAGTTAAGGATAAAAATAAAGCAACCCTGCAAAACACAATTCATCTTTACACACAGACGCACAGAATAACAGCAATCAAATAACAACAGCAGAGTGCACAACAAACACCAGCAATCTGACTGTTGCCTGTACTCTTGACAAGAGATGCCAGTTAGTCTTTTATACCTACCAGGCTTGTTCATATTAGCTCAAGTTGCTGGATAATTTTTCATTCCTTTAAGAATATTGTAGAACAGAAACTTTTCATAGATTGGAATTTAAATCCTAATCTCTAGAGAAATATATTGCTTCAAGAAAACACTGAATTTGAATTACTTTTAATTTTTACGATTATAGATAACAATGTGGGCTGTAACTTCTGAGCCCGAGTCAGGCGCGTGTGAGCGATGTCGAGAGAATGTCTGCTATGAATGATATTTTTTGACACAGGCACTTCTAAGATGACTGCCAGACACTGAATAAAAATAAATGAACTGTGACCAGGCTCAATAAAAGGAGCCCGAGTTATTGGCTGAAATTACATACACTGAAGTCAGTGTTGGCAGAAATTAAATCAGCTTGCAAATACACGTTCACTTTACTAAATTTATACTTGGGAAAATCCCGAACAGCCTGAGTGGTAGAGTCACCACTGATTACAGGTGCAGGTGTGGCTGTGTGGTGAGAAGCTTGATTCCCAACCACATGGTTCTGGGTTCAGTCCCACTACGTGGCACCTTGGGCAAGTGTCTTCTACTATAGCCTCAGGCCGACCAAAGCCTTGTGAGTGAATTTGGTAGATGGAAACTGAAAGAAGCCCATTGTGTTTGTGTGTGTGTGTGTGTGTGTATATATATATATATATATATATATATATATATATATTTGTGTGTTTGTGTCTGTATTTGTTCCTCCACCATCGCTTGATAACCGATGTTGCTATGTTCACGTCCCTGTAACTTAGTGGTTCAGCAAAAGCGACCAATAGAATAAATACCAGGCTTACAAAGAATAAGTCCTGGAGGTGATTTGTTCAACTAAAGGCAGTGCTCTAGCATGGCTGCAGTCAAATGACTGAAGCAAGTAAAAGAATAAAAAAAATGAAAGAATATATATATATATATACTTTATTTAAAAGCAACAGAAATAAAACAAAAGCTGTTACTCAGAGTTTCACATTCCCATTCGTCAGACAGTTTTGTTAGGGAAGGAAAGAAAGGTAGTTTTATGTTTCAAACAAAGCTCTTTGTCAGTAACAAGAGATGGAAGAAAGTCCAGGATAAAAGGAAGACAGAGGAAAAAAATCACTAATGATCCACTAGTCTCTCGTGGTCAAAGAAGGACAGTTCTGCAAGTCCTTGCTGAACAACCTGCACAAATAATTACAGACACACACATGCACAAGCACACATACACATGCACAGACACACACACGCATGCACAAGCACACACACACGCATGCACAAGCACACACACACAATAAACATATATATATATATAACACACATATATATATAATATATATATAAAACACATACATATACACACATACATATA
>NC_068981.1:160966221-160968604 GCF_001194135.2 Octopus bimaculoides
ATATATATATATATATATATATATATATATATATATACACATATATATATTGCATATCTTTATAAAGGTTATATTCTTGTGTACATTATAATTACAGATTGTATTATATTACATTAATCTTATAAATGCTCCTCCTCTTTTTCTTCTTTTCATATTTACTCAGGTACATTTATATATAAAAATAGTAAAAATTGATTAGAAATTTACCTTTATCAATTTAAATATATATAAATAATAAACATTTTCATTTTAGGCATTGCGTCATCTGTTAATGTGTAAAGGTGAGGACCGGGAGGCAATTGATTTAGCCATCAAGACTGTGAAAGAAGCAAATGATATTGAACTAACCAAACAATTATCTAATTACCTACTTGGTGATACAGATGGCTTACCAAAGGTCAGTTCACTCTTCTATTTCCTCATTTGGTACACATTTACAGTATATAACTAGAGTGTTATCTGTAATATAGCTAACTTAAAACCTCAATTTCTAGGCAAACTGTATGTATATTTTCACTTTTTTTTATTTGTTTCACTTATTGGACTGTGGCCATGCTGGAGTACTGTCTTTTAGTTGAGCAAATTGAGCCCAGTACTTCTTCCTTTTTTTAAAGCCTGGTACTTATTCTATTCGCCTCTTTTGCTGAACCAATAAGTTACAGGGATGTAAACAAACCAACACCAGATATCCAGTGGGGGAACTGGAACAAACGAAACATACACACATGCATGCATGCATGCACACACAAACATGCATACACATGGTGAGCTCTTTCACAGTTTCTGTCTACTAAATTCACTCATAATTTGGTCAGCCAGCGTCTATCATAAAAGACACTTACCCAAAGTGTTGTATAGTGGAACTGAACCTGAAACCACATGGTTGCAAAGTTAACTTCTTAACCACACAACCATGTCTGTGCTTAAGGAGACTTGTTATATGGAACAGGCAAAGATAAAAAGTTTATATAATTTTCTGAGAAAAAAGTCTTCAAAAGAGCCAAGTTTACCTCCTGATTTCTGAAACCTCAGATGTAACCACTGAACTTAACTGACTTAGAGTTGGCATACAGTTTGTCTTTTATTTGATATTTGAAGTGAAACTCATTGTTATGTTGAAGAGGACACATGACTACATAAACGCTCTTTCATTTTTCTGTTTAAACTCTGTTGTCTTTTAGCTCCAAGTCAGCAATCTATCCATGGCCCCTTTGTCTTGTTTTGTTTTTTCAGATATGTGTAGTACAACATATTGAATGTGTCTTTTTCTATTTTTTCTTTTTTGTTTTGCAATGATGAGACAGTAGGATATGATTTGTGAGAGATTACAATGCTATTCCTAGTTTGTTGCAAGGCCACATTTGCTTGCTTAAACATTGAATGTTAGGTGTTGAAGAGAGGATGTTGAAGCTTTCAGGTGGTATCAGAAGACATGCATTGCCTATGGCCATAATGTTAAGCTTGTAATTATGTGAAGCCTGCAGAAATATTATTAACTGCTGAATATCAATAAAAAAGTTTATGGTTGTTCTCTCTATCAATGTTATTGTATTTATTCTAGGATGCTAAATATCTGTTTCGTTTACATATGGCACTGAGTCAATACAAGGAGGCTGCAAGTATTGCAATTATCATATCCAAGGAGGAACAGAACAGTGGTTTGTTTCTCTCTTTCTGTTACTATCAACTCATTGAAACCTATCTTCTGTATTTTCTCATGCATAAGTTGCTTTATTTTATACTTAATTTTGGATGAAAAAACCAGTATGTGACTTATACACAGGGAAAAACCAAAACTGTGAAGAGGAAAAATTTTGTACCAAGATTTAACACTAAATTAGGGGTGTGATTTATATGCAAGTGCAACTTATACATGAATAAATATGATGCTTACCTTAGATCTACTTAGCCAAACCTATTAGGTTGTCAAGAAAGTTCTTACGGTTTTTAACCTTTAAATTCAGATGCACATATCTTGGCTCAAACAAAACTTTATTAATCGAAATAAACACCATCGGAATCAACACACTTTTGCCAATGCAAAACAAGTTTATTTATGCCAGTAGAGTAAAAATCCTGCGTTCTGGTGGTGATGAACTCGTTGAAGGCATGTTTGGCATCGTCTTGGTTTTTGAAGCATTTCTCACGCAGGAAGTTGTCAAGATGCTTGAAAAAGTGGTAGTCGGTAGGTGAGAGGTCTGGTGAGTATTGGTGGATGAGGCAGAGTTTCATAGCCAAATTCGTTCAACTTCTGCAGGGTCAGTTGTGAGATGTGTGGCCGAGCATTGTTGTGGAGAAGAATTGGTCCTTTTCTATTGACCAATGCTGGCTGTTGTTGTTGGAGTTTCTTATGCATTTCATCCATTTGCTGACAGTACTTCTC
>NC_068981.1:160968614-160969197 GCF_001194135.2 Octopus bimaculoides
TTCTTATGCATTTCATCCATTTGCTGACAGTACTTCTCTGCCGTAATGGTTTCGCCTGGATCCAAAAAGCTGTGATGGATGAGACCGGCCACAGACCAACAAACAGTAACCATGACCTTCTTTTGGTGCAATTTTGGCTTCGGGAAGTGCTGTGGAGCTTTGTTGGCATCCAACCACTGAGCTGAGCATTGTCGTACAGAATCCACTTTTCATCACAAGTCACAATTCGAGAAACGGGTGGTTCTTGTTGTGTAAAAGAAAGGAAGACGACACTTCAAAACGGCATTTTTTTTGGTTGTTGTTCAATTCATGCGGTACCCATTTCTCGAGTATTTTTGCTTTTCCAATCTCTTTCAAGTGGTTGGAAATTGTCGTATACATTACGTCTAATTCAGAAGCAAGCTCTCGAACAGTCGTGCGTGGATTGGCTTCGACTAAGACTCTTAGTTGATCGTTGTCAACATCTGATAGCCAACCACTACGCTTATCCTCTTCAAGACTCTCGTCACCGCTACGAAATTTCTTGAACCACCATTGTGCTGTACGTTCATTAGTGGTTCCTGGGCCAAATGCATCATTGATA
>NC_068981.1:160969207-161004517 GCF_001194135.2 Octopus bimaculoides
TGTACGTTCATTAGTGGTTCCTGGGCCAAATGCATCATTGATATTGTGAGCTGTTTCAGCAGCTTTTCGGCCTAGCTTGAACTGGAATAAGAAAATTGTGTGAATTTGTTTTTTGTCCATGTTGTATTCAATGTTCTGGAAAAAATGGCCTAAGTATTCAAAAAGAAAAAGAGTAACATGATTAGATAGAGTGAAAAATGGGCTTTAAAATGATATATAAAGTCAAAGTAATTTAACGAAAATTAATTTGGAAATACATCATTTAAAACCAAAATTAAAAATTCCGCAAGAACTTTCTTGACAACCTAATACTTATCTACTATCCTATTTAAAACTCACTCAGACCCAATATCACAGTTGTTGATTATAATTACATGGAAGAAAGTTGGTGGATTTGTGTAGAGATTTGAAAGGCTTTTGTTGCATGTGTGTGCAGAATGGAGTTGGAAGCTGATGTGGTGACCTTATCTGTAGTTATAGCGTGTTCATTGCCAGAGCAGCTGTCTGGCTTCCGTGCTAGTGGCCCGTAAATAGCACCTGCCAGAGCAGCTGTCTGGCTTCCGTGCTAGTGGCCTGTAAATAGCACCATAAGAGCGCAATTGTTACCAGTGTTGCCGTCTAGCACTTGTGCTGGTGGCATGTTAGAAAATCATTCGAGTGAGGTTGTTGCCAGTGCCACTGGACTGGCTCCCGTGCAGGTGGCATTTAAAAAACACCTTTTTGAGTGTGGCCGTTGCTAGTACCGTATGACTGGCCCTCGTGCCAATGGCACGTAAAAACACCCACTACACTCTCGGAATGGTTGGCGTTAGGAAGGGCATCCAGCTGTAGAAACTCTGCCAGATCAGATTGGAGCCTGGTGCAGCCTTCTGGCTTGCCAGTCCTCAGTCAAATCGTCCAACCCATGCTAGCATGGAAAGCAGACGTTAAACGATGATGATGATGATGATGATGATGATAGAGTCCTCTTGGTTGAGGAGAGGTCATTTGTTGAATTTTGCCATTTGGCAAAGAACTGGAAAGTTGAATAGTAATTTTGATGTTAAATAAGATTATTGTTCGTTTTTGAAATGAAAGTATCTCTTCATTTTTTGATGTTGAAAGTGTAGACAAAGAGAGGTATTTTCTGAGGGCTACCTAGAGAAGTAGGAATGCTGAGAGGAAGACTGAGAGTGACATGGACTGTACACATCTTACTACTTCAAAGGGGTTTGTACTGTTGTAGTAAAGGCAAAAGTGACATAGGTGGGATACCCCATTGGTAAGCTGGAAGACATTATACTGGTGAGTGAAGATAAGATAACCAGTTAGATAGTTATTTCTTTGGAAAAGTGTGTTTGTGTGTGTATTAGTAGCACTGTCTATCTAAGTCACTGAGTACACTGTTCTCCTGTTTTTGACTTATGAAAAAATGTTTATATGTTATCATTGAGTCTTTATTTTACTGTTACCCTAGGTAATTACCGTCATGCCCATGATGTATTGTTTGCAATGTATCAAGAATTAAAAGAAAACAAGATGAAGATACCTGCTGAAATGTCCACCAATTTGATGATATTACACAGTTATTTATTAGTGAAGGTAAGATGTCTGTGAAGATGTGTGGCCTAGTGATTAGGGTGTTATACTCATGATTGAAAGATCATGGTTTCAATTCCTGGACTGGATGGTGCATTGTGTTCTTGAGCAAAATACTTCATTTCATGTTGCTTCAGTCCACTCAGCTGTAAATGAGTTCCAGCAATTGCTGGGAAGTTAATCCAACGATGGATTGACATCCCATTCAGTGGTGAATGAAATGCTATGAATGATGATGAGGGACATACTAACAATGACAGTGATGGTGGTGCGGTTACTGCTGCTGCTGCTGTTATACCAGCTGAATCTTTCTCAAGTTACACTACCTTCTTATAAGAAAACAAAATGAAAGCAACACACTCGATAATGTAGTCTAGGATGCATAATGCCTGAAGAAAAAAAATAAAAAAGATAGGCACAGGCATGTTTTTAATAATATTCCCCTATGTTTTTCATGGTGGATTGGAAACAAACAACATTGCTTATGATGTCAAAACAAAGGTACTCAAGAGTACACACACACACACACACACACACACATAACAGGCTTCTTCAGTTTCTGTCTACGAAATTCACTCTCAAGGCGTTAGTAGATCTGGAGCTATAGTAGAAGACATTTCGTTAAGGTATTGTACAGTAGGACTGAACCTTAGATCACCTGGTTAGGGAACCAGTTTCTCGACTACATCTATACCTTCATCTATACCTCTTCCAGTCTGAATAAAATTCAGTATTTTATTGTTCTATTTATTTCCTCTTATATGGATCCATGAGTCATGTTTTTTCTTTAACTTTTCCTAGTTTGCACTTCAAAAAGATCTTGGGTGCTGTTTGTTCTCTTTAAGCAGGTTATAAAAGAAAAATCAAAAGATGGATGGATGAGAACATGAATTTTTTTTATTATTGTTTTTCAATTTTCCATGCTTGACTGAACAGGATAGTTTCTGTTTTGTATCAATACTTTTTACAGCTGTATACCTTTCCTAATTCCAACAACTCTACTATGAAGTAAGGATGAAACTCAACTCTTTGAACCTGTGGGTATGCTTTAACAGGTGTTATTTCATTTAACTATACCCCTGGAAGTTGCAAAAATAATCAGCCATATGGTTTTGCATTTATAACCCACTAATTGGCAGAAACATCATTATTTTCAGCTGTAAACACAGAATTATGCAGCCACCTGCATTTTCCAGTGGTATTGTCAAATGAAATCATATACATTAAAACATGCTCATCGGTTCAAAGGGTTATAATTTGTTTTGTAAACAGAGTTAAGTGCTTTGCTCAAGACATGATACATTGACAGTTGTAAGATCTAATTTTATTAGATATTTATCACCTTAACCTCACTGCTGTTGAACCAGGTAATTCTAGGTGTAATCCAAAGTAAGAAAGTTTGCATACCACAGCTTTTGTTAAAATCTTTACTTATATCAGAATAGGCTTGCTTGTCTTGAATTTGTAATGTATATAGCCATTTGTGTGACACATTGACACATAGAAAAGGACACCTGTAGCTATAGATATTTTCAGAAACTTTTATTGGTAGAAAGTGGGGAGAGAGACAGAAAAAGAATGTTTGAAGCATCTTTTTCTAACTTCCTGTTCTAAATTCTACACCCATTTTAGAGATTTTTTCTCTCTTTCAGATGTGTATTAAATTAAAGGAAACTGTAAGAGCTGCAAGGTTACTGGTGCGTGTTGCCAATAATATCAGCAAGTTCCCTTCACGTAAGTTATAATCTGGTATCATTTCAATATAATCTTGGTTCTTCAGAATTTCTGTTATTGAGTAAACTTACACAAGAATGATATGTTGTAACTTAATTGTGTATATATAAATATTTGTGTAAAGATGTGGACATATTTTTCTTTTACTGGTTTCAGCCATGCTAGGGCACCAACTTCAAGGGTTTAGTCAATCATATCAACTCCATAACTTAAATTTGGCGCTTACTTTATCCATTTCTGTTTGTTGACTACAGGACATATAAACAGCACCCCTTTTCAACTGGTATACATGTAAACACTGATATGGATAAAGACATACACACATAACTTATACATATAACAAATTCCTGCGTAGTTTCCAGCAACAGCTACAAAATTTCACTCAGGCAGCGAGTTGGCAGAATCGTTAGCACGCCGGGCGAAATGCTTAGCGGTATTTCGTCTGCCTTTACGTTCTGAGTTCAAATTCCGCCGAGGTCGACTTTGCCTTTCATCCTTTCGGGGTCAATAAATTAAGTACCAGTTACGCACTGGGGTCGATGTAATTGACTTAACCCATTTGTCTGTCCTTGTTTGTCCCCTCTATGTCTAGCCCCTTGTGGGCAATAAAGAAATAAGAAGACTCTCTGTAATCATTTCTATTGTATTACACCAATAAATGTACTTTGGCAAGTACTGTGAATACTATTTTTTGCTGATGAGGTCATAATAAGAGCAAAACATATCTGGAGATGTCTCTTGTTCTTGCTGGAAAAATGATAACAATATCGGTTATTGACTAATATTGTTTTTCCTTCATAGTGTAGTTATTTCTAGTTTGTTTTATAATGCTCCCTCAAATATGTTAACATAATTATACATTTGTCTCTCATATACATTTATCTATCTCTCTGTTTGTTTCATAGCATAAATATTTCTAGTTAGCTCATTAACCCTTTCGTTACCAACCCAGCTGAAACCAGCTCTGGCTCTGAGTACAAACGTCTTGTTTTCATAAGTTTTGAATTAAAATCTTCCATCAAACCTTAGTCACAATTTATGTTCCTAACACTAGCTGAATGATAACTAAGTTATTTTACTAAATTCTTTGTCATATTTGAAGTAATTGAACGAAACACAGAGCATCTCAAAATAATTACAGTACTAAAAGGGTTAATACTGCCCTTGTTATATTTGTTAACTCTACCTTATCCATCTGTCTCTCTGTCAATCTATCTATCTCACCACATCAATAATCCTAATTAGCTCTTTAATGCTCTTTTGCATTAAATGCATTACTTGTCTGTCTGTTTATCTATTTATATCTCTATCTCACAGTGTAGTTATTTCCTGTTAAAGCTGTAATGTTTTCTATATTTAAATATGTTAATATAAACTTATCCATCTGTCTACTTCTTTGTCTTGTAGCATAATTATTTCCAGTTAGTTCTTCTCCCTTTAAATATGTTAATACTAACTTATCTGTCTGTCTCTCTTTCTATTTATCTACCTCTCTGCCTCATCATATAATTATTTCTATTAGCTTTAGAATTTTCTTTTAGTAAACATGTTAATACTATCTTATCTATTTCTATCTGTTTCACCTTGTAATTATTTCTTAATCTGAACACAAACTTATTTATTGGTAATAAACTGGTATCCTATCCTAGAGGAGACTTGTCTTTTGTCTTCTTAACACAATGGAAAGCAAATATTTGTATTGCCCCAATAGACTGTTGACGTTCCATGCAAAGACATCAGAATATTCATAATTGTTATATTATCACAGGTCACTTCAAGTGTGTAGACTTCTAATCAATGGAATTGGAGCCATGGTCATCCTATCCTTTTTTCTAAACATATTATTAACCAATGTGATTTTTTTCTTAGGATGTGGTTAGAATGCCCCAGGAAAGGATTGCTAGGCAGATTTTTTAAAGCTGATCTAATTGGCAAGAGACTGAGATGGTTGAATAATATTCATAGTCTCAGTTGGAATCTAGCAGGAAAAGTTAATGATAGTTGTTTCTGATAGGACCCTATAGAGGGGGTGCCTAAGGATTCCATCACAAAACACTCCCAGGAGTAAGTGGGCAGTGAAAAGTGATGGATGGAAAGATGGCAATGTGGTTTGAAGGATATTTCGCTGCTACTACTAGCAGATTGAATGACTGTTCATAGAATACCACTGTTGGTTACCATGCTTAGCTAAATACATTACAATTGTTAGTTTCATCTCTCTAGATTTTGATTTCAAATTTCACTATAGTTGACTCTACTCTCTTTTCTCTGTAGTTATTAAAATAACTAGCTGGTCTTGTTGTGTAGGTCTGTGTCAGCTCCGATCAAGCAAACCTTTTGATTGAATGCAAGTCATTTATGACTCTTTCACTTGTTTCAGAGACACCTGGAATTATATTATCCATTGTGTCCTTCCCTGTATAAGAAAGTAGCACGTAATTTGGGGAACATTTGGTTGCCATTTCTTGCTGGTTGAGTACTTATGTAGAGTTTTTTTCTAGGTATCAGTTATGTATTGAGGTTGATTCAATTGACTGGATATCTCTACTTGAAATTTCTAATCTTGTTCCAATTTTAGAATTTGTTGATGTTGCTGCTGTTGTACTTAAATAAGAAGCAAATATTAAAATGTATTTTTCCCATTTCCAATTTCAGATATTATACCCATTCTCACCACCACTGTAATTCAGTGCCATCGAGCTGGATTACGTAATTCCTCCTTTAGTTATGCTGCTATGCTGCTCAGAGATGAATACCAAAGAGATATTGATCCAAAATTGAAGAAGAAAATTGAAGGGATTGTACGGTAAGGAACTGAGGTTTCTTTGTTTTTGATATTTACTGGTTTCAGACATAGAACTGCAACTATCCCAGGATATCACCTTCAAGGGTTTTTGTCGATTTGTAACATTTATCTCTGTACTTTTGCCTGGTGCTTATTGTATCCATCTCATAAGGAACAAAAGCAAGTTGATCTTAGCATAAAGAGCAACGACTCAAATGGAGCATATTTTTGTTTATCCTATTCTTATAAGACTCCTGTGTTTTCTGGAGAAAAGGTTGAACAACTGCAGTTCTGATGATGCCTGTTGAGGCAGAAACACATATCAACAGTTATCTTCTTACTCAAAGTAACTGGATTATCTTTTCCTTAATGGCATATCGGTTTTGGAGAATGTTTGATTCTTGAGATTATCTTCCCTTGTATGAAGTTGGTCACAATTGCAATCAGACCAGTGGAAAAGATATCAGCAAGAAAGGAATTTCAGAAGCTTGGCATTCTGGGGAAGAAGGGCTGAGTGTATTGGTTAACACAAGGTCTTGGGGCAGGGGTAGGTGCAAGGAGGGAAATGAAAGAAGGAAGGTCAAGTAGAGACAGGAATGTCTGATTGAAGGTAACAGGATATCTAGCAGCTCTGAAGAGCAGAGGTCATTATAGTTTCTCTTGGAAAGGCAGACAGAGAGAGAGAGGAGACAGCATACCTATGGATCAGAGGGTGGTTTTATCACTGATTTTATGTTAACCAGTTGGGTAGGGTTTTCCTGAATGCAGTCTAGGATGTTTTTAGGTACAGCAATAGCACCACCCAGATGTACTCCATTGTGAGCCTTACTTGAGCTTTGTGGTTAAAGCTATTGTTTAGCCATAGATCAACACTGATTAAATAGGCTAAAGGTGTTGCTGCTATGACCATCCCATCATTTTTTGCCAAACATATCTAGCTCTACATTATCTAGTAGGTTCTTTCCAGACATAGTGTATCTAGAACTATATTCTCCAGTGTATACTTCCTTTTTTTTTGATGGCTTGATGTGATTTGAGGGGGATATGGCTGCTATTTCTAGCTGGTTGAGCAGCTACGTAATGCTTGTTTCCTTTGTTGACTTAGTTGACTTCTCAATATCTGCTGTCTTGTGTTTTGCCTGGATTGCTGTTACAAGCCTTTCACTGTCCCAGGTGACATGTGATACTGGTGTAGACTGCTGATTTTTGATGTAGGTTGAGTAATACTTATTCAACCAACATCAAAGCCAACAATAACAGTTTAATTTAATTCATGTGAAATATTTTGTTGGTAATTTAATTACACTAAGTTAACTTTTTTAACCTTAGCACATCCTAAATGTATATCTGTTACACATTCCTACAAATCACACATGCATGCAAACATACATACATACATGCATACATACATACGTACGTACATACATACATACATACACATACACACACACACACGCACACGCACACACACACACATTTATTTATATATAACATTTACATATATGCACGCATGGTCGTGGCTGTGTGATAAGAAGCTTGCTTCCCAATCATATGGTTCCAGGTTCAGTCCCACTGCGTGGCACCTTGAGCAAGTGTCTTTTACTGTAGCCTCAGGCTGACCAAAGCTGTGTGAGTGGATTTGGTAGATAGAAACTGAAAAAAACCTGTCATGTTATATATATATATATATATTTGTGTGTTTGTCTGTGTTTGTCCCCCAACAATTGGTTGACAACCGATGCTGTGTGCTTATGTCCCCGTAACTTAGCGGTTTGGCAAAAGAGACTGCTAGAATAAGTACTAGGCTTACAAAGAGTAAGTCCTGGGGTTCAGTTCTTCGACTAAAAAAAGAAACCTTTAGGGTGGTGCACCAGCATGGCCACAATCAAATGACTGAAATAAATAAAAGAATAAAAGAATATACACATGAATTCAGACATTATTTCACAAATATGTACATCTGTACTCATGTATTTTTTTTTTTTTTTTGAGCAAAGTGTTAACACAGATAATTCAAATGCAGATTGTTTAACATTTTGTCATAAACAATTTAAATTATTACTGTTTGACTGGAATTCATAATTATTTGAGTGTTGCAAAATCTTCTGATGGAATCTTCTTTTCAATATTCAGTTTAAATTAAATTAGTTATGATGTGATCAGACATGATTTCATTTGAGGCAATTTAGTATAAATGACAGACAGAAAATAATAGCGAGATGAAAGATGGTTGTTTTAAATGAGCTATTTCAGTTCTGGTTTGGAAGAGGTAGATTGATTATAAGGTTAATATGCTAAATTATTGACTGTATGCTAATAAGTACAAATCTAGCCATAAATTTGGGAATACTTAGTATCAATGAGAATACTGGTTACAGTTAAAATCAATAGGCTATACATAAAATGTTTTTTTTTTAGTATTTATATATGTCCTTCTAGTAGAGGTGCAATGGCCCAGTGGTTAGGGCAGCGGACTCACGGTCATAGGATCGCGGTTTTGATTCCCAGACCGGGCGTTGTGAGTGTTTATTGAGCGAAAACACCTAAAGCTCCACGAGGCTCCGGCAGGGGATGGTGGCGAACCCTGCTGTACTCTTTCACCACTACTTTCTCCCACTCTTACTTCCTGTTTCTGTTGTGCCTGTAATTCAAAGGGTCAGCCTTGTCACACCATGTCACGCTGAATATCCCCGAGAACTACATTAAGGGTACACGTGTCTGTGGAGTGCTCAGCCACTTGCATGTTAATTTCACGAGCAGGCTGTTCCGTTGATTGGATCAACTGGAACCCTGAATGTCGTAAGCGATGGAGTGCCAAGAAAAAATAAGTCCTTCTATTTGGTGAAATTAACTTTGTCATTCATCATTCTGAAGATGGTTCATGGCAAATGAGAGTAAGAGAGGGAAGTAGGTTGAGTTGGTGGGACTATTCCAAAGTAATGGGTGGCAAGCAAGATGTGATCCTTTGAGGTGGGATGCAGAGGGTTTGCAGGCCAGTCCCTCTGCAGAGTTTCCGGTATGTTTGTCATCACAGGCCATCAGGTTGGCTGTGAAAGCAGCAGAGTTGTTGCCTCAACGTGGTTGTGGATCATGAGGCGTGATCTCTAGAAGGAGCAGTGCTAACAAGGGTAGTGCTAACTGGACACAAGCTAGGGCTTGATCAATTCTGGCTGAGTCACCTGTGTGAAGGTATCTGATGTTGAACAACCCAAACACCTAATGACCCCAGAAAATATTACTGATGGTATGTTCGGGTGCCTCACAAGAGCATGTATGGATAAACTATGTCCTTTTATGTAGTGAAATCAATTTTTTCATTCATTGTTCCAAAGAGAGTTGATTAAAATATAGTTCAAGTACTAGAGTCAGTTAAGTCACCTATACACTTCTCTTTTTTTTTTTAAGATGGCAGGTGTGAATTTAAGGGAGATTTGACTGTTATTTCATTATTTCAAGTCTATTTTGATATCTTCAGAGTGCTAGGTGGTGACTAAGAAAAGATAAATTTAATTACTTGGGAGTTATTCTAGGAGATTGGCAACCAGCAGCTAAATCTTCAAATCAAACCCTATCATTATTATCATTTTAATATCCACTTTTCCATGCTTGCATGGGTTGAACGAAGTCTACTGAGGTAGATTTTCTATGGTCAGATGCCCTTCCTGTTACCAACCTTTATCTGTATCCAAGCCAGGTAATATTTCCCTCTGGTTAGACATATTCTCACAGGATATTGGTAAGGAACAATGCTTGTATGACATTAATACTCATTTACAATATTGATTTCAAATTTTGGCACAAGGCCAGCAATTTCAGGGTAGGGGGGCTAAGTCGATGACATCACTCCTAATAATCAACTGGTACTTATTGTATCAACCCCAAAAAGATGAAAGGCAAAAATTTGACCTTGGCAGAATTTGAACTCAGAATGTGAAGACAGATGAAATGCTACTAAGCATCTTGCCCAGCATGCTAACATTTCTGCCAGCTTGCCAACTTCACTCATTTATAATATTAGTATAGTTCCAATGATAAACTAGTTCCAATGACAAACAAAGTCAAGTGAAAGTAAATATTCTAAAACAAAGGTCCTCAACCCATTTTGGCCAAAGGCCCCCTTTTGACCCTTGGAGTCACAAATGCCCCTCCCCACCACAAGATATTTTTTTATTTTTCAATATACTACTTATTTTGTTATCAGCAGATAATAATTAAAAAATAAAGGATGTCCTTTTACATATGCGCTTGTATGCAGTCGGGAGTACAGATGTACAAATTGAAATGCAAAAAAATTGAAATAATGGATTGAAAGTTTGGTAATTGTGTTTATTTCCACCATGCAATACTTATGAAATCATGTTGTCTATTGAAAGAGTGTTCTTTGGTACAAGTAAATGCTGATGAAATCATTTCAAACCTTTCCAATTTCCCTTATCAAAACAGCTAGAACTTGTGCAACAATCTGATATATAAGTTATTGTCACCTGGGAAGAGGATTTTTTATGCTCAAGAAAGAGAGTGTATTTGATAGGAATTGTTGAAATGCATATGAAATTCATATGAGTAGCAAATTGTGGAGGATGGTATTCAGTGTATTTGGATCTTGTTAGTTTGAATCTCAAAATCAGCCCCCTTTTAAAACACTGTAAAAGAATCTGAAAATTTGTCATATTAAACATTCATTTCTTATTGAGGATCTAGTTTGCTTCATTCATAAAATCTGCATTTTTTTTAAAAGGAAGAAAAAAATCTGAAAATTGGTTATCTTGATACAGTTTTCCACGCCATGAACTTCTGGAGAATAAATTTGACACAGACAAAATTTTTTTTTTTTAATTCATGGTTTTAAAATACAGATAGTCCGAATCTACCATTCGTTTCTCTTTATAATTTGCAAATAATTTTTTTAAATACTTCAAAATCAAAATTGCGTGGAATTTTTTTTTGTTGCATAATCCTATCAATTCCATTATGCAGAAGACAGAATCGAAAAAATTTTGTAAAAATTCGTAAAAATACGGAAGTTATGAGGGGTTTTAGCACATGCTTACATCACAATTCTGCCCATTCATATATATGTGTGTGTGTGTTTGCTAGTGTCTGTTTTTCTTTTAGTTTTTGTTTACTTATACACATCAACAAATGAGCCAATGAGGTACTCTCTGTATGGTTGTTCAATTTGCTAGAAATAACAGCCAAATATCCCTCATACTATGCTCTTGTTAGTATTAAGGAAATGGAGAATGTTTACTCCCCTCCATCATTAAGATTAAAATTAATATTTGTGATTTTGTTCAGTTCTATGAATTTAATTTTTTTTAAATGCTTTTATCCATTGCTTGATATAAGAAATTAGAAAATCCTGACCAAAACAGAGAAATTCTAACTTAACAAAAAATATAGAAAGAAAAAGAAAAGGTTCTGTTTTCCAAAGCCAAAAGATGTGTTTTTAGCTGGGGTGTAATTTTATAATTAAAACAAATTCAAAATATAAATTTCAGAACATAAGACTTACCATGTTATCTGGTGTATAGCTGCAGTTCAATGGGTACAAAACCTAAAACAAATGTGTGTGTATGTATGTGTAGTTGAGTCTTTAATAGCCAGAGGTCAATTTAAGTTCAATCGCAGAAAGGAATTCAAAATGGCAACACATGCAATCATATACATACAAACATACCCATACATACACACACATACACAAATACATACCTATCAGCCACTCCCAAAAGCCAGTTTGATCCAAAATTCTGACTACCAGTCTTTATATATTTGTACACACACACACACATGCACGCACACATGCATGCACGCATGCATGCACGCACACACACACACATTTAGCTTTCCATTTTTATTCATTACTTTTTTCTTTTAATCATCTGTCACTATTCATCTGTTTTTAGTTTTTGTTTTGAGGGTTTCACTTTAGTGACACCAGTTACACATGATATCAGGAATTTGCTTGGTGTCATCAAAGTGGAAAAAGTGTTTAATTTTTGGAAAATTTGAAACAAAACAGCATGGTTTTTTTTAAAAACTGACTGTCGCAGAGATGTGAAACTACCGCTACTACTCGTTAATTTCAAATTAAGCTTACCAAAGACAAGGGGCTTCCAGCGCCCCTCTAGCGCCCCCAAGTCTCTTAATGCCCCCTAGTGCCCCTTTGCTTCAAAAATCTGCCCCCTCTCGAGTTCTAAATGGCCCCTGTTGAGAACCTTTGTTCTAAAACATTTAGTTCCATGTCTACCATTTTGGCTGACATGTTTCTTTTATTATTGTTAAGAATGTTAGAAATGAGACAAAGCTTGTTAGTGATGACAATTCAGTGTATGAATGCTTGTTATTGGTGACAGTGTGTTACAATTATAGCCTGATTTCATGCCAGTTTATTGTAATGACAGTTTGTAAATGATGCTAATGTTTTATGGTAAAAGCCTTATACGATATCAATCTCTTAAGGTGACACCCTGTTATGATAACAATCTCATGTGATAATAACAATATTGGTGAGGGGAAAATACCTCAGGAGAACATTGTGTGTATTAACTAAAAAAAATATAGCAAGGTTTTACATATGTCATGTAATGAGTTGAAAATTTTTAATTAACTTGGAAAATATAGAAAATGTAGTTTAGGAGTAGATCATATCTTTGAAGCCATGACTCATATTGAAAGTAACGAATGTGTTTCAGTCTTATTGCATGTCTCTATCCAGCCAGCAAGATGAAGAGAGATCTACTATAATAATACTTTTGTGTTTTTCTCCGTCACAGTATATGAATGAGAAAGGAAAGGGTGATAGATGAATAAGGAAGGAAGGGGCAGTGGGCAAACAGATAGTGGGAGTGTTTCAACTCTGTGTGAGTGTATGTGTGTGTATGTAAAAGGGAGGTATGTGAACGTGTGTGTGCGCAATGGAAGTGGGATGGTGAACATTCAATGCTGAAAAGAAAAATCAGTGTTTCAACTCTGTGTGTGTATGTATGTGCATGTACAAGGGAAGTATGTGAATGTTAGTGTGAACCAGTGTTCTTTCAGTAGCAAACGATGATCAATGTCACATCTCAAAAGACAACCACTTGATAACATTGACAAATGTATTAAGTTGATTTACCATCCATATTTATATATAAATTATGACAATTAGTCGTCACTTTTGACAGTATGGGGTCAGCTAGTGAATGTATCATATAGAAATTGAGGGAAGGTGCTGACACTGACAAGGAATATCAACAATATGACTGAGTGAAATTACCTCTGGGTATCATTTATTTAGTTTTAATATTTACTCTTAAATATTTATCAAGTTGTATACTATTTTGCTTTTAGGAAACGAGACAAATCTGAAGAAGATGAACTCTTAACTCCATGTCCATTTTGTCAGTCATCAATTCCAGAAACTCTTTTAGTATGTCCTGATTGTAAGATGAACATTCCTTATTGTATAGCTACAGTAAGTTATCAGCCATTTTTTTTTGTGTCTGTGTGTGTTTTATTTCTTCTATTGTTTTTTTCATGCTAACATGAGGTTGTGGAATTGTTGAGATTTAGATATGTTTTATCCTTGTAGAAGACTGTAATGATGTTGCTGTAGAGAACATGGAAAACTGTTGATATTGTTGTAGCAAACATGGAGCATTATGTTGATAGTGTTGTAGAGAACATGGAGGACCAAGGAGCTGTTAGAGTTGTTAACTAGCCCCAGTCCCATGATGAGAAAACATTCCATCTAAGATCATTTCATCTTTTATTTAGGCAAAATGTATCAAGAACTATATTAGTTAATATATTATTTTTTTTTCTAAGATGGTTGTGTATAATTTGAAGGATATTTAACTGCTTTTTCTAGCAGTTTGAGCAATCACATTGAAGCTCCTTCAATGGCTAGTTACTATTGGAGGAAATGAATACTGTAAAGAACCTCCTCCTCTTTATTTTTGTTGACATTTCTCTTTACTACTGACCTCAGCACTCAATGCATTTAATTTTAACCTACCATCACTAACACCCATCAATGGATAGAACCATCAAATGAAATCTGATTTCCAGCACTTCTGATGCCATGGAAGCATGCATTCAGTACACTCTGTAAAGTGGTTGGAAGGGCATCCTGATGTAGAAGTCATGCCAAAGCAGACATTGGAACTTGGTGCAGCCCTTTGGCTCATCAGTTTGTGTCAAACCATCTAACCGATACCAGCATGGAGAACAAATGTTGAATGGTATTGATGATGTTTTCCTTCCAATTATTAACATTGACTGCAAAAATAATCTAAACATTAACTGCAGTCGCAAGGAACTCTTGATGTTTATTCAGTCTGTTTAGTCTTTGAGGGCGTAAAAGAATAGTTGAAAACTGATAAAGGGTATTCTCCCTCTTCCTAAGACAAATATTAGAAAAATAAGTAAATAAAAATAAAACATTATTTGCACCACAACACTAACCAGGTAATGTGAAAGAGTTTTGGCTTTGTGTTGTAGAATGGTTAAAAAAAGATTAAAGAATCATTTTTCCCTTTCAGTTAGGCTATGAAAAATTTAGGTTTGAGAAAATACGGCAGTTTTTGGTTGTTTTTGATCTCTTGCTATGTTGGGGGAATAAATTATATTATACTACTTATTTAATTTTAATTTTTATTTTTTGTCTTCTTTCTCTTGTCAGGGATGCCATATAACTAAAGAAAATCTCACTGCATGTCCAAAATGTCAGTTCCCAGCACTTTACTCAGAATATATAAAGTAAGGAAGAATGATAAATATTCCATTTCTTTTAAACATTTCTTTATTGTTTTAAGCCTTTTAAAGCTTCATGACTTGGCAGTCAGTTTTTGTTTACATTTTGGTAAGTCAGATGTTGGTGGTTTATGTTTTGGCAATCACATTTCTATATGCTTCTGCCAATGTCTTTATGGTGGCAGAGTTATGTTTTTTGTTTTTAAATTCTTTAATTTCTCCAATATAGGAGAAATGTAAAATAAGTAGCAAAATAATGTCTAACTAACAAGTAAAACTCCATTGCTGGAATTTTGATAAAACTGACTTAGATTAGGTGCTGAAATTTACAAAAGTCTTGCATAATTTTACTGTTCTGCTTACAGACTGAATTCAGAAGAGGATCCAAACACTGTTCAAGCATTTATAAATTGAATATACAGTGCTCCATTAAATTACAGTTATTAAGTTTCGACCTTGGGTTAGATGCTGATATTTATAAAAGTCTTGCATATTTTTACTGTTCTGCTTATAAATTGAATTTAGTAGAGTATCTAAACACTGTTTAAATATTTATAAATGGAGTACAGTATCTCATTAAATTATAGTTACTAAGTTTCAACCTTACATTAGGGTATAGAAGCTGTACAATTTGTAGTGAGTGTACATAAATGTTTTACGTTTCTCTGACTTACACAACATTACTTGCATATCAGGTCTGTTGCGTGGGTATTTTGTAGAAGTTTTCATTACATTCTTTGAATATAAGCATCTGTGTTTGTGTGTGTACTTGCATCCATTAAGTGCCAATCCATTAATTCTACCATGTATATGCATGTGCATATGTGGTGAGGGTGTATGTGTTTAAATGTTGTTATTGTTTTAGAGTTTTATGAAAGATATACATTTCCCAAGTTACTTGATGCCCTTCCTAATGCCAACCACTCCGAGAGAGTAATGGGTGCTTTTATGTGCCACTGGCATGGGAGCCAGTCAGGCAGCACTGGCATCGGCGATGCTCGAATGGTGCTTTTTACATGCCACTAGTACGGGTGCCAGTCAGGTAGCACTGGCATTGGTCAAGCTCAAATGGTGCATTTTACATGCCACGCATATGTATATGTACATATGTGTATTGTGTGCCCATGTTCTTCTGTAGATTTGCATTTTCTGAAAACCACAAGCTACATGTGGAGGGGATGTCATTTCTCCTGTCAATGAAGCATTCATTGGCTTTTGCAGTAAGAGTAAGGATTCATGATATAAAAAAAGGGCATCTGGCTATAAAACAATGTCTCAATAATATATTCATCTAACATATACTAGCCTTGGAAAATAGATGTTAAAAATGAATTAATACCATACTCTTACAGCTATAAAGCACAGTATTACAGTAACATTGCTATATAACACTATGTTACAAAAATGTAGCTGTATAACTGTTATTCACATTCAATATACACACTCTATTTCAACATATTGCAGGTGTATACTGTCAAATGTTGAATACAAATATTAATGCTCACATAATATTCCACACCATACTGCAGTGAACACATTTCATTGTTAACAAATATTTTCTCAATCTGTACATCATCCCACCCACTTTCTCTTCTTCCTTTCTTTTTTTTTTTCCTCCACTTTCACTGAATCTTTCTCTTGCTTCCCAAATTGTTGCTATCAGGTTTTAAAGAGATCTTTAAAGATCAACAGGAAGTAATTTCTTGAGAATACAATTTACAAATCTGAATTGTTATCTAAATCTTTGTTGTTCAAAAGCTGACTGTTTAATTGTGTTCTGCCAGGTATTTTCTTGGCAAGATGTCTCATGTATGGCAAAATGAACTGATTATATCACCATTATTGTTATTGTCAATCTCATAAATCATCGTTATTATCATCATCAATGTCATTTCCATTCATTATCACCACTATCGTCATCACTATTGTCATTGTCATTATTATCCTTGTAATTGTCATCATGCAAAACATCACTGCCATCATTATTATTGCTATCATATTGCCATCAAAGTCTTCTTCGTAAGCCATATTATTATCAACATTGCCATCATTATTATTGTCATTATTACCCTGGGTATTCTCATCAGTTCTACCATTATTAACATCCTCATTATCCCCGTCACTGTCAGCAACGCTATCATTACCATCACCATCGCTGTCATCATTACTATCATCGTCACCATCTTTGTTTGTTTCTCTATGACAGACAAGTTTATAATGTAGCATCTCTCCTACTGTCTTAAGCTTCCATCATCTGTCCCACTATCATATGTGTCATCTCAGTTGTCTCAATTTATAGTGTTTTAATTTATCTGTCTAACTAGCAGCACCTGTGGCAACTCCACCACTCATTTTGAGAAACCCCGCTTGCGAAGACTTGTTGAGGCAAGTGAAATCGAACTATATTCGACGACTGGCACCCGTGCCAATGTCGTCTCCTTCGTTGGACACGAAACTCAGCTTGCGAAGACTTATTGGGGCAAGCGAAAGTGAAATCGGGATAGCGCTTGTGCCCAGCGTCGCCTTTCTGGCACTTGTGCCCGTGACATGTGTAAGGATTTTCGAGCAAGATCGTTGCCAGTGCCCCTGGACTGGCTCTTGTGCGGGTGGCACATAAAATACACCATTTTGAGTGTGGCCGTTGCCAGTACCGCCTGACTGGCCTTCGTGCCGGTGGCACGTAAAAGCATCCACTACACTCTCGGAGTGGTTGGCATTAGGAAGAGCATCCAGCTGTAGAAACTCTGCCAAATCAGATTGGAGCCTGGTGTTGCCATCCGGTTTCACCAGTCCTCAGTCAAATCGTCCAACCCATGCTAGCATGGAAAGCGGAAGTTAAACGATGATGATGATGATGATGATGAATGTCTGCCATGAGCATCTCCTCACTTTCTAGGAAAACTTGTCTACCCTGGCTTGTGCAAAATATTCTTGCCTATCTTTGTTATTCATATTTTGACTTATTTCTTGACTAACAATTCCCATTCTTTCCCTATTATCTCCAGTGTTGTTGTTTATCATATGACACCTAGCTCCATTTCTTGCACTAATTTCATTCCTTTCCTTCTGAATTAATGCTTTCCATCATTCCTGATTTTCCTCTCTTTATTCCTGATTCTTATTTCTTCTTTTTGCCCTATTCCCAATGTTTGCCTGTATCATTTCTGCCACTCCTGATTCAATTTTTGCTGTCATGCTCTATGATCATTGTCTCCTGCAACACACTGAACTCCATTTCCATAATAAAATAATGTAAGGAACACTTCATATTGTACAGTTGATAGCACCAATATCCAGCATTTGTTGTTACACATATTTTATGAAGAAACTAAGGAACAAGGAAAAACTCTGTATCCAGGACAGACTATTACTTACTTTACTTTTTTACTTTTACTTATTTGAGTCAATTGACTGCGGCCATGCTGGAGCACCACATTTAGTCAAACAAATCGACCCCAGGACTTATTCTTTGTAAGCCTAGTACTTATTCTATCAGTCTCGTGTGCCAAAGTGCTAAGTTACAGGGACGTAAACACACCAACACCAGTTGTCAAGTGATGGTGGGGGACAAACACAGGCACACACACACAAACATATACATACATACATATATATATATGACGGGCTTCTTTCAGTTTCCGTCTACCAAATCCACTCACAAGGCTTTGGTCGGCCCGAGGCTATAGTAGAAGATACTTGTCCAAGGCGCCACGCAGTGGGACTGAACCTACTTACCACACTCCTGCATCTACACAAATTTTTATGAGGAAAGTTAGGAACATGATTAATTATTGATAATAGAATAGATGACATAGATGTTCAATCTTCATAACAGTAACTTGGTCTAAGATGCATACATTAAATCATCAGGTAAATAGTGAGAGAGAAAGCGTTTGTCTAAGACAAACACTACTGGCATGTGTGCACGTACAAACACTAATGGTGTGAACTTATGTAAACATCCTCCCCCATTTTCTTATATACACATGTACACACACAGCTAATTGTCATTTGTGTGTGTGCATACCAATAACATCCATGTGTGTATATGAGTGTGCGTATATATATATATATGCATGTGCCAGTAGTGTTCATTTGAGTCTTTCTCTCTGTATTGCACACACACATTTCTATCACCTCCTTTCCACAGCATAACAAATTTTTTACACTACAAGAATCTATCATTAGCACTTTAATATAATAAATAGTATGAAATTTTTCACCAAGATTCTCTTCCTATCAATAACCACTGTGGTAGTGTAGGCCAGTCGAATGTATTCATTGTAATACCAGCTATTTTCCTAGATATGAATACATTTTTTTTATCCAATGTCAGTTCAGAATGACATGAATATAATAGACTGAGTATGTTTATTATGTACACCAGAACAATGGAAGAGACATTACTTTCACACAACTAAACCCTTCTGGACATTTTTTTTTTGTTATTTAAGATAATTTTATGTCAGATAAGAAGATACCAATGCCAATTTTTTTAATACAATGATTTATTTTGTCACCAAGTCACCTTTGGAAATTTTGTGGCACCATTGCCCTAGATATGATACAGAAAAATTAAGTTTTTCTGTAGTATTAGTCAGATCTGTGGAAGCCATGAATCTCTAATCTACATCAATAGATAGGGTTGCCTTTACATCATTATAGACCCCAGAGTAAAGCAATGCACTGGGGCTTACAAAGTGTCAGGCTTACAATCATAAGGTTTGATTCCTGGACTGGGTTGTGTGTTGTATTCTTGAGTAAGACATTTTATTTCATGTTGCTCTAGAAATGAATTGTGTAGAAATGACTTGTGACATCACTGGTGCCAAGCTGTATTGGCATTTTCCTTTCTCTTGGACAACATTGATGGCTTGCAGAGGGGAGACTGGTATGCATGGGCCGCTACTGGTCTTCCGCAAACAACTTGCCTGAATTTGTGCCTTTGAGGGGAACTTTCTAGGTGCAACGCCATGATGATTTCGTGACTGTAGGGGATCTTTTATAGTTTTTGTGAAATATTGTCTGGTATATATAAATATTTTTAAATATTCCTTTAAAACCAAAACAATGCAAGTTATAAAAATTAATAATACAGGCTAATGGTTTATAGTATTACCTGTTATTTCAATTTTTGAGTGTTAGGACCCCTTCTTTTGGAAATTTACAGAGAAAAGGCATTGATAGCTGATTTCTCTGCTCTGTGGTGTATGTGTATGAAAGGTTGGTTTGCCACTCAGCTGCATGCAGGTCATATCTGTTATAAATTAACAGGCTGTGCTCTTTTATTTTCAAGTTTCCAGTGGTACTTCCTTTATAGAATTCTTTACATTTATTACATGTGATTTTATACACCATGTAGGGTCGCAGACATATGTTTCCATCTTTAATCGGGTAGTTGGGTAATGTACATATGGTGTGGTTTAGACTTGGCCAGTTTTTAGTTAGGATCTTTTTTGAGGAATGTCTGGAGTGTACCAGTCATATATTCAATCTCTCCTTAGGATTGTAGCAGTTGTGTTTTTTTTTTTGTCACTCTAAAGTGGCTGTTTCAAGAAACATATTATCCTTGTATGTGTGGGTTTTGTTAGGTGGTACTCTTGATGTCCTGGCTTCTCATGAAAAAGTGTGGATAGCCAGTCTCCATCAGGGCTCTTTGGAATTTTATGGTGTTGGTGTTTCTGCTTTCTGTTTTGCTGCATTTATTGCATATCCTGTGATTCTCATATCTAATGTAGGCGATCTTAGCTCTGGTGGGCAAGGATGAATTATGATATACAAACAGGTACCCAGCATACTGCTTTTCTATAAAAGTTAGTGGAGATGGATCCATACTCTATGATTTTGAGTTCAAAATCAAGCAGGGATAAGGAACCAGTGTTATTAGGGTGTTCCAAATTTTATATGTTCATTGATATTGTTAAATGTATTGTTTATTTTAATGGCCATTATAATGGACAGTTTCTCCAGTTTAAGGAGTCCATTTACAAACAAATCTCTGGACTGCCAATGGGTTGAAGCTTGTCAGGCCTACTGACCACCATTTATATGGATCAGTTAGAATGCAGGGCACTAAATGGCTGTCACTCATGTACTTTTTCACCAGATATGTAAATGACATCCTCATATTAACATCGTCTTCTGAAGAGGCTGTTCAGACAGACATGTAATATGTTCAGCAATATTGATGAACAAATGAAATTTGAAGTGGAGCATCCCAATAACACTGGTTCCTTATCTCTGCTTGATTCTGCACCCCAGATCACAGGGAATGGATTCATCTCCACTAACAGATACATTTTAATGACAAAACAACTGCTGCAATCTGCTGTGCAACCCATAAAGAGGGACTGAATATACAACTGGCACACTCCAGTTGTATGTTCAATCAGGCCAAGACAAAACAACATCCTATGTACATTGCTCAACTGCCTGATCAAAGTTGAAAATATGTCTGCTATTCTTCATGGTATATATAATCACGTGTAACAAAAGTAATTAATTCTATATCAGAAATACCATTAGACAGGTTTGCATACAGTCTAAAGAAAACCTCTATTCTAATGCTTCTTCCATCAAAAAAATACCTATGGAAATGCCACACCCAAGACATTCAAGTTTCTATTGAAACCATAGACAGAAACATTGGGAACTTGAGAATAAAAGAAACTATTTTGATTAACAAGTACAGCCTGCTAATTAATAAGTTTTGAACAGCATGCAACTCATTAGATACTATAGCAATACAAAATAATCCCTCTACACACACTATAGAGCAGAAAAAGCAGCTATCAACTTCTTTACTTTGAAAATTTCCTAAAGAACCCTGAAATATTGAAATACCAGGTAATAGTACTAACCATCGACCTGTTTTATTAATTTTTAATTACTTGTATTGTTTTGGCTTCAAGAAAAATTTTAAAACATAATATATATATATATATCATCATCATCATCATCATCATCATCGTTTAACGTCCGCTTTCCATGCTAGCATGGGTTGGACGATTTGACTGAGGACTGGTGAAACCGGATGGGAACACCAGGCTCCAGTCTGATTTGGCAGAGTTTCTACAGCTGGATGCCCTTCCTAACGCCAACCACTCAGAGAGTGTAGTGGGTGCTTTTACGTGTCACCCGCACGAAAACGGCCACACTCGAAATGGTGTCTATATATATATATATATATATATATATTTGATAAGTGCCAATGCATGAAACTCTCGGTCATTTATTAATAAAAATATATATACTCATGTTTTGTGGTCTATTTTTCATGTTTGCACCATCAAGCCTATATATATATATATATATATATATATATATATATATATATATATATATATATATATATATATATATATACACACACACACACACACACACACACATATACATGTATAGATATATATAAATACACACACATATGCTTCCTTGTTTTTGATATCTGATAGTTATAAACAAGTTATAAATGAGTACTACTGTCATATAAGAAGTGTTCTTCCTTTCTAGTCTTTTGTGTAAACATGTCCAGAGGAAATGTTACCAAACTTGGCAACAGGTGACGGTTGGTGACAGGAAGTGCATCCTTCCAGCTGTAGAAAATCTTACCCATGCAAGCATGGTAAAATGGACGTTGAAATGACGACAGTGTTGGTATATAATGTCTGTCTGAGATATAGTTAATATTGTTATTATACAGACTATAAATCTCTCTGAAATTTGAGGTCTGAAACTTATAATCTCCTTACATTCTATCTATTATTGCTATTACTACTGGTCAAATGCATGTCATTGCTACTCAGGCTGAGCTGATTTTCACATCTTGTCTCCTCTTGACCCCATATTGTATTCTCCCTCTTCAGTTCTATCATTCAATGCTGTTTCATGGCCTTCTTTCACAGAACATAAGCCCTTGTGAATTTCCTTCCTTTGTTAGTCTCAATTTCATCAACGTCACATGCCTATCCCTTTAAGCCAAACCAGTATATGTATATATATATATGTATCGTCAATATCAATGTCAGTTTCTATACAAGCATAGAAAGTAGACAGTTGGGTGCCCTTCCTGTTGCCAACCCTAATGTGTTTCCAAGCAAGGTAGTACTTCCCCATGGTCAGACATATTTTCACAAAATAATGGAAATGAATGACATTGCTTGTGTGACAGTGACACTCATTTACAACTATCATATGAGGTCAAGACAAGGAGACATATACATACACATATGTATATACATATGCATATGCATACATATGCATACTATATATATGTATATATGATAGACTTCTTTCAATTTCCGTCTACCAGATTCTCTCACAAGGCTTTAGTTGGCTTGAGGCTATAGCAGAAGACACTTGCCCAAGGTGCTGTGTTGTGGGGTTGAACCTGGGACCATGTGTTTGGGAAGCAAACTTCTCAATCATAAGCTAAGCTTGTGCCTATATAAGTTTTTAAACATATACAAATATTTATATCTGTGACATGGAAATATATTTTGTAATTTATTCTATACCACAGCTTAAAATTTTTAAAGGTGAATGAGCAAGAAAATTAAAATGGGACAATGATGGAGGAGACAGACATTTTTGTATAATGTTTCACCAACAGTGCAAAGTATCAACAGTGTATACATAATTGGCATGTAAAATTGATATCATACAAAACATCTTTGCATGAAAATTTCTTGTATAACATAACAGAGTATCAGCTTTCAAGAGAGCTATGGATTTAGATAGCATTCAGATTTATAAACTGCATTCTCAATAAATGACTTCTTGTTTATCTTTTAAAGATTTCTTTAAAACCTGGTTGGGAATCAAGAAATATAAAGCATAAAATTAACCCTTTAGCATTTAAACTGGACATATCCAGCCCAAATATTCTACTGTTTTACATTCATAACTGACTTGACCCAGCCTCTCACTCCTATCCTATTCTGTCATTCTAAAAATAAACAATCATTGAAATCTTGAAGCTACAAGATAATGCATGATTAATTCAAAACAATATGAACAAATAAGCATCACATTTGACAGAGTAATTTGAAGGCTAAAGGGTTAAAATAAAAAGAATATTATTTTCTTCATTTGTTTTATTGATTACTTGGATATTTTTAGACTGTTTTATGCTGATTTTTTTCTTTGTTTCCCTATATTTCTAGATTGCTGGAATCTGAAGAGAAATGTCCTATGTGCAGTGAAACTATTTTAAGAAATGAACTCACTACAGTTACTGATCCTAAAATGTTTCTTCCAACATCGCAAGGCATTGAATAGGCTGCACCACGATATCTTCTGTACATTAGTCCGTCCATCTTTAAGAAGTAATTGGTTAAGATAAAAATGTCTTCATCAGAAATTTCTCTAAAACAGACATCACAATGCAGAGATTTATGTCATAAAAATTTGGCTCAAGAACCCTTTATTTAGAAAGAGGGCATATCCTATTTTTAAAATGAATGTTCATGCTGCATTTCTGGTTTAGTGTCTTTGACCAAAATGCTAGGTTCTCATATATTTATCAGTAAAGAATGGCATCTATAACTGATATGGCTTTCTTGAGTGAAAACTCATTAAAATTTAAAAATTTATTGGAATGGTGAAAACAAATATTTGAAAAGCTTTAAAAATATTAAGAATTGTTAATTTTTTTTTTTATTTCATCTGTCAAAAAGTAAATGTAAATCCAAACAAATTAAAACAAAAATATACTCTGAAAATGTTCATGTATTGTCAAATACTTTGCCACAAATTATCATGGGTGAAATGAAACTCACATACACAATGTTTTGAGACAGTATATTTTCCTTTAATATTTGTTTTGTTTCAATTTCATTTCATTATATTCATTGTTCTTTCTTTTTGTTGATGTAAAAAATAACTGATAATAAATATATAACAGACATGTGTTGGTAAAATGCTTTGCAATATTTATATATTTATTCTGAATTTAGAGTGGTGAGCTGTCAGAATCATTAGCACACCAGTCAAAATGACTAGTGGTGTTTTGTCCATCCTTACATTCTGGGTTCAAATTCTGCTAAGGTCGACTTGGCCTTTCATTACTTCAGGGTCAATAAAATAAGTACCAGTTGAGCACTGGGGTTGATGTAATCAACTTACTCTCTTCCCTGAACTTGCTGGCCTTGTACCGAAATTTGAAACTAATAATTGATCTGACTAAGGCAGTGAGCTGATAGAATTGTTAGCATGCTGAGCAAAATGCTTAGTAGAATTTCGTCTGTCTTTATGTCCTGGGTTCAAATTCTATTGAGGTTGACTTTGCCTTTCATCCTGTTGGGGTTGATAAAATAAGTACCAGTTGAACACAAGGGTTGATATAACTAACTTCTTCCCTCCCCCGAAATTGCTGGCCTTGTGCCAAAATTTTAAACCATTATTTATTCTGACTCTTTGCATTCTGTGTTCAAGTCCCATTAGGGTCAACTTTGCCTTACATCCTTCCAAGGTCAACAAAATAAGGTATCAGTTAAATACTGGAGTTAACAACTAATGCTTTTTTTTTTTTCAAAAATGCTAGCCTTATGTGACCAAAGCCTTGTGAATGGAATTGGTAGACGGAAAGTAAAAGAATCCCATCATATGTGTGTGTGTGTGTGTGTGTGTGTGTGTGTGTGTGTGTGTGTGTGTTTGTCCCCCACCACCACTTGACAACCGATGTTGTGTTTACGTCCTTGTAACTTAGTGGTTTGGCAAAAGAGGCTGATAAAATAAGTACCAGGCCAAGAAAATTAAAATAGTACTGGGGTTGACTCATTTGACTAAAAATTCTTTAAGCCATACTTACTAGTTGTATACAATGTCATATATCTATATAGTAATTTCAGAAGTGTAATTGCCAGGCATATGATTTGATCTAAAACTGTGAATTGAAACTAAAACAAATACACTCAAATATTAACCGCAAAGGCAAAGTTTTTTTCTTTCAGGGGAAGCAACTCTGAAAAGAATTTTCTCCGGTTATCTTTCTTATTAAAGCTACCTTGAAATTTACAAAATACAAAAAATTATTATTTTTTTAATGTGTTTCCACAGGTGTAGAAATCATTGATAATTGGTCCGATCTCATTAGCTCTGCCTTAGCGAAGACGGAGGTATTGTTTTCAGATGTGTTTGTTTGTTTGTCCGTGGACAAGATATCTCAAGAACCGCTGGATGGATTTGTATGAAACGTTCAGGGATGTTTGGCCTTGTGATTGGCATGAACTGATTAGATTTTGGGATCAATCTGGTGCCAGACAAGGATTCTGGATTATTTTTCCGGTGTTTTACTTAATGTTTTAGAGTGGTCGGGTTCATTTTTAGTATTCTCGTTTGTGAGAGCAGTCGAGTTTATTTCAGATGTTCACATTTTAAAATGCGTTGGCGGAAGTTTGCGCCCTCTGAGTGCTCTTGTTAAATATATTATTGGTGTTTATAGAATATATTTTGTTTTATTGCCAACTGAATTGTTGTTGTGAAGCCATAAATCCACCCTAACCAAACAATATTCAAGTTCCTCCAACTTTCACATAAAGCCATTAGGTCTGTATTATTAAATATGTTGTTTATAGGCACAGGTGTGACTCTGTGGTTAAGAATCTTGCTTCCCAACCATGTGGTTTTGGGTTCAGTTCCTCTGTGTGGAACCTTGGAGAAGTGTCTTCTACTGTAACTCCAGGCCAACTATTGTCTTATGAATGAATTTGGTAGAAAGAAACTGAAAGAATCACATTGTTTATATGTGTGTGTGTTTACTCTTTTACTCTCTTTTACTTGTTTCAGTCATTTGACTGTGGCCATGCTGGAGCACCACCTTTAGTCGAGCAAATCGACCCTGGGACTTATTCTTTGTAAGCCTAGTACTTATTCTATTGGTTTCTTTTTGCTGAACTGCTAAGTGACGGGGACATAAACACACCAGCATCGGTTGTCAAGCAATGCTAGGAGGACAAACACAGACACACTAACACACACACACACACACATATATATATATACATATATACGACGGGCTTCTTTCAGTTTCCATCTATCAAATCCACTCACAAGGCTTTGGTCGGCCGAGGCTATAGTAGAAGACACTTGCCCAAGGTGCCACGCAGTGGGACTGAACCTGGAACCATGTGGTTGGTAAGCAAGCTACTTACCACACAGCCACTCCTGCGCCTATACATATATTCTTTTTTTTTCTTTTATTTGTTTTAAACTGTAGTCAAACTGGGATACCACCTTGAAGAACTTTTAGTTGAACAATTCAACTCCAGTACTTCTTTTTTTTAAGCCTTGTGCTTATTCCAGTGGTCTCTTTGCCGAACCACTAAGTTATGGGTACATTACTAACCAACACCAGTTGTAAAGTGGAGGACAAACAGACACAATGATACACACTCACACACACACACATGCACATATAGATACAATGGGCTTCTTTCAGTTTCCATCGACCAGATTCACTCACAAGGCTTTGGTCAGCCTGAGGCTATACTAGAAGACATTCGCCCAAGGTACCATGCAGTGGGACTGAACCCAGAACCATGTAGTTGGGAAATGTATATATATATATATATATGTGTGCATGTGTATATCCTTGTCTAGATATCATGTGATGGTGTAAATGATCATTATTCCCATACAAATATGGTTGTTCATTTCCAGTCTTATTTGGAAACATGTCTAGCTGCAACAATTGACATGATGCTGAGAGATAAATCAGCATTAGAACTGAGAACAGGAAATGATAATGATCATCGTCATTTTCATCTCATCTTTCAGTACTGGCAGTATCCCTATTATCAACATCACTATTATCATAACTAATTATGATAGTAACTTCATCACACAAGCCTCTAAGGATGCTTCTTCCTAATCTCATGATCAGCTAGAAATAGTAGCCAAGTCTTCCATAAATTACACTCTTAGAAATGAGATGTTGGGTAATGTGGTACAGTGTTCCCTGTACATAAGAAAATGTTAGGATGGTCACATTTGGAATGCTTTTGATCATAGGCACAGGAGTGGCTGTGTGGTAAGTAGCTTGCTTATTAACCATATGGTTCTGGGTTCAATCCCACTGTGTGGCATCTTGGGCAAGTGTCTTCCACTGTAGCCCCGGGCCGATCAAAGCCTTGTGAGTGGATTTGGTAGACGGAAACTGAAAGAAGCACGCTCACGTCGTATATATGTATATATATGAGTGTGTGTATGTTTGTGTGTCTGTGTTTGTCCCCCTAACACTGTAAAGTGGTTGGCATTAGGAAGGGCATTTGGATGTAGAAACCATGCCAAATCAGATTGAAATCTGGTGCAGCTCCCCAGCTTGCTAGTTCTGGTCAAACTGCCCAACCCATGCCAGCATGGACAACGGGCATTGAATGATGATAATTAAAAAAAACAGAATCAAAAGTCTTTCTTGAGCCATAGGCTCATAGGACTGGCTTCCCAGATTCTGAAGCATATATATTTCCCCTGGATGGGACACTGGTCCATTGCAGGGTTACTCATTTTTGCCAACAGAGTGGATTGGAGCAACATGAAATGAAGTGTTTTGCTCAAGAACACAATGAAATGCCTGATCTAGGAATCAAAGCCCCAATCTTATGATTGTGAATGCAACATCCTAACTACTAAACCTTGCTCTTCCACAATAATAATATTTATTTAAACATTTGCCTCATGGAGGCAATGTGGCTGATGCCGATGCCGTGTAATAAGCACCATTTGAGCGTCGAGCCTCACAGAGGCAATCACAAATGGCCAAGACCTTTGGCATTATGCTATGTTTGAGAAGAAGACCCATTAAGCCGAGTGAAATTGTAGTCGTAGTAGATACTGGTATCATGCCACTGGCACCCATGCCGGTGGCACGTAAAAGCACCCATTACATTCTCAGAGTGGTTGGCATTAGGAAGGGCATCCAGCCATAGAGACCATGCTGGAGTCTGGTGTAACCCCTCAGCTTGCCAGCACTGGTCAAACCATCCAATCCATACCAGCATGGACAACGGATGTTAAATGATGATAATAATAATAATATAACGTCGGGCCGACCAAAGCCTTGTGAGTGGATTTACTAGATGGAAACTGAAAGAAGCCTGTTGTATATGTGTGTGTGTGTGTGTGTGTTTGAGTCTGTGTTTGTACCCCACCACTACTTGGCAATTGGTGTTGGTGTGTTTACACAAGAGACCGATAGAACGAGTACCAGTCTTGAAAAAAAATGTACTGGGATTGATGCATTCAACTAAAAAAAT
Organism: Octopus bimaculoides; assembly: GCF_001194135.2. NCBI lineage: Eukaryota > Metazoa > Mollusca > Cephalopoda > Octopoda > Octopodidae > Octopus > Octopus bimaculoides. Next base: position 160,998,296 of record NC_068981.1, read on the forward strand.
TCTACAAGGCAGTGCCCCAGCATGGCCACACACTAATGATTGAAACAAGTAAAAGATAAAGATAAAAGATATTGAGTTCTTTCTCAATACTTTTCTTTGAAAACATCTATTTTTACTACTAAATCATGCAGCTTCACCGTTAAAACATTAATTTTTAATGGAAACTTCAATATATCATTACTTCATTAAAAATTATGCTAAAAATTACTCTAGTCATTTATAGAAACTTAGGAAACATTACAAGAATTACTTTTTGAATTTAATTACTTTCACTTTTAATTTTAAATGAAATATCCCTCTTCATGATATATCTAATTAATAAGTTACAGGTTAAATCACACTAAAGATTTCTAGAAAGAATGAATTAGTACTATACATGATTACCCCCAGATAGAAATTAAATATGTAAATTCTATGCCTCTTCTTACTCTTATTCCATAATTTCAAATTCAAATTTCTAATCCTGACTTGTGTTACGAGAGAATAGTTATTTCTGTTGTATTAATAGCCATAACCAGAAGGTACCACATATGCTTATATAATTATTGAAAATTACCAAATGGTACATTTACTTCCCGAAATAGTTAATTGTTTTTTTTTTTCTTCTTTACTAAAATAAAGGGTTAACGCTGACAAACACCAGCTGCCACCACCCAAAGGTATTAGATTCTTAAAGGAAGATGATAAGGCCCTTAAGATGAAAGCAAGAACAAGGGACCCATTTTGTATTTTGTATCCAACCTGCAAAAAGCCCATCATATTTACATGTGTGTATGTGTTTGTGCCTCCTGTTTTGACATCTCATGATAGTTGTAAATGAATTTCACCATCACATAAGCAGTGCCATTTGTTTCCAGTCTTTCCTGAAAACATATCTAGTCATGAGGAAATAATACCTTGCTTGGAAACAAGTGAAGGTTGGCAACAGGAAAAGCATCCAGCTGTAGAAAAATCTATCACAATGAGTTCTGTCTGTCCCAGGCATGGAAAAGTGGATGATAGAATAATGATGATGATAAATAAAATAGTTTCAAATGGTAACAAGTAGTATCAATAGGATGGTTGTCTCTCTTTTGAAAATATATTTGTCTTCTACAGTTTTGTATCAGACCATTCATTGTAAGTTCTCTTTCAGTGATTTGAAATTTTAAAATGAATATTCAACAAAAAGACATAGAAATATTTTAAAATGTGTTAACTTCACAGGTATAAAAGAAAACCCAAGTAAACAAGCCAATAAGGAAGCCTCAATGTGATCCTGGAAATAGTAACCAAGTCTACCTGAAACCATACCCTATGATCATAAAACAAAAAGAACATGTTAGATAATGCTATTCCAGACAGTTCTAAAATGTCAAGCTGAGCTGGACTAAAATACTTCTGATCTGAGGGTAAAAAAAAGGTAAGGATAAAGACCACCTTCAGTCATGAATGACCATGGGATTGCACCTAGTAAGTTCCCCTCTAGGGCACAAGTCCAGGAAAGATTGTTTGTAGAAGCCCAGCAGTTGCCCATGCATCCCACCCTCCCCTTCCCATGCCACCAATGTTATCCAAGGGAAAGGCAAAGGCTGATGCAGCTTGGTACCAGTGATGTTGCAACTCATTTCTACAGCCGAGTTAACTGGTGCATTGTGAAATAAAGTGTCTTGCTCCACTACACAACACACAACTTGGTCCAAGAATTGAACTCACAAGCTCTTTATTTTGAGCCCAGTGCTCTAACCACTAAGCTGTGCACTTCTGAGCTTAGGTCTGTTAAATCAGAATTGACTTGGGACTAAACAACAGTAACAACAACAACAGCTGCAGTAACAACAACAACAACAACAACAGCAACAACAACAAAATCAATAACCACAACTGTAAAATGAAATTACATGAAATTAAATACTATAGTTTTTCTATCATTCATCATACTGGAAGAATCAGACAATGCTTGTGAGACTGTTATTGCCTCAACCTCACAAATCACTCATGGTAATACTGTGTGTTGGATTCCTTTAAAAATATTTTAAAAGAAATATTAATATTCCCTATTATGGTGCACAACTGAAGGCGTGTGCATGTTTTTTTGGACTCATTTTTATTGCTATTGTCTATCTACTTTTGTAAATTATATAGTTTAGTCTATTTTTGATTTATAGTGTGAAAGTGTCCATAATAAACATATATGATATATGCTAACTTCACAGGTATAAAACACAAACCAATATGTTACATGATATATTTTGAAATTTACTGTCTCCACAAGTATAAGAACAAACACCAATGGATTGCTTGGCGTATCATCTAGATATCTGTATTGGCAGTGTTTTCAAATATCACTATTTATTTTTAGATATGTATTATATAACATGAAAATTCCACATCGATCATCTGAATATGATTTTCAATAGATCAAAGTCAATACTAGCAAAATACCACAATTGTGTTTTGTTAAAAGTTTTACTTTTGGTGCATTACATTATTTCCAGCACTACATCTTAATTATACCTTCTGAATGCAAGGCTATCCCATGATAAAAAAAAGAAAGAAAAGAGTAAAAAAAGAATAAGAGCACATTGATATGATTTGTAGTCTACAAAGGAATTCTCGAGAAGTTATTTAGCATTTTATGAATATTTGTTTACTGATTACATATTTTCCTATCACCACAATATTGTTAAACTAAATTAAATTAAATTCTTTTGTTAAGCATGATTTCATGAACCAGTCATTATTGAATGCATGATAATAGCAATAATAATAATAATAATAATAATAATAATAATAATAATAATGATAATAATAATAATGATGATGATGATGATGATGATGATGATGATGATAATAAAAACCTTTCTCAGACTATCTTCTGATATCCATCAGAGTTGTTGAGAAATAACAATGCTGGTTGTGAAAGGGAGAACATCAAATATCTAATATAAATGGCTTTTCAAATGAGACAATGATGTTAGACTATGGAAAGCATTAGGCAACAAATATGTTTAGGAGAATCCTATGAGTTTGGTTAAAATAGAACAGTACCCTGTTATATTATATTTCTCTTTTATTTGCAGTAACATCCATGACTATTGCACCCCTACCCCACCTAATAATCACATCTCTTGAGGTTTTATAAGGTTCTTTTTGTTCAGCCCCAGAGCAACCAGAGTGATGATCAAAAGCATTCCAGATGTGACCATCCCATCTTTTTAGGATTATCTGTTACTATATTATGAAATGTGGCCTTTTGTAAGATGATTTGGTGTGAGTTGAGTGGAATTTTACTGCTATTTCCAATATATCAAGCAACCATAAAAAGGCTACATCACTGATGCATATCTGATGATATTGATATTTAGCTTGGGGGACGTTTGGCTGCTATTTCTCATATGCCAAGCAACCAAAAAAAAAGGTTACATCATTGGTACATGTCTGATGATGTTGATGTTTAGCTTGAGGGACATTTGGCTGTTATTTCTTGTGTGCCAATCATCCATGTAGAGGCTACATCATTGATGCATGTCTGATGTGGTTGATGTTTAGTCTGAATGTTTGTCGGTTCATGCATTTAGGTAAAAAAACCTTACAGGAAAGGGATTGGTGAAGGTTGGGGCTCAGGGGGGAAATGATTGACTAAATTTATTTATTTAGGGTTTAGTTTGGAGGGTAAGACAGAGCAGATATGGTAAGACAAAGAAAAGTTGGAGTATCTTGGTGGGTTTGTGTGGAAAAAGCACACTAAGAAGTCTTTCGAGGAACATAAATTATTGTATTATTGCTGAGGGAGAGAGAGAGAGGTGGGGGGCATTTTCACCCCTTTATTTGAATGTGGATGCTCTATTAGAACAACCTATACAGTAATCTCTCAACGATCGCAGGTGTTGCAAAACTTTCTACAGAAATAATTAAAATTTGAAAAAAAACATAAATACCTGTTGACTGCAGAAACCTGGATATACTGAGAAGTCTGCAATATAAATTTGGTACAAAATGCATTCTTGTTTGTATTGCTAGCAGGGAGACAAATCTCTGCAACCTCCAGACCATGTGATTTTGACCTTGTTTGGTCTTGTCAATGATGGACACTTGACCGCTAGAGGTAGCAGCAATTCACCTCCCTGCTAACAATATATACATTGACAGTACCATAGTAGGCACTGGTATCACCATTAGCCAGTTAGCTTATTTACAAATATATATCAGCGACAAAGGCAACATTAATACTGAAAGGTAATATTTATCCCCACTTAAACATGGATGTTTTATTAGAACAAACTACACTGTGGTAAATACCATGAAAGAAACTTTCATATTAGCTTTTTGATGTAAAATTGCTTATGTCACTGAGTGGGAGAGGAATGTGTATTAATTTGCTAATAAGCTAAATGTTCTCTTCAATATGGACTGGGTCATTTATGTGTGTAACATGTTTGTCCCAATATATGTGAGCAATACTTTTATATGAGCTGCACCTCAGATTTGTAGAAGATTAAGCAATTGATCAAGGCCTAAATATTTTCAAGCTGCAGTGTCTGACAGAATTTGTTGTTAAGTAAATATTAATTTTTATCCATGATTATGAATATATTACTTTTGTCACTTTTACATAATTTTATGTTATTTTTTGAATCATATAGATCTTGTTAATGTTTTGTTGATAAGTATTTGTTTTTTATTTTTATTACATTCACCTAAAAGTAAGTTGTCAAGTTTATCATCTATGTTTATGAAGTTGTAGGGCTTTACTCGATGTCAAAAAACAAATTTATGAGGATTCATAAATTTACTTGACAAACACAAATTTATAAGGATTCAGAAAGATAATACCACAAAATTAAAAGCTAAACTGAATCAACCAATTGCAGTGATAAATGCACAAATTGGAGGCCTCTAATTTTCTTCTGTATTGAAGAAGAACTCACCCTAGCACATATCTGGGGTACAGTAAAAATACACAAAGAAAACAACACTCTCAAACCTATAATATGTGAAATACAACAATGCACAAGATTGCTAAATAATTAGACAACATTATCAAAAAGCACATACTGGAGAGATATGATCATGTGAAAATATTTCCTGGTAGTTTAGAAGTAGAAAGTCTGTTCATGAACATTTTAGTGCAGAAACAACAGAATTACATTAAATATATAAACCGCCAAATATAAAACAACCCACAGCTAATGCACTGAAGAAATTATTAGTGTCTTATACAAGAGAAGTACCCTTTTACTGTCTGCAAAGCAAACCTTATAAATATATATCAATATACAGTCATGACCAAAAGCTTGGAACATTAGTCTGAAAATTAGAATTTTTATATTAAATATCCAAAGTTATATTTGAATTGAATTGTACTTGGGCATAACAATTTTAGTTTTTAAAAAAATGTTCCAAAAATGTTTCAAACTTTTGGCCACAACTGAATCGTTGCCAGTACCACCTGATTGGCCTTTGTGCCAGTGGCACGTAAAAACACCCACTACACTCTCAGAGTGGTTGGCATTAGGAAGCGCATCCAGCTGTAGAAACTCTGCCAAATCAGATTGGAACCTGGTGTAGCCATCTGGTTTCACCAGTCCTCAGTCAAATCATCCACCCATGCTAGCATGGAAAGCGGACATTAAATGACGATGATGATGATGATGATGATGATGATGATGATGATGATGATGATGATGATGACAATGATATATATATATATATATATATATATATACGAGGATAACTGGAAATGTTCTCTGTAGGACAAACCTGTTGTAGTTCAGGCTTTTGCTACTAGAAGCCACATGTGCATGTGCATATGCATGTGTGTGTATACATACATACATACATAATACGGATGTATGTATATATATATATATATATATATATATATATATGCGAGTAAAAATAAATACAAAAAAAGGTGGATTTTTTTGTATGATTGTGTATAGAGGAATATATTATTTTGCTTAAAAGAGTTATATATATATCTACAGACATATATGAGGGGGTCCTGAAGAGTATCCTGGCTTTGGGTACAAGAAAATACAAGAGGATCAGTTATCATGATTTTATTCAACATATTCCCCTCTCAGATTCACATACTTATTGCAGCAGTCCCTTAGTTTTTCTAAGCCCTGTAAAAGAACTTGGAAGGTTGGGCCTCCAACCAGGCCTTTTGTGATATCCATAAAGCCAGGAATATTTCAGAACTCCCTTGCATGTGTATGTATATATATATATATATAT